>NW_026000020.1:2448963-2478953 GCF_001458135.2 Marmota marmota marmota
GCAAGGCACTGCACTTGAGTGATCCCTCAACGGACCTCAAGGAAAGCATGTCCTATTGCATGCAGGTTTGACGTCCACGCCCCGCCCTACGAAAAAAGGCGTTGGCTGATATGGGACCAGGTCTAGGGAAGGGCCCTCCTTAGGACTGAACCATACATTGCAGCCACTTCTGCACAGTGGGATAGGACCTCTACTTTCGCCTGCATTGTTTTATAAAATAGAAGGGGGAACTGTGGCCGAGGCCGCCATTAGAAGATGGCGCCGGCTTCCACTGTGGCCTGTGATAAACAACTCCTAATATGGAGAATTGGCACGCAATCCCTTACCACCCTATGAGAAAGGTCCACGTGGCAGCTTAAGATTGCTATGCTGGAGGCTTTATTAGGCTGTGCTTGGGCGCTCGGCGGGGGGTCGCTAGAAGATGATACTTGAATCAAGGCCTGAATAAACTGCTGAAAGAAGAATCCTGTGTCGTGTTTTCCCTTGCCGGCGAGGGGTCGCGGCAATAGAGGACCGGTGGATATGAGTAACGCTGTACACACAGGAAGTGGGTGTGTGTACTGTGCCTCTAACCTTGCACCATTTGGAAAAGGTGTTCTTAAAGCCCTTGATTGTGTGCCTGGGTAATAATAGTGGACTCTGGATGTCAATTCAGCAGGATAATGAGACCATGCACATTTTTAAGTACTAGTTCTTAAAAACAAATAAAAGGGAAGAAAATTTTGCTTCAGGTGATCCTAAAATGTAGTAATGTAATTCTGTGGCAGTTCTGGGAATATAGTTGATTGGCATGAAAAAGAATTAAGTGCTTTTCTTATACCTGTGTGCAATTTTAACTGTTCTATGAAGCTTAAATATAATTAAAAATGCCTCAGAGTTTCAGGGAAGGTTTGTACAGGCAAGAAAAGATCCTGTCAAGCTGAAGAATAGGCTAGTATTTTGCCTTACCCTAATGTGTGTCCTTAAAAAACATCTATAAATTTAAGGGGGAAAAGAGTAGAAAGAGCCAATAAGTGGGAAAAGTCAAAAGTCTATAATTTCTTTTGAAATTTTTAGTGGAATCAATATTTCTGCACCCAGTTAATGGAAAACTCTTGAACATAACCCTTCTTAGGTGTGTTCTGTGAATTACAGATACTCACTAAGCATGTGCTAGTTGTTCTCCACAAAATCTTGATGACAACTCGATGTGTTTGATGCACTCTCTCAAATTGAGTTTAATGCTGTAATATAAGTATATATGCAAATTCTCCATTGGCATCTCAGTGAGTATTAACTATGTCTTATTAATGACAGCCATCAATGGTTTTGCCTGTTTCAAGATCAATGCCAAATAGCATATGATGGAGGCTTTCACAAGAAGCTTTGTAAGCCACTAAGAATGTAAAAGAATCAGATTCGCCATAGATATAAATGACAGCAGCACCATAATTTCTATTGTATAATAGAGAAACTGAGCCCGTGACAAGGACACTTAATTAAAGATGTGGTCAGGGGCCTCAGCTGACTTGAGCTCTAGTTACTCTTTTACCTGAGACGGGCAGACCCTCTTATGACCACATTTTCACTACAGTAGGCCCTCTTATCTGTGGTCCAACTTTCAACAATTTCATTGGCACACAGTCAAGTGTGGTTCAAAAATATTATATGGAAAATTCCAAAAAAGAACAACTCAAATATTTTAAATCCTGTGCCATTTTGAGTAGTGTGATAAAAGCTTGTTCTGTCCTAGCCTGGATACAGATCATTCACAACCATATTTATATCCTGTTACAGCCAGTTAAGAAAGAGCCCTGGAGCTGGCTCAGCAATCGCCACCTATTCCAACTCTTTCTCTGTGTTCTCTGTACAGAAGAGAACAGAAAACTGCATTTCCTGGATTCCACAAGCTTGGTCTGCTAGTTAGAGGTGTTCTTTGACGATCTGAAACACGGAAGCTGGGCACAGTGTAGTTTCCTCTACTTTTGGTTGTTGTTGCTTAAAGGTGGTGTGTGATAATGAAGAAAGAGTGGTAGATGTGGTGTGTGCAACTTCTCCTGAAATGTTAGAAACATATATGTATTTGTATAGCAGTGTATGAGTGTGCCTTTTCCCCCACATCCTCACCAACAGTTACTGTTGTTTCTCTTCATAATGGCTGCCATTCTGACTGGAGTGAGATGATATCTTAGAGTAGTTTTGATTTGCATTTCTCTAATTGCTAGAGATGATGAGCAATTTTTTCACATAGTTGTTGATTGATTGTATATCCTCTTATGAGAAGTGTCTGTTCAGGTCCTTGGCCCATTTATTGATTGGGTTATTTGTGTTTTTGGTGTTTAGCTTTTTGAGTTCTTTATATACCCTAGAGATGAGTGCTCTATCTGATGTGTGAGGGGTAAAGATTTGCTCCCAGGATATAGGCTGTCTATTCACCTCACAGATTGTTTCTTTTACTGAAATTTTTTTGGTTTGATTCCATCCCATTTATTGATTCTTGGTTTTAATTCTTGCGCTATAGGAGTCTTATGAAGGAAGTTGGGGCCTAATCCTACATGATGAAGATTAGGGCCTACTTTTTCTTCTCTGAACCCAAGAAATAAAGACAAATTGATTTTTACTACATGCCTCAATCCAAGCCCATGTTGAAACTGATTGTCTGTACATGCTCACCTGAGGTCCTTACCTGGAGGTCCTTGAATTCTCCCACAAAACCAGGTGCTCCCTTTTAGTTTCCCAGTGTATCCTGTACACCTTGTCTTTTGATCATATCCCTTGTTTGTGGTAAATACTTTCATTTAAAATTCTTGTTTGTGTAAAAAATATTTCAGTGATTAACATGCCTGCATAAAAAGGTACCCTCTCATTGAATAGTATGCTGACTTTAAGTCCTTTGGGTATAAACCGAGGAGTGGGTCAAATGGTGGTTCCATTTAAAGTTTTCCAAGGAATCTCCATACTGCTTTCCATATTGGCTGCACCAATTTGCAGTCCCACCAGCAATGTATGAGTGTACCTTTTCCCCCACATCCTCGCCAACACTTATTATTGTTTCTATTCTTAATTACTGCCATTTTGATGGGGGCGAAATGAAATCTTAAGTGTTTTGATTTGCATTTCTCTAATTGCTAGAGATGTTGAACGTTTTTTCATATATTTGTTGATCGATTGTATGTCTTCTTCTGAGAAGTGTGTGTTCAACTCCTTACCCCATTTATTGATTGGGTTGTTCATTTTATTTTGATGTTAAGTTTTTTTGTGTGTTCTTTAGATATCCTGGAGATTAATGCTGTATCTGGTGTGCATGTGGTAAAGATTTTCTCCCATTCTGTAGGCTCTGTCTTCACATTACTGATTGTTTCTTTTGCTGAGAAGAAGCTTATTAGTTTGCATCCATCCTATTTATTAATTCTTAATGTTTATAGCAGCTCAATTCACAATCATTAAACTCTGGAAGCAACCTAGTTGCCCTTGAATAGATGAATGGATAAAGAAACTGTGGTATATATACACAATGGAATATTACTCAGCATTAAAAGAGGATAAAATTATGGCATTTGCAGGTAAATGGATGGAGTTGGAGAATATCATATTAAGCGAAGTAAGCCAATCCCAAAAAACCAAAGGCAGAATATCCCTCTGGTAAGTGGATGCTGATCCATGATGTCAGGGGATGGGGTTGGGACGAACCATGGGAAAAATGGAGGAACTTTGATTGGGCAAAGGGGAGGGAGAGCAGAGGAGGGGGCATGGGAAAGATGGTCTAATGTGATGGACATTATTACCCTAGGTACAGGTATGACTGCACATATGGTGCGATGCTACATCATGTACAACCAGAGAAATGAAAACTTTTGCTGCACTTGTGTGCACTGAATCAAAATACATTCTGCTGTCACGTATACCTAATTAAAATAATAAATTAATTTGAAAGGTACCCTCTCAAATGCTGTTCAAAGAGCATCCCTTCTTGATGAAAAAGAGCAACTTTTTTCTGATTTTTATAATTTCACGTATTTTCCCACTGATGGAGCGCTTCATCCTAGTGACCAGCACTCCACCAAGAATCATTCACGGTGGATAGTCATGCAAACCACAGGAATTCATTTCCTCTTTCACCTTTCCTTCTTCCTTTCCTCCTCCCTCTTTCTTTCCCTTCCTTTTTCCCTTCTCTCTCACTCTTTCTTTGGTTCTTTGGAATTTTTCCTAGAACAGGCTGATTCAGGTGAAATGAATGTTAAAACACTTAATAACTAAATTGGTAATTATAAGGGTAAAAGACACAGAGTAACAAAGAACCATGACAAAATGCTAAATTAACAACAAATTTAGAAAACTGCAGATGACACGTGTGCATGGTGGTGTAAGCTGTGTAGAGTAGGCCTAACAGCAGTCAGATGAGGGAAATCTTCCAGGGCTGTTGATGTATTCAGGATAGTCTTTATTTCTTGATTCAAAGCAACTGAAATAACCTGTTACTTAAATACTATAAAATGTGATTTAACAAGCTATGAAAGGTCCCTGTGTGGTAGATAATGTACATAATAATTTTATGGGTGCAGCATTGTGGCTTCTTTTATGCTATAGATCCACAGGCTGACCATATGGTCCAGGTTCATGCAAAACGGTTCTGGTTTATGTCTGCATACAGTGTAATTATTACTCATGCCCCCCTTTAATCCCCAAAGTGTCTTGGCCTGGATGATAAATTATATGTTCACATAATATACCAGCACACTGTCTACACATAGTTATATGTGGGTTATTTTTTACTGTATTGCAGTCTTGGGATCACGATTCACCTGCAGATTTTTAGGGTAAAAAGATTTCAGGGATCTAATTATGGTGGAGGTTCTGCTTAAACAGACACAGCTGAAATTACAGTGCTCAGCACTTTATAAGGTAGTAGCCTCCACATGCTGGGTGGCAGACAGAATATCTACTGGACAGTTGCGGGTGGGGTGGGGGTGTTGCCTAAGGAAAACTACAGTGTTCTGTGAAAAGGGCCTGAGGGAAGTCGTGAGCAAAATAGGGTAACAAAGGGTGATTGTGTGAACTAGATTCATTAGCCTGATAAACAGGGAGGAAAATGAGCTCTGCATCATGAAACCCAGTGGAATTTTCTAAAGTAAAAGCAAAGAGTCGTTCTCCATTGTTAACCAGATAATCCAAATGTGAAATGGAGCAAGGAAAAGAGAAATCCAAATGATGCCAGAGTGCTAAAGTCTGTGAATAATGGAAATTAGAGAAAAAGAAAAAAACCTAGAATGATGTTAGTAGGAGTGATTCATACTTCCAGAGTCTGGGTTTGCATGGAAGTATTGTCCACAAGAGAAGTAGATGTCATTCTGATTTAAAAGCTAAAGTGCCTAATGAGCTTCCAAAACTGAAATTTTAAGAAAAGGGATTTTTAGAAATTCAGTCTTCATAGTATTAAGAAAAATGAGGTGTTAGGGCACGACTCAACTAAATGTTCCAATTCATGTTTGGCATGTTCTCGGGGCGTCAACCATTGCATTCAAGCATCACCATGCAACCTAAGAACATGCAAGCTGCAGCCCAGGCTACTGTCTTGTGCATCACTGTAAGGATGCTGAGCTTGAAACCCTCAACTAACTAACGTTCAACTCTCAGATGCCTCCTCAGTGAGAGCTGAAAGAAAGCAAAACATTCTGGGAAGCTTACTGTCAGGCAGCTATTATTTGTAATGCTTTAGAAATGTGTGTGTGTGTGTGTGTGTGTGCGCACATGCCTACACACACATTTCTTTTCTCTGCTGTACTTGTAGTCTACTCTGAGTAGCAACAACAAATTTTGTGTTTTACCGCTGTAGAGATTGGTGCTGACACTGAAAATTTAGTAACGACCATAAAGGGCATCAGATGTAACTGCATCTGTCACTCACATGGATTTGGTAGAAATGCCAGGAGAAAGAGACAGGTTCACTGTCACTTTGTCATCTGATGCTGTGGTACTCAAGACAGCCCTTTTTGATATATTCACTGGGAATCCGTGTCAACTCTGTGTATGAAGTCCTTGGTTTGTTCTTGCCTGGGACAGGTTTAAACAGTTAAAGAGATGAAGTTGAAATCTGAGGTATTTTTCAACCCCAAGAGTTATTAAATATTATTCAGTCTGAAAAGGAATTTGTTTAAGCTATTTGGCTTGATGTTGTCGACTGCCTGAAAGTTAGCAGCCTATTTCATAATTGTCCTCTTGGTATTGGCTATAGGGACCCACAAAGTTATAAAAGCTAAATCATTCTTAATTGGGCAGGAGATACCTCCCTGTCCTCAAACCACAAACTTAATAAAAGATGATTGGGACTATCTTGTGTAAGTATGGTAAAATAAATCTGGTTCAGAATGTTCTTACTCTTTATTTCCTTTAAGAATATTGGATGTTCTGTTCAACTGTCTAATAGTAGAAGAGAAATGAACTGGGAATTTCTAAAAAGTTATGTGAGAAAATTTAGAACATTTTCTTCCATGAGTGCCACCATCTTCTCTGCTGGCTCACATAAAACTGCAAATCTTTGTTCTTGATGATCCCTATGCAATTTATAGAGCTAAATCTGAGCATAACATGTAAAAGCCACCAGAGAAGGAAAAAAATATGGAAACAGGTTTCTCCATGACAGCTAAACAATGACATGAATTAAATTCATTTTTCCTTGAAAAAACTTGAGCCTATCTCCGTAAGAGGATTTCATTTGGTTCTAGAAGTCTTTTAACACTGGGCTATTCACAGTGACCACTGGCCCAGTGCAGGTGAGAAAGTGTTGACCATTTTGAGACAGAATCAGCAATGAAATTAAGCCTTAGAAATTTTATAATCATTTGACTGATTGAGAGTAATTTTATATATGTTGAATCCCATAAAAATGGAGCTTTATTATCTTTAATATTTTCAGCAATTTAATTTTTACATGTTTTATAAAACTGGGTTTTGTAAAAATATAATTTCAGCCCCCTTAACTTGAGAAACATTATTATTGCACACAGAAATCACTTTTCAATGGTTTTCCAAAAATAAAGACACTCAGTAACATCCAAGTGTCTTTGAAAATTGTGACTCATTTTGATCAGAATAAAAATCCAAGTCAGTAGTGGGAGTAGAATTTATAACATCCGGGTTATTTTAATGGAGACAACCAAAATAAAAATTGATGGAAAGTATACTTTGGAAGCATCTATAATTAATAATTTCATTTACATAAAACTAGTTAAAAATTTAAGGCCAGGGCCTCTTAAGGGCAGAAAGAATTAAGAGTTGCCCAGCTAAAATCCTGAAATTAGAAAATGGAAATCCTGTTTTACCCAGAGAACTAGGTTTATCTAGTCAAGCCTTAAATTCTTTTTCCCTTATGATCTAGCTAGACCTGTTCACTAGTGTCAGATTAAAACAAAAAGGCCGAATGAACTTGTCTCTGACTCATTCTTCCTGCAGAGTCCATTTCTTCAGAGTTCTGCAGGTTGCATTTAATGCCCACAGCCACAGCACACGCAGACAGATGAATGGCTCTCCCTCCATAGACCTGGGGAGCCCTCACATTCAACAAGCTGCACCAAAGTGTGAGACAGCTAAAGACTGGCTTGTTTCCTCAAAGACTTTAAAGAAAATCTAGATAAACTTTCTCAGTTTTTTGGTACTGGGATTAGAGCTAGAACTTCACTCATGCTAAGGAGCGCTCTGCCATAGCTTCCCCCCACCCCATTCTTCAACCTTGATTTTCATTTGCCTTATTGAAAACTTTTGATATCTTCCTATTTTTTCCTAGCAGTTGCAATAAAAAGCAGAAATTTAACAGAAATGTCTCTTCTTTAAATGTGATTTCTTAAAAAATATTTCATGCTAATGCTAAATCTTAATAAATTTGAAGATGAAGATATTCATGTTACATGGAGTTATGTATTTTTTTAGAAAGAGAGAGAGGATTTTTTTAATATTTACTTATTTTTTTTTAGTGTTCGGTGGACACAACATCTTTATTTTATTTTATTATGTGGTGCTGAGGATCGAACCCAGCGCCCCGTGCATGCCAGGCGAGCACGCTACCGCTTGAGCCACATCCCCAGCCCCAATGTATTTTTTTATTTTACTAGAAAACTCTTGCTATGACGTAAAGAGGAAGAAGTTGCCTTATGTTAAAGACAACATGACAACCAGATATTCTGCTCCTGAATAAATTTTGAGGCTGATTGGCTTAAATCAATGCATGGCCTTCTTATAAATGCCATTAGCAGCTATTCACTTTAGTAACTGGGGTTTTGAGGGACATTATTGCTTCCCAAGGCAGTGCTGTTTTTGAAGTCATTGTGTAAAACAATCTCATTACTTTATAGCTAGGTAATGAATAGCATTTGTTCATTCATTCATTCATCAACAAACATTTGTTGAGCATCAACTATGTTCTGGGTAGTCAGTGGTTACTAAGTACCTAATCTAGATCCCAGCTCTCATATAGGTAACAGCCCAGTGGGAGAGGCAGCCAGTGAACAACAACAACAACAACAAACCCAAATATTTGATTATAAATTGGGCAAAATGCTAAGTGGGAAACCTAGACAGGATGCAGAGACAGAGCGTGGATGGCTCTTTCTCGGCCATTTAAAGTCTTCATCTGTCTGCTCAGTCCTTTTCTAGAGATGCGGTCAATTTATCTTCTTTCAGCAAGTTTAATAGTTCTATGAAATGTTTTTCTCATCTACTCTAGTGATTTTCATAAGATAAATACAAGAAAGAGAGAGAGAGAGAGAGAGAGAGAGGTGGGGGCGGGGGGTAGAAAGTCTTTTCGCATTGCCAAGTCCTTCCCAGACCAACTGAATCAGAATCCCTGGCATGGGACCCAGGCATAAGTATTTTTTATTTTATTTTTATTTTTATTTGTTTTAGTTTTATTAATTTCATTTTTTAATACAGGACAGCAGAATGCATTACAATTCTTATTACACATATACCACAATTTTTCATGTCTCTGGTTATATATAAAATATGTTGACTCCCAATTTGAGTATTCATACATGTACTTTGGATAATGATGTCCATCACATTCCACCATCCTTGCTAATCCCCTGACCCCTCCCTTCCTCTCCCACCCATCTTCCCTATCTACAATTCATCTAATCCTCCCATGTTCCTCCTCCTTACCTCACTATGAGTCAGCCTCCTTATATCAGAGAAAACATTCTGTATTTGGCTTTTTGGGATTGGCTAACTTCACTAATGTTCAGTGCATGTGGAGGGGCTTGGCTTCCACTCTGCAGAAGTGCATCAGATGCCACAGAAAGAATTCCATATCCTGGGTCCCTCCCTTAACCTACAAGAGATTCCTATAACATCAATCACAACCAGCTATGTTACCTCAGGTCATCTGGATTTTACCCAGAGTTGTGACTTTCAGTAGCTTCCTAGGGAATAGAATTCACATAGGTTTCACTCTCTATTCCTGTCCATCAACCAGCTGCAGAGACGTTCATGGCTATAACTTGCCATGAACAGAAACAAAAGAAAATCTAATTCCCCTCCCCAAAAGAATACACGCCAAGGTTTTCTACTTTTCTTTTCATCACTGCCTTTCTCCCCAGTCCTTGGATAGGAGACATGAACTTCTCCCTCTTTTCAAATTCAATCAGTTGTGAGCTCCTATACATCTTCCCCTGGGTATATTATTTTCTTTTCATTCTCATTGCTTCCATAATAACTGGCACATCTGTTGGGAATCCTTACACACCAACTGAACTTTTCTCAAATCATTTCTGTTTTTTTTTATTGTTGGTTGTTCAAAACATTACATAGTTCTTGATATATCATCTTTCACACTTTGCTTCAAGTGGGTTATGAACTCCCATTTTTAGCCCATATACAGATTGCAGAATCACATCAATTACACATCCATTGATTTACATATTGCCATACTAGTGACTGTCGTGTTCTGCTACCTTTCCTATCCTCTACTTCAAATCATTTCTGGAAAGACATCTGCTAAAAGTGTGTTCCCATATTTTCCAGTGTAACGTTACATTGTTTCCTTATGTCCTCAGTCAGTTTAGTATGCCATGCCCCCCCCCACAGAAATGGACCACAGTTTCTAGATTCCTGAAACAGTCTTCATAACAAATGTTTTGTTCCATCATTCCCATGAAATTAAAGAACTATGCATTATTTAAGAATTTACATTGCATTAAAAATGATTTTTTGTGAAAAATTAATAAAGAAAAAAAAGTCATAGAATTCCCTGTACCTGCTGAAAAAGCCTGGTAATACCCTATTCTTCCAGTGTTATCTGTTCAATTTCTCTCTTTTTGTTAGTCCAGTTTAGATGTAATTTCCTCAGAGAGGACTTCCTGGATCAAAATAGAATTAAAATCTTTGTCTCTGAATTCCTGAAGCATGATTTCTATGTACTCCTAGAAATTCAGTGTCAACAGTCTATAATCTTAGGTATATTTATAAGTACAGGACACTCCTTACCCTCCTTATTCTATTCTAGGTTCATTAGAAACTTCATTTTTTTCCATTTTCTAGGATTTATTGTTATCTTTAACAAATAAGTATTTTTGAAATAAATAGATGAATATGTCAACGAATGACAATGTCCATCTGAAACATTAGTTTACCAATCATCAGTTATTTAAGTCAACTCAATTACATATTTCATTGATACACAAAAATCTCATTGTAATTACTTCTGGACTTCTTATTTACAGAACTTTTAATCTGATGGCTCAAACAATATTACTGAGCTATTATTATGTGCCAAAAACCAAGATATGATTGAAAGAAAGTGTGAAGTGTGTAAAAAAAATAGGTAACTATCTTTAGTCTTAAGTAAAACATAGAAGAGTGACCTAGATGCTAATCAATCTATCACACAAGAGAATGAATAATTGCAACCAAGTGAACCCCTGGATAAGAGATGCGTTTCCTGTTTGAAAATCTATTCAATAGGGAGAACTGACCTAGTCCTGGAGCTTATGAGGACAGATTCGTCCCAATGTGTTTATTATTTGAGTTGAGATGCACTAGGGAGAGAAGAGCATTAGGGATTATTCCAATGTATAAAGTCTCTGAAGGGACGTGAAACCAAAAGAGTATTCATGTGACTGATATTAGCAAGAGGTGAATGAAAGGTATTCGTTGGGACAGGTGGGCATGTGGCATGGTTACAGTGTATTTTGTGCAGAGTGCTTTGAGTGTGGTGTTGAAAAGAGATGGAAAGGAACAGAGGGGTAAGATGTTGTGAAAGACCCAGTTAGGAGAACAGTGTAGGTGGTACAGTCTGGATGAAGGTGGATGGAGGGAAGTGGATAGATGAATACTATGAGGGTGCTACCCTCGACATGAGCTGGTGAGCACTCACAGGTGAGAGTATTAGGTGCAGGAAAGTATTTAGGAATTTTTCCAGATTTCTTATCAACTCCCATCTTCTGGGGTGTTGACAGTTCACCAAAAACTGGATTTGTGGGGGAAGAGAAGAAAGGATGAAGGGGATATGTCATAAGTGTTAGATGGAGTGAACGTGAAGTTTAAAGTTTATTCTATTTGTCTCATATATTCACTGGGCTCTGGCTCCAGAAAAGAAAGAGTCAATCTCAGAAAGTGGAAAGAGTGAATTAATGCAGCGTCTGTCCCATCGGTGTTTAACATTGCAGTCAGAGCTGAAGTTCCCCTCGCCAGTGCTTACACACCTCAAGTACTTTCAGAAGGACTCATAACCTTGACCAGGGAGATGCTCTGAGAAAGCTTAGAAGCTTAATTCTGTAGTTTAGGAAAAAAATGCCCCTGAATCTCTTCATTTTTTAAAGAGATATTTTAGAGCATAGAAAAGCAATTCAATGCAAAAAGAATCATTCTGAATGACTTGACTGTAAGTAAGCAGATTCATTTCTGAGTCTAGTGAAATTTGAACTTTGAAAAATAGCTATGTTAGCCTAACTGGAAAAGACTAGAAGTTTCTAAATCCATATTTGAATAATACTTTTCTTAGTGAGATTGCAGGAGAATTTTAGTTGGGTTTTCTCTTCTTGGGAGTTCCAAACTTTAAAATACATTAAACTTTCATTTATAATTAAAAATAAATTTTTAAGCTCCTGAAACTCTGTGCTCTTGATCAAGTTCTGCTTAGATTTTTCTTTTGGAGAGTGAATGTGCCCATGGGTGAAATCCACAGCAGGAGGGGTGGGGTGACACTGACATTTCAGCATCTGCTTTCCCCTTAGAGATTACAATGGAGGCTGATGTATATGCTATCACACAGCTGTGCAGCCACAAGGAAAAAGAAAGAACAGAGGTGCTTATCAGCGGATGTCTAGGCCTGCAGAACAACTGTTCTCCATTAAATTTGCTGAGCCAATAAGCAATTAGAGGATCGTAATGATACTCGAGGTCCCTGCTCTCTCCGGGCTGCACAGGCCAACGCCTGTTCTGTTTTGAGCACAGGAGAGTGCTTCATTTCTGAGTTGGCCTGCCCAGACTGTGATGTGCTGTTTTAGAATGCTCTCTATGGTATTTGTGTTACTATGACTGCTGCATACTGGTATCATCTTTAATAAGTTTTTATTAGACATGTTCCACAAAGGTCCTTTTTAAATGCTTTTAAAATCCTATATATATATTCCCCCCACCCCAACATTTTCCCTGAGGATGAAATAAAGGGACAGGGGACAGGGTTTACCACTGGGTGCAGTTCTTCCAGATGTTGTATTTGTCGTATCACCAACATTTCTTTTCCTTTCTTTCTTCTTTTGGTATTGGAGAATGAACCCAGGGGTGTGTTACCACTGAGCTACATCCCCATATCTCTTTTATTTTTTTTAAGATGATGTCTCACTCAGTTGCTGAGGCTGTCCTCAAACATGCGATCCTCTTGCCTCAGCCTCCTGAGTCACTGGGATTACAGGTGTGTGCCACCACATGCAGCAAAACAGCATTTCTTTATCTGATATCTTATTCAGCTCAGGCTGCCATAAAAAAATTCTTACATGTGGTGACTTATACCCCATAAATTTATTTTCTCACCTTTCTGAAGGCTGGAAGTCTGTGATCAGGATGCACGGCCAGCTTCTGGTGAGGGTTCTCTTCTTGGTTTGTACATGGCTGCCTTGTTGCTGTGTCCGCACATAATGGAGGGAGAGTGAGATGAAGCTTTTAGATGTCTTTTCTTATAAGGACACTAATCCCACCATGAGGACCCTACATGCATGAGCTCACCTAAGTTTGATTACCTCCCAAAGCATCACATTGGAGGTTAGGCCTTCACAATAGAAACCCAAAAGGACAGAACTCAGTCTCTGGTATGGATTCTGCTGCTCTCTGATCAGTCCTCTAGGAGAAGGAAAAATGGACTGAGAGAGGTGACACAGAGGGGTGGCATAGTGTGCACTAATAAAGAATGCCCTTGAGCCGACAAGACCCAAGTCTCTAAGGTCGATTATTTTGGACTTGTTATTCACTCTTTCATGTTTTATTTTAGTGTGCCCCCTTCTACCTAGACTTGTAAGTAAGAGGTGTATAGAGACGAAGTGCACAACATTTTGGTCACTGATGAAACACATATAGGAAAGTGGTACCAAAAGATGACATCACCTAGTGACATGGCAGCTGTCTTAGTTGGTGTAGACACACAATATGATGTTCAACAACAATGAAGTCCCTAATGACGCATTTCTCACAATTTATCCTCATTTTTAGGTGACACGAGGCTATTCTTGTTAATCTTATCACTCAGTTACTAAATGGGCAACTTATTTTTGAACTGATTTTTATTTATAAAAGTGCTTCATAAATTACTGCTGTTGTTAAGTTTCCAAGTTATGATTTCTGGCATAAGTCACCCCAGTTGATGAGTATCTGAGCAGAGAATGGCTGATGAAGAAATACATTATGTTAGTATAAACTAGAGTCACCATGTTGCGTAGTAGATATAAAGCTGTATATTTCTAATCAGCAATTTGATTGGTGCCAAATTGACCAGGATGCAGTCACAAGGATGTGGGTTGTAACTGCTGCTCAGTTTATGAGCCAACATGTTGGCTTATTATTTCTCACAAGTCAGTTTTCTTTGATTGGAGTATCAAACATATTTTGTCCAATTGAATTCTGAAGATAAAAATTCCCCCCAGCCCCAAATATTTCTTCTCTTAAAAAGCTGAAAATTCTTGTACATAAATATTGCATGTTTTAAATAACAAAATTGTGGCAATATATTTTTGTGTAAAAATAAGAGAACTCCATTTTTGTCTTCAACTTCACGGCTGTTTGTGGTCTACCACAAGTTCATGTAGAATATGAGATGCTTGGAAAGGTGAGTAACATATAGCTATTTTGTCCTCAATTCAATTCTAGTGACAGTAACAGATTTTCCTCCAACTGTATATTCCGAAAATTTTCAAACCTGAAAAAATGATGAAAGAATAATATAAAAAAAAGTGTAAGATCTAGCCGGGTGCGGTGGCACATGCCTGTCATCCCAGAGGATCAGGAGGCTGAGGCAGGAGGATTGCAATTTCAAACCCAGCCTCAGCAAAAGCAAGGCCCTACGCAACTCAGTTAGACCTTCTGTCTAAATAAAATACAAAAAAGGGCTGGGGATGTGGTTGTGGGCAAGTGCCCCTGAGTTCAATCCCCAGTACCAAAAAAAAAAAAAAAAATAAGATCTATTACACAGAATGGTGACTCTAGTTTATAATAACATAATGTATAGTTCCATTTTTTTTAAATATATATATTTTAGTTGTAGTTGGACACAATACCTTTATTTTATTCATTTTTTATGGGGTGGGACACAATAACTTTATTTTATTGATTTTTTATGGGGTGCTGAGGATCGAACCCAATGCCTCGCACATGCTAGGTGCACGCTCTACCACTGAGCCCCAGCCCCAGCCCCCCAAATTTTTTAGAAAATAAATTTCAAATTTTCACCATAAAAATTAGAAGTATATGAGGTGATGAATATGTTGATTAATTCAACTTAATCATCCCAAATTGTACTCACAAATCATAACTCACATTGTACATAAATCTCTCATAACAACACATTGTATATAATTATTGACAATTAAAAATATATAATAAAACAATTCATCTCTAAAAAGAATATAATGAAAACTCAAAACCACTTTTTACACATTCAATACATGTTAAATTTTTGTCATATTTTTGTGTTTGTGTGTATGTGTGCTGTGCACATTCTGAGTCACTTGAAAGAATGTCACAGATATGGTTCTTTATCATTAACTATTCCAGATCCAAAATGTATCTCCTAAGAGCAAGGATATTCTCCTCTATGACCTCAATACCAGGATATCTAGTCTAGTGTAACACTTTGATAAAAGATACACAGTCATTATTCATGCTTCCCAAATTTCCCAACAATAAACTTAATAGCTTTAAATTTTCTATATCAAGGACATAATTATTGAATTGTATCTAGTGTCTTTTAATTGAAGTTAATCACCTTGCTTCTTTTTCTTCCATGTCATTGACATTTTGAGGGGTGAAAACCACTTATTTTTTAGAATGATCCCCAATTTTTAAAAAAGTTAAATTCGTATTAAATGTTTTTTGCAAGAAAATTACATTGGTGTTGATATATTATCTCTGGATCACATGAGGTCAGCTGTCTCATTCCTGGTAAATTCAGTATAGAAATTTGTTTAAAGGAGGTGTCTTCCATATCTCACCATTTTCTCTATATAAGTAATAACTTTTGTAATTAATAAATTATAAGTGAATGTTCTGTTTCCCCAAATAATAAAACAAATGCTACTAAGCTAAACCAGTACATTTAATAAATTTCTGTCTTTTTTTCAGTGCCTACAATTTATGGAGCGTATATCTGATTTCCAGTGGCCATTGTTGGCAACACCCACTCTGAGATGCCAGGGGAGAAAATTCTAGGGAATTGTCACATTTAAAATGAACTACAACAGCTCACAGCAAGCATGTGAGATTAGAGGGTAGTTTTTAATCTATATTAGTAGCATACTGTCTTAGAAATTTTGAGTTTTTACAAAGCTATTATTATTATTATTATTATTATTATTATTATTATTTGCCGAGGATTGAATCCTAGATCTCACATAGTTTAAGCACACGCTTTACCATTGAGCTACTTTCCCACCCTCTTAACAGAGTTTTAATAAAGTGAAACCACAAACTTACCTACACACATAAATAGTCAGTTTTCTTTATCTGTGGGATTTAACCAATGATGGATGAAACACATGCAGAAAAAACTGCCTTTTTTCCTTGCCATTATTCCTTAAAAGTTCATATACTGTACGAGGTAATAGAGATAACTTCCAGTAAACAGGAGGATTGTGTAGGTTCTAGGCAAAAACTACGTCATTTTAATAAGAGACTTGAGAGTCTGTGGATTTTGGTATCTGATGGGGTTTCTGGAACCAATTCCCTGCAATACAGAGGGACATCTGTACTGTCTGTCTTGAAAATAGATTTAAAATTTAATAGCACCTAATTCTGTAGGTTGGTGCCAGAGTAGAGAACACTGGATGACACAAGAATGTCCGTGGGAAATGTTATTTACTCTTAGACCTCTATAAACTATTGTTCCTGTCTCAAGAAGAGTGTGTCTGAATAAATTCAAAGCTGAGAATTACTGCTTCATGTATCTGAAGCCCAAGAAGCCTTGCAAATCAGCATTTAAACTACTTCTAGGAGACATATAGATAGCAAGATACTAGTTATATGATTGCATTTGAGGGCTGGAGAAAGCAAATGCACAGAGTTGTAACCTGTTTCACAAAGCAGTTCTGATTACTGTGGGGGGAGTGAATGTATTTTAATGTTTTCCCTGCCATTTTTTTTTTTTTAGCATTAATGAAAGGTGGGCTTTTTTCTTTCTTTAAAAGACACTGTGAACAAGGTATAAAGTAAGGTCAGCTGAGCTTCTTTCTGCTTGAAAAATAGTCATATCTATAAAGCACTTTCCTAATTCTGAAAGCATCCCAGAGTTAAGAGTAATTTAGACAAAGCGAATGAATTGGTGTTGAGGAGTGGAGAACAAAGGAATTAAGAAGCCACTCAAAAATGTTTCAAGGAATTAGTTCAGAGGCAAAGCTGGAAATTTAGAACCTTATTATTCTGGTTTTGAATAGGCATTCAAAAACACTAATTAGGGCCTTACCTCTCAAAGGGAGATTGGTTTCCTCAAAGGCCAGTTTGGAAGCAGAAACAAGTAAAAAGAGTTTCTCTAGGCAGTTCTATGTAGGCTCACTTAAAATTTAAAGATGGGAGAATTTCAAGGGTGGAAATAAGCTGTGTGACTTGGTGTCAGAGAGAAAAGGAGAACTGGGGTGCTGGTGGCATCTCAATATCACTATTTAAAACAAGGCGATCTGTGCATTGGTGGCGAAAGTGGTGGGTCACAAAGACCAACAAATAGCATGGAGAACTACGTGGGAGTGGTTTGAGACTTTTATGCATGGAGTCAGACAAAAGAAGGATATGGACATTAGGTCAGATACTGTGACCATCTGCTGAAGCTGTTGGATTTTCCAACAAGAGTCAGGCTCTCGGTTGCCTATGGGCATAAGTGGCTGTCCATGAGCACTCTCTGAACTCATGTGTCTCTGCCTCCACCAGGTACTTTTCTCAGTACTGAAGATGATTTTTCCACCATGACTAAATTCAGCCCCTAAATATTACTTCAACTTTGTAATATTTATTGCTAATGCCCTCTGTGACCATCTTAAATAGATTGCATTTCGTATGCATATAATTTCTAATTCAAATATCATCTAGTTCATGGGCATAAAATTTACATCAGCCCCGTGAGGGACATTGATCAGAAGCTCATCAGTTCTTCACTATCTCACACATGAGCACTGACTTCCTGTTGACAGTCCTGGAGCTTTCTCATTGCACAGACTGTAAACAGTCTCTACCTGAGAAATCAAGGTACTCTCTGTTCATTTGCATACCCTAATGCCACACCAGTGCCTCCTGCAGTGGCTGGTGAGCCAAGTAACAGCAGAGAAGAACTGACCCATTTAGAGGAAGGGCCTGGAAGTAGCAGTGTTTGTAAGTGAAATATTTTATAGGGTCTTAGAGACTTCTGATAATATAATTGAATTAGCTAAATCTCTCAGAAAGTAATGGGTTGTTTTGACATCTGAGATTCTTTTTCTCAAATTTTGTTTACCTTTCAGAACTCGCTATCCGTAGATTTAAACTCTACCTGTGGTTGGCTAAATTTGAACAAGAATTTATGTTTTGAAAACAAATACTAATTTAAGATTGACTTTTTTTTTTTTTTGGTACAGTTCACAGTTGAGGAAGATAAAGAAAGAAAATAGAAATTTCCAAAAAAATATCAATATCTTCATAGAGAATAAGTTTATCCTGTTGTTTTCACACCTGTGTATTTTATGTACAATTTAAAAATAGACTTCCGTTAACAAGTTTATATTCTGGAACATGCCTCAAAATATAAATGCTCCAATTTGTGAAGTTCACATTCATACTCTTAAAGGGAAAAGCACATTTATTCACACTCAAGGCCTTTTTCAAATCTGCAGCTCTGACCACATTTGTCTTTGTCTCTTTAGAGAGCAAATGTTTTTTAACCAGATGGAAACCAGCATTTGTACTGGACAAAATGGATGACATAAGGATTTCCACACCTGCAATCCCAACATGGACAAAATTAAGAGAAGAGTAAATAATTTCAATATGTGTAGAAATCAAAATGAGATCATAACCCCAATATAGACCTTCAGAGCTACTAATTAATGACAGAAAGATGTGAACCAGTTGCTCAGGAATGAGTAAGAGCTAATCTAAGACCATGAGTGATGAGCATTTCATTTCCTGAATGAGAAGAGCTAAAATCTTTGGATGGTATATTGTTAAAAGTCTCAAAAATAAAATAGATTCAATAGAATAATATAGGATGGAAACTGTCTCTGTTGTAATTTAGTCCAAATTCAAGATCATGAGAGCCAAATATCTACATCTTAGTCCAAAGTGAAAGGCCCCAAAGCCAGGAGGACCCGTGTCCTGGAAGGAGAAGTAATATGTCCCAACTCACACAGAAATTCATTCTCCATCTACCTTTTTGTTTCATTATGGTCTTCACTGGATTGGGTGAAGTCACCCCCCTTGATGTGGGCAATCTTACTTAATGAGTCTGTTGACTCCCTGCTAATCTCTCCTAAAAACACCTTCACAAACACACTCAGAAATTTTACCATCTCTCGGCACAACACGTAGTCCAGTCAGGTTAACACAGGAAATTAACCATCACAAGCTCGCCTCTTGATAACTTGGGGTTTGTATACACATTCCCTGAAACCAAACTTAATCTCCAAATAAAGAATAATAAGGTCATAATTCCACCTAATATAATACAACTATTCTGCCACAACAACATAAAATTTACTAATCCCTTCCCAGAACAGAAGGCAAAGGTCTGAGTGACGTTTACTCTTCTAGTATCCAGTACTGAACACTGTCATGTAAAATAAATACTTAAGTTCTGATATAAAGTGAACATATTTTATGTTACATAAGATAATAAAAGATGAAAGGAAGCAAAACTATTTGCTTAATGCATATGTACACACATAAATGTATTCATAATAAATGGGAAGTACAACAATCACAGTCATTTTTGTCCTCCTCCTCCTCCTTTTGTTTATACAGCAATAGCTGGAATTCCTATTCTTTCACAATTTGTATATTTTTTCCTTTAGCAAGCACCTCAGCTGATCATGACTCTGTCCCTAGCAGAGTAACAAAAACCTTCATTGGTAAAGGGTATTGGAAATTTGTAGATCGTCTGGAATTGAGTTCTTGGCAGTTTCCAGTGGGTTTCATTGCAAGCCCTGGCAATCTGAGAGATTCTCTAGGACATCTCCAGCCTTTCAGACATTCTCCTCTTTACTTCCACTGTGGAGAAATACCTGATTTCCCTTCGCTAATCTGGATGAATCATTCCAGCCAACACCATAAATTCTTTCTTAGCCTATACTCAGAGGTATACAGAACCCAAAGTGATCAAATGTCATCCTAAGTCTAGTTCAATGGAGGAATTATTGTATCTCTTAATGGAAACATCCCTCCCTCTGCAGCTGAATCCTGTAGGTGACCAGAGCATAACGTCAGGAAACAAGAAGTAAAAATCTTGATAGTGAGTCAGTAGTGGTAATGGTCCTTGGCAGCATTGCCATTTCTGCCCCTGATCCCTGGACCAGGAATCCTGGTAATGAGACAAACTATATCATATTTGGAAACTGATTCAGAGCATATGCGGCCTCATGAAAAAGCTTGCACCAGTGCTATGAAGTCTTGTCACTTGACTTACACTGTAACTGAGTATTCAAAAGACCATTCTACCTTTGTGTCAAACTAGATACTTCAGCATGGTGATGAAGTATGTGGTAAAACTAGTGAATTCCAGGATCGTGAGCCCATTGCTAAACTTCCTTGGCTGAGAAGTTAAGTTCCGTGATAAGAACCCATGCTGTGAAGAACCCATGAATGTGGGTAACACGTTCTTTAAATCCATAAATGGTCGTTTTGTTAAAATCACTCCATGTGGGGAAGGAAAACCCATATTCAAAGTGTCTACTTTGATAAAGAGAAAAACCCGGGGCTGGGATGTGGCTCAAGCGGTAGCGCGCTCGCCTGGCATGCGTGCGGCCCGGGTTCGATCCTCAGCACCACATACAAACAAAGATGTTGTGTCCACCGAGAACTAAAAAATAAATATTAAAATTCTTTCTCTCTCTCCCTCTCTCACTCTCTCTTTAAAAAAAGAAAAAAAGAAACCCCCCCTTCCTTACATGTTGGAAGAGATCCAGTGTAACCAATCTGCCACCAGCTCTGAAAATAATCACCTGGGGAATGATACCATACTGGGGGCTCAGTGTTGGTTTCGGCTGCTGGCAGATTGGGCACTAAACAGTGGCCGGAGCCAGAACTGCCATGTTGAGGAGAAGTGCATGTTGCTCGTTAGATATATAGCCTTCATCCCTGCCACCATGGTCACAATGTTAATGGACCTATACAGGAGTGCTGGGGCAACAGGTTGAGTGGTACCCACAGAACAGATCATGCTATCCACATGGTTTATTAAAATCATCCTTTTGTCTAGTTGCTCTTTTGTAAATATTCACATGAGACACAAACCTCTTCATGATTTTTACCATTCCAAGAAGTCTGTCCACATACCTATTTCCCAGATTTTCATGTCACTAATTTTCCAATTTTTTTCCTTCCACATTTTTGACCATTTAGCCAAACCATTGGCCACATGAATCAGTACATAATCTCACATCTGGTCATTTCTTTTTTCAAATCAAAATTTCCAACTAACTGCACTGCCCAAAGTTCCACCCACTGGAGGATTTTTTCCTTCACTGCTGTCCTTCCAGAATGTCCCATAGAGGGGCTGTAGCACCAGTCCACTACTGAATGATGCAAACATCTGCAAACTCTATCCCAGTCATTAGGCCTAGACTCTGGAGTACATGCCCCTTGGCTACAAAGATTGATTCAAAAGTGGACATGCTACTGAGGCAACTTCACTTTGTGACTCCCAGAAGTATCTCAGAATACAGGGCAAAGAAGTCAGCATTTAATAAGAAATTCTGGGTACAAACAAAGAAGCTGGGAGTTTGCTGACAGCCATTTTGGTAGCATGAGCTTATGCTGGAAGGCTAAGTGGGTACATGGAAAGAAACAGGGTCCTTGTTGGCATTCACGCCACTGGATCAAAGCTTTCTGTCATTAGAACATGTTAACTCCCTTATTGTTCAAGCTCAGCTGGGCTTGAGTTTGTTTTTCTCTATGCAAGAGAAATATTCCTAACTGAATTAGCGCAAGTAAAGTTCTAAAAGTTTCAGAGTACTGTGGATGGAGATAGAGTTCTAAAATCTTCTTGCAAGGAAAAACAGTCATCTGTGAGAAATTATTGTCAGATTGGCAGTTGACCTGTAATTAAATTTCCTGGATGTTGTAAACAAGATGTAACCATCTCCCCAAATGTCAAAGGGAAATTATGTTTATCTTATAAATTTATATAGCTTACCTTTTCTGAATTGTGAGGAAATGATATTTTCAGGTTTACACATTTTGTCATCTACCTTCCATATACTCTTTCTTAGAAAGTTATTTAAAGATGTACTTTCAGGTGTGCCCAAACAAGGGAGAGGACAACATGAAATACAGGCTGAGGTCCAGTCAGTCTAGCTAATGATGTCCCAAGGCAGCAGCAGTACTGCAGCCGCTCTATAGGCAGAAAGTCCCACAGGGGGCAGAAGAAAAGCTCAGAGAAAGACATTTCTTCAGGAGGAGTGAGTTCTGACAAAGAATTCCCTGATGGGATGGATTGGAAAATAATATGCACAGATAAAAATCATGCCAGTGAAAATACTAGGTAGTTATTCACTATAGGAAGAAGGAGGATGCATGATTAAAATTTTATGATGCACAATTACTATCAGAGTGAATATGTTATAAACCATGATTGTTTTCCAATTATTAAAAACATGTGGCCATACTTGGAGAATGGGATGTGGTTTGTGAAGGCCCTGATCCACATTACAATGAAGTAAAATGCACCCAAATTACTTTTAACTTAGAGATGATTATGAATATCTACAGTTCACTAGTTAACAAATATTGTATTTTACAATAAATTAGGCCGTTACCATTGTTTTTTAATTTTTTCATATACTAGATTTTTTTTTTCTAGATGTTAACACAAGCCCTTGAAAATCCCATAACTCTTAGGCAGTTGTCTATAATTCCTAATGGACAACACATCATGCCAGTGGTGTGAGAACAAGGTGCCCTCATCTGCTATAAAGAGAATTGCCTAGAAAAAACTACGCACTTGTGAATAGTGATAGCATGCATTGAGTGTTAACTATCTGCCAGGCATGTTCTATGCAGTACATAATGTGTTATTTCACCTAATGACTTCATCAACTATATCCTATTCTTATTGTCCCTCTGATAGAAGATGAATGGATGTACAGAAATGTTAAATCACTAGCCTGGAGCCATCCATGCAGAATCTAGTGTCAAAAACATAAATCAAGAAGTAGCAGAAAAGCATGTTATTTGGAAATGTGAAGGTTCTTATCAGGAAAAAGAACTAATAAAACTTCAAGTGGGCATTTGAGCAGTGAATTTAGAAACAGGGAGTGGTAGGAAAGAAAATTACTAATTTTCATTATAAACATTGTATTACTGTTTGACCTTTAAACTGCATGCTTGCTTTATTTCATGAAATGTTCAAGACTTTAAGATAAAGAAAAGGAAAGCAAAAAAAAAAATGGCATATTTAAGCTCCAAACAAAATTTTCCCCACTTTTATTTTTACATGGAGTTGGAGCTTGGGTAAGTGTTAGGTGCCCCAACACCTGAGTGACAACAGCAAGATGATCCAATTGTTGATGATTCCCAAGGGCTGATTCTCATCTGCCTTCAGATTTTGTCTTGCCATACTCTGATGCTTTTGCTGCATTTTAGAATATGATAAGCGTATTATGAATACAACAGGATAATATAATAGAACTGAAGCAGAAACATGAAGGGTAGGTATAAAGAATTTCAAAAAATCGTTTGTATTCTGAATGATAGCAGGACCTAAACAAGTTCATTTATGTGGTAAAATATCCTTCCCTCCATTTATACATTAAAATTTCTACTATTTTCTTTATTTTCCCAGTAGCATTTATTGGCAACTATTGACAAATAGTAATTTTGTCATATTAGGATCTATTGTTGGTGAGGACTAATCGGTACATAAAAGTTATGTGAAGTGCAAAACCACTACTGAAAGTCCAAAAAACTTACCTGGTACTTTTTTATGTGTGTGAAGGAGGGTGTGTGTTTGCGGGGGAGGGGTATGTGTAGAAATTCTAATCTCAACTACTAGGTCAATCTAATTTCTAAAAATTTGTGTTCTTAGGGTCCTAATCCAATAGTTAAAATATCCCAACATAGTTGAATCTTTACAGTCTAACACAGATTTGATGCAGGCAATGCAACATAAGGAATAGAATTTATTCTTTAGCACAGTGCTTACACTTTTTCTCATAGGATAATGCAGCATGAGAGCAATGATATTTTGAACTCATCAGCCATTTTTCATTTTTTCCCAGTACAACTCTGTCCATGTCAAAATGTTCCTCTTAGAGGGGCATCATCACTCACTGCCACTGGCAAACACAGAGCTGACGACTTACAAAGATGGAGTGCAGGTGGGATGACAAAAATCATGATAAACATGATGGAGAATATCCTTCTTTCTGACAGAACTTACTGTGACTGAATCTGAAAAGATGTGGTAAAGTTGGGTGAAGAGTAAGACGTTTTAAAGTGGGACTCTTTTCCAGCAAAGGAAGATGGATTATTAAATAGCCTCAACTCAAGCTGAACATTTTAATGAACACAATTAACAAGGTAGATCTCACACATAAAAACAACAGAAAATTAGTAATCTGAGCTCCAAAGAAATGAAGGTGTGGTCATGTCTCAAATGACACGTTGTGAAACACAGACTTGAGAACACGAGAAGCAGGTTATATATAAATATTAAGACACATTCTAATTATTGGCATCAAAGTTCATCAGGACATTGTGTAACATACACATCATGATCCTCAATGTTCTCCATATGACCGTCATAGAGACATCATCAAATGTCTGGCTGAATCAGGCATCTATTACACTGTCTCACATAACCTATTGAGTCATCTAGACATAAACAAAATTGAGACTTCCTTTCTTTAACTTGTTCTTAATGAACCAATATTGTTCTAATGACCTTGCATCTAGATTCTCACAAATAACTCAGAATCTTTCTCAAGTCTATAACTAACCTCACTGATCAGAAGTTGCCAAAAATTTTACTCATCTCTCCGAACCTTAAAAACACACGTGGCCTGCTCCAGTTTGATGATGGCTTTAGTCCTTTGTTCCATGTTTTCTCCAAATCTTGTTAAATACAGTCGTTAGGCAAAGTTTACATAGAGATTTGTGATTGATCTAAATTTCATTGAATTCTCAGTTTTTTTTAAATGAATTATCAGCTTTTTGTTAAGGATAAGCATTGTTGTTATCCGAGCCTCGGGATAAGCATTTGTTCATGTGATGACTTATTGTCTCTCATGACTTGGTCATGCATCTGGAGCTGGCTGACCTCGATATTTACAACCAGAGAAGTCAGGTTTATAAGTCATCTTGCAAATGTCATCTTATGCAGGGCCCAAATGTTCTTATCTATTCCTCTCATTACCTGTGGGTATGTGCTAAGGATAATAATACTCTTTACTGACCATTTTCATTAATAAATTATTAATAAACTAGGGAAACATATTGAGTCCTAAAATTTTAGCTATTTATAAATTAAACAAAGACCAAATTTACTTACATGGATTCTCAGAAATAAATATTTTCTTTGTGTAACTTCATCAATTGTTGCAAGCCATTTGGGAACTGCCAATACATGGAAAAAAAAATGAAATAAGTGACTTCTACACCAGAGGTAAGTCTGGAACCTTCTGTTTTACCTGACTCTTTAGCTATATCCATTGAATATGCTTCAAGGAATTCATGTTAAAAAAAATCAATCAATTGAACTGAAAACATTTCCCTTGATAATTTACTACCATGACTTTTATTATAGGAGTATGAAAAGTTTTACAAGGCTAAAGACTAAAAAAGGAAATGAAGTTTGAAATTATATACTGAGCCAAAACTACCACCACATTTCCAGCTGCCCTAGATTATAACTTCTTGAAGAAATTTTCAAAGGAATCATCTGAGATTTCCAAGTTTTTTTTTTTTTTTAACTAAGTAAGCAACAACAAACAAAGGAATGGAAAAAAAATCAATGAACTACCAACCAACCAAACAAAAACCCTTTCATGAATTCTTGTCATCAAGCATGGCACATTATTTTTAAAAATATGGTCTGAAAATGAGAAGTTAATAGGGGTTTAGCTTTATGGGAAATGCAGTATACTTTTCTGATTTTCTAGATAATTTCTTTCTTTAAAGACAAATATTTTTATCACAAAGTAGCCTGGATACTTTTTATTAGTTTGTTAAAAAAAAAAAAAGAGAAAAAAATCAGTGATTTAAAGGGCTGGCATTTCACTTAATGCCATTAATGAAAAACAGTTCAGATAATGGGGAAAAAAAAATCTTCATTAGTTCTACTCTTTCCAGAGCAATGAGTAGGATCAACTGAGGAACAGATAAGATGAAAAGAGACACATTTGCTACCATTCTGCTTAACAGAGAAAGAATCAGGAAATCAAGATGAAAAAGTTTAAAGGTCGATGCACACCTCCAAAAGCACGGCACGTGAAGCCCAGCTGCAGAAGGTGTTCAGTCAGGACCCTGACTTTCAAGACTTCTGTTCATGGTGGTGTTCCAGGCCTGCTGCTATAAGGAAACCTGATTAGCTTTATTTAGACACTATTGCACACATATTTAACCTCAGAACTCCTTGCAACAGCTGCAAACATGGAAGATGCATGGCTTTATCTGCTGCTTTTGTAATCTACGTGAGATCCTTCAGGAAATTAAGGTATTAGCGGAGGCATGAAAACTATGTCTTCTTGAATTGCATCCAGAAACTTTGAAAGGGATTTGTTCTTTCATTCACTCAGTAGCTCAGCATTCATTTAACAGACACTGAATGCATAATATTTTAGACAATGTAAAAAATGAAATAGTAAATGGGTAAAAATTATCATATCTGAGTTCAAAGATTACAATCTATGAGGAGAAAAAGGTACAGACATTCCCAATGCAAAATGAAAATATAAATGTATTAAATATACCTAAGAATAAATTATCCAGAGTCACCAAAAGATGAAAATAGGGAGGATATAAATGTGAAATTAGGATATGCACATCAAGTTTCTAATACAGTTCTTTTATTCTGAGTGAAATTTTAAAGAATTAATTCATATTATGACCCTGAAAAAGTAATTTAACCCACCTCCCTCACTAAAAACGAGAAAACCAAGGAAGGCCTTTCCTTTCTACTCGAAAACTTTTGATGCTGGGATTTTATGACAGAATTTTCCATCAGGGGGCAAAAAAGAGCATTTGAAGAAAGACAGGAATTTTCTTTTATCAAAACAAGTAGACAATTCTGTCACTCGTGTTCAGATCTGTAGAGATTATTCCAGATGAAAAATTCCATGTGTCAGTTGTGGAAAGTAATGTACTTGACAAATAGTTCCCAGTGCAATTTAAGGGCAGGAAGGGTATGACTCTAATTCATGCCACACAGTGATGCCAGATTAATCTTCCCGTAGGATTGTGCTGGCACAATAGACAATTGCTCAAAATATTTTCATTGCTTTCCACTGCATACGGAAATGCTTAAGCTAACACTGAGCCTCACAGCTCAAACTGCCTTAAACTTGTGTCCCATGGTTTCCCATTTAATTACAAATTATTGTATCATAAAGAAGAGAATCTCTGCAAGCTATTTTTTAAAGAAATACATTAAAAGGATGAATGAGCATGTTCAAAAGTCAAAAAATTAAGCACAGCTGCATTAAGGAATGAATCACATGAAGCAACAATTATATGTCTTTATTTTTATTGATTTAATTTTAATACCATACATGTCAATATTTTAGAGTAGAAGTGGTGTTTAGTGTATTCAGTAGGTCATGCAAGCATCATCATTTCCTAATTTCAAAACATTTTCAGCACCCAAAGGAAATCACACTCAGTATTTTACATGTTATCTTTTCCCCCTACTTGTCTTTGAATCTAAGGCTTCTCTTCTCCATATACCATATAGCTGGGACCTCTCTCTTATCCATCCTGCCAATCTGTGTTTTAATTGGAACACTTAGTCCATTTATGTTTAATGTAATTATTGATAAGATAGGATGAACCACTTGTGGCTTACATACCTTATGTTTTCCCCTCAATCCTTCATTCCTGACACTTGTTGTTAAGAAGATATTTTCTAGTGAAGCATTTGGCTTCCTTTCATTTCTGCCACTATACAATTTTGAGTTATGCTCTTGGCTATTCCTTTGGGGGTTACTTTTAATGTCTTAATTTGAACCAAAATTGTTTGGGTGAATATCAATTTAATTTCAATGCTAAACAAGAACTGAATTTATTTAGATCTGGTCTCCCTTTCCTACTTGTTGTCACCAGATGCATCTTTGTTCATTGTTCTCATCAACTTAGATTTTTGCAGTCTGCATCAGTCTTTTAATGTCATAGGAAAAATGAGGTTATGAACAGAAAATGCATTCATGTCTTTTTTATTTACCTTTGTAGTAGTTATCTTTACTGGTGTTCTTTATTTTTTCATGTAGATCCAAATTACACTTCAATATAAAGGACTCCCTTTAGTATTCCCTGTAGGGACGATGTGTTAGGGATGAGCGCTTATTACTATTTACCTTGGGTATTTTCAATTTCTTTTTTCATTTTTTGTAGGATAGCTTTGCTGGACACAGAATTCTTGGTTTATAGAATTTATTTTCATCCAACACTTTTAACAAATTACCCACTACCTCTGTTCTCCATGGATTCTGCCATTTTTATAGACATACTTTCAGAACTAAGATGTGTAGATAATATGTGTTTGTTTCTCTCCCTCTTGTGTGTGTGTTTGTCCTTCTAAATTTTCCCCCTAATACTCAGTATTTTTCTTCTAACAATCAGTTTAGACAGGAAGGACACTAATATTGTGTATATATAAATGTGACTGTATAACCAATGTGATCCTGCAATCAGTACACGTGGAAAAATAAGAATTCATACCCCATTTGAATCAAATGTATGATATGTCAAGATCATTGTATTGTCTTGAGCAACCAATAAAAAAAGAAAGACATGAAGGAAAACTAAGATGATTCAATTTGCACATATTCAGACCCAAAATATATACTCACAGCAATCTGGGTCCTATAGGTATTCTAAAACACATCGGCTGGTCATCATCAGAGATTTTTTTTTCCTTAAAGTTGTTTTATTGATGACAGAAACTATGCATGATTGCTGATTTGATGAGGAACCTGCAAACAATAAAGAATGTGTCTGTCACCAACAAAATACAATTATTCCGGGTCCTTTAGACATTCAAATATAGAGTTCTTCACACCAGATGGCTTTTGTGCAACAAAGCCATTTTAGAATGTTTAATTGTGCTTCTACAAAACCTTCAAAGAATGAGGTAGTTTCCTTTACCCACTGTATTTTCCACATTCCCAATATTACACTGTAGTCAGCCCAAATCCTTTCATCATAACCTTAAACCATTTTTCATGAAAGCCAATCCTCATTTACAATGTTTATTTCCTCCTACTTACTTTCGTCTTAAAGAGAACATCAAAAAATCACTACGGAAGAGAAATTGAGGGTAGGACTCATCATTCCAACAGTAACGGCAATCAGATTCTGATATAAGAGAGTAGGTTCCACAAATTCCCTGGTTAACCTTAGATGCTGTTCCTATCTTTAAGCTCTGATTTAAAAACTGCCTCAAACTACTTATTTGCCCTTGGCTGCCTTATCAAGCAGGCACAAGTTCTTTGAAAGTGTAGGTCTGGCTCCAGCTTCATGTATCAGCTGGCTGAGGATCCTGTAGGACCATCCTTGCTCTAAGGGACCAGAGAAACATCTGCAGAATTCACATAGGCAGCAGGGGTTAGCTAGCTTATTGTTTCATTCCCTACTGGCTACTTTATATTTTACAGTGCTGGGCCCTGGAACCTGACTGAGCCTCACCTTTCTCTCTTCTTATTTCCGTTTCCTCTTATCAACTTCCTGCTGAATCGCCCCAGTATCTCCCAGCTCTTCTTAGAGACTATGGTCAGATGTCCAGTTCTCTTTTGCTTTTTTTTTTTTTTTTTTTGGAATTTTTTTCATTGTGGTTGTTCAAAACATTACAAATTTCTTGACATATTCATATTCCATCACTTTGATTCAAGTGGGTTTATGAACTCCCACCTTCACCCCATTACTACAGATTGCAG
>NW_026000020.1:2483362-2518095 GCF_001458135.2 Marmota marmota marmota
GGTGTAAGCTCCTATAAGTGTAAGCTCCAAGAAGCATTCCCCGCGGGCTCAGTTCCGGGAGCCGGAATTCGGCCGCTTAGTGCTTGGTGTATGCTCTGATAAGAGCAGGGTCCAAGAAGCAGCCTCCGCAGGCTCCGCGGCCCTGGGCCAGGGCGGTTCCGGGACGGTTCCGGGAGCCGGAACTCGGCCGCCCCGCGCTCGGTGTTCGCTCCGATAAGCTCAGGTTCTAAGAAGCACCCAGGCGCTGAACCCTAGCAATCTGTCTGCAAGCCTCAGGCGAATGGCAGCCTGAAATTACCTGTTCTATGGCTGAATGAGCTGCGGTCAGTTGAAAACAGGGATGGTGACGTCAGCTTTCCAACATGGTGGCTGCTGGCCTCCTCTGTGGTCTGACCGGTGTGGAGAACCGAGATGAACCTCTTCCTTCCCCCGTCTCAAACCCAGAATTCAGCCCTGAGTACGGTGCTTGCGAGGCTGGCAGAAACTGCAGCGCTGTATCCCTGCGTCGCTATCTCCTCGTTTCCCAGCGCGCGCTGCAGACTCTAGCCGAGGGGCGATTTGCTGAATAAGCAGTGTTACCCTCCGTGCGACAAACCTCTCGCGTTTGAGTCCCCGTAGCCGATCGTCGTGCGATGGAAATCCTTCCTCCAGGTTCCGGAGCACCCCACTATTGCTGGAAATTCCTAACAAGATATCCTTTAGCCGTCCTGACTTGTCATACTCCCACACAGTGAAGCAGCACATGGGGGCAATGCACTCCCCTCGCTGCCATCTTTCTTCTCCCTTCTCTTTTGCTTTTATACCAAATCCACTTCCAGACTTCGTGTTACATATCTAAACCTATCAAAAGGCTTGTAACAAAAAAACAGCTTCTGTTTAGAAAGATCTAACCTCCTTTTCAGGCAATGACAAATTTTACATAATGCCCTCTTTTATCGAGGGCTCATATTCACATTTCTGTATGTGAATTCTTGTTGTTCTTCTTCCTTACGTATGACTTCCTCTGGTGAATACTGTCCAGACCACAGAGTATGTTGGTAGCATGACTAATCTCATTTCGCCAACTACACTGTCACTTTCTTTGCAGTGATAAGAAAATAATCAGTCTATAATGAGTTACCAATAAATATTTGTTAATGATAATGACCTTGAATTTGTTTTATTCACTTTATAAGGACAAGACTTACTGGTAGGTTGAATGATGCAGGAAACCATTCCACAGTGTGATCAGTATTTACAAAGGAACTAAGAAAGATGGTAACAGGATGCTTAGGAAGGTATTTGCTGTGTTCCACCATTGAATATTGTGGAAGCCAGTATTTCTCTTTTGATTCATCCTTTTCTCTTCTAATGCTCTTCAGTCTCCTGGAAGGGATAGGTATGACCTGGCCTTTCAGATACTGATGAAGACAATTTTTAAATCATGATTATTAATCCCCTTATGAAACATACAGGAATTCCAGTACCATACCTAGACCAATTTTTTTTTTCCTTTTACTTAGGTTTGATAAAGTTTTCATATACAGAAAGGCAAGATAAAACTTTTAAAGAAAAAAAAAAGATACCTGCTGAAGCTGATTTTCAATCAAAACTGAATCCTCCAAAATGCACTCTCCTGACTTTTAATCAAAAACCAGATAAAATGGGATTTTTTTTTCTACAAGGGACAGTTCTTTTTAAGTGGACCAACATAATAATAACCAACATAGTAAGAAGGTCTTATGTAGGAATAACACTTCACAGAATTAAGTTTTTCCACATAAAGAATCAACCCATTGTATCTTAGATAATGTTATTTCATTTTATTGCCAATAGTCAGGGCAGGCTGTATACTTTTTTAAAATGAAAACATTGAAATACAGAGTTTGGGAATATAAATTACTAGATAAATAAATGGGCAAAAGAACTTAACTGACACTTTTCTTCTCAAAAGAAGAAAAACGAATGGTCCACAAATATATGATAAAAAAAGTTCAACATATCTAGTAATTAGAAAAATGCAAATTAAAACTATCCTGAGATTTCATCTCACTCCAACCAGAATGGCAATTATCAAGAATACAAGTAACAATAAATATTGGTGAGGATGTGGGGAAAAGGGTATACTCATACATTGTTGGTAGGACTGCAAATTAGTGCATCCACTCTGTTAAGCATTATGGAGATTACTTAGAAAACTTGAAATGGAAGCATCACTTGAGCCAGTTGTACCACTCCTTGATATTATATATCTAAAGGAATTAAAATCATCATACTATAGTGACACAGTCACATTAATGTTTATAGAAGCTCAATTCACAATAGCTAAGCTATGGAACCAACTTAGGTGCCCATCAACAGATAAATGGATAAAGAAATGGTGGTATATATACACAATGGAATATTACTCAGCCATAAAGAAGAATGACCTTATGGCATTTACCAGTAAATGAATGGATCTGGTGGACTATTATGCTAAGTGAAATAAGCCAATCCCAAAATACCAAAGGTCAAATGCTAACCCACAAGAAGCAGGGTAGAGGGAAAGAATAGACCTTCAGTGGATTAGACAAAAAGCAATTCAGGGAGGGGGAGGGGTATAGGAATAGAAAAGACAATGGACTGAATCTGACATAACATTCATATATATGTATATGAATACACCACAGTGAATCTCACCATTGTGTACATCCACAAGACTGAGATCCTAATCAGAATAAGATATATTCTAGGTTTGTATAAATATATCAAAATAGATTATACTGTCACGTAAAACTAAAAACACCAATAAAAAATAAAGTAGTAATGAAGAAAAGGAATTCCTCTATTAGTGGGATTGGAGGTGATTTTCCCAGTGTCCTCAGGGCGTCTGGGAATGTGTGAGGCTTGTACAGGAAAGGAGACAGAGGTCAGGTAGCACAGGTAAGAAATACTAAAAAAAAAGACCAGTGATAAGCTTTGAATGAAGGGGTGTGTGCCACTTCTGCAGCTCTTCATGCTGATGAAACAAGTGGTGATAATGCCAAGAGTGATCATGGCAGCGGTGATGACAGTGCGATGATTCACCAGGAACTTACTGTAGGTGGGTGATTGTGGTCGGTGCTGAGTTTGAATTAACTAATTAGATCCTCACAGAAATCACTGGAAATCAGTGCACCTGGGTCCAGTCAGGAGACGGAAACCACAGAGTCCTATTGAACAGAGGAAGGTTAACATGAGGCATTATACCATTATTATGACAGGAAGTTACAGATACAGAGGAAAACTTAAAGGTACCTCAGGGGGAAAGTTAGTCCAAGTAAAGAAAAACTTCTGCAGTTTGGATGTGGTTTGTCTCCTTACGGTTGTGTTGGAGGCTTGGTTCCCAGGGTGGCTGTGTTGAGATGTCCTGGGTCCTTGTAGAGGTGGGGCCTAGTGGGAGGTCCTCAGGTCATAAGAGACACTGGGCTCAAAGGAAAAGGGAATGCTGTTCTCCTGGAGTGAGTTGTCAAGATATGATCTCTTCTTCCCCGTGCACTACCACCATTTGCTGTTGGGCCCTTGCCAGAGCTGGCACTATGCTGTTGGGGCTTTCATCCTCTAACATTATGAGCTAAGCAAGTCTTCCGTATTATAAACTTACTTGTCTCCGGTGTTTAACTATAGTAACACAAAACAGACTAATACAGTTACCTTCCTCAAGGCTGGGTTGCAGACCTCATTTGTAACAGTGTGGCTGCAACCCCATATATAGAGGAGAATTTCACTGAGTAGTTTCCCTGGCCAGAGCTGGATCACAGTCACAGGTCACTCTGGTCTCAGAGGAATGTGCTTGGTGGGGAAATATGCAGAAAGGGTTCTACTTCTGTCAAGAAAGCAGTGCTGTGTGACCTGTGGTGTTTTGCAGGGAACGACAGCCACTGACTCTTTGCAAGGTTCTTTCTGCCCAGGGGGATCCACGTCACCCTAAAACTTACAATCTCAGATAATTAATAAGCAACAAAACACAAATACTCAGAAATATATTTATGTAACGTGAAGCCCCTGATAGTCCACATGGGTTCTGGAACTAGACAAAGGGAAAATGGGTCCAGTGGTTTATTTAAGAGGGTACATCAAAGGCAGGGATAAGGTTTCAAGGGCTAAGTCCTGCTTCATGATGTCTTGTAGTCAGCAGGTTGACTGACATCTTGGCAGGTCATACCCACCTCAGGTGCTGTGTGGGCCACGGCAGAGCAGGAAAGAGGTTCTCATTGTCCCTGGGCAGTTGACCAGAGGAAATGTCCACTGGTTATTCCCAGACACCAAGATGTCTCTATCCCTGGGCTTCCATGCAACCCATGAACGGCTCGTGACAGTGGTGTATCAAGGCCATCTATGAGAGCTGGGGCACAAGTAGGCTGAAGCAGGTGGAAGGCATGCAGGGGTCATTGTCTGGCTGCTGGGATGCAGATAGGACGACACTCATGTCCACCACTTGTGAACAGAGGTGAAGTGATTATGGTCCCGTATGGGGGCTGCATTGTTACAGAGCATGCTCTGCAGCAGGGTTGGGACTGGGCACCATGGAGGCCCCCACACACACTCAGGCACAAGAAAGAACAAACATCTCAGTTCACCAGAACCAAGAAAGGAAGATCCTTTCCTTCACAATGTCCCTCCAGTGCGGCCTACAATGTGTCACATTATTCTAAGTGTATATATCCGAGCAGGTACTGAAGAATGAATTTCTGGCTGCATGACGATAAATCAGTAACTGACACAGTGGAGAAATCTATAATTTCCATTTCAAAGATGTGAAACAGATTTGGAGTAATTAAATAAATCAAGGACCTAGTAGGCGGAGGAGCTGGCATATTTACTGGGACATTTCCATCCAAAGGCAATATGCTTTTTTTCCCTTTCCTTTATGTTTTAACGCTATGGATGGAGCCCAGGCCCTCCCACATGCTGGGCAAGTACTTTATCACTGAGTTCCACTCCCACCTGGAAAGGTAGTGCTCTTGATGCTTACTAGGAGATAGACACACTATGGTGGGGTCTCTGGCTGTCCCCTCCAGTCTCTTCTCACTTATTTCCAGCCAGGGACTACAATTCCCAGCCATCACCCACCCTGCTGCCTATATGTCTCTCCAGTAAAAAAAGAAAAGAAAGGATAGGGGTCTTGCATCTTTATTTCTTCTTTGAATAACCAGACGGCTACAATGACATCAACCAGAGTAACCTCAGAAAAAAACAGGTCAAAGATGGCCAAACCCGACATCAGTCTGATTCCTGCCATCACTCTGAAAGCAGAGCAGAACTGTCCATGAGACAGTACCACATCTCTCTTCTTCAAGCCAGTTTTAACCCTAATATCTTTCTTATTATATATTATATAGACACACACATATGCATTCATATATATATCACATATACTCAACAGATGTTCAAACATTAATAGCTCTTTATTTCTCAACACATATCTAATTATTATAAATATTTGTTGAATGAGAATAAAAGAACACCTACCTTAATATTGATTAAAACTCATAAAGCCTTCAGGACCTTCCTAACGTGCATGAAATTATATTTATAACAATTCTAAGCTTCATTTGCCTTGGATTTTGCTTTGGATTACTTTATTTCTTTTTGCTTGTCATGAATTAAGTGCCATCTCATTCTTTCTTGCCCCCTTCTTCCCGTTGCTCTATCCCAACACACCGTCGTTCCTTGTGTAGCTCCACGGAGTGCTACCTCGCACTGATTCTTAGCCGTTCAGTCTGGCTTTCTCTAAGGACTGAGCTGTATGATGCGCAGTGACTTTTTTTGTTTTTTCATACATAGGCAGATATTCTGGGAAACAGGATGCTATAATGAAATTTATTAGGGATTTAGAGTCAGAGATGTTTGCTGAAGGCTCAATTCTGTCACTCTCCCTCTGTATTTTGGAGCAAGTTCCCTGATATGTTCAAGTTTCTGTCCCTTTGTCAATAAAATCACTAATATATGTTCATTCTTCAGGCTTATTTGAAATTCATGAGAACTAATGTAAGTAGAAATGCTAAGAAAATATGATGTATGCATATATGATGTTGGTTCTGACTGTCATCATACCATAGCAAGGGCTCACTAAACATTGGATAAAATAAATCTGAATGAAAGAATACCATGTATTAAGCCTGATAGTTACTATATCTATGAACTTTTTAAGGAAGCTGCTTTCAATTTTTGGTCTAGTAAATGAAAGAATCATGTGGTGAATGCACCGGGAAACTGAGTTAAAGTTGTCTACTAAATATGTCCAACTGTTATCAAAGAATACTAAGAAAAGAGAGAAAGAACTACAATGCATTGGGGAATGGTCAGAAATGGGGAATATATAAGTTAAATATTTTTTTAGAAGATAGGCTTAAGCTGAAATGGAATTGGTTCAATATTTAAGCAGTCAGGCACACTGAGGAAAGGACAGGAGGATTTCTTGTCCATATTATTCACACTGAATTTCTAAGATGCTTACATAAAAACAGATTGGTTAATAAGAATATAAATAATAGATGCATGAATGTCACCTTCCAAATATTTCTCAAAAAAGTTTCGATGTCACCTTAGTATCCTACAATAGGTGCAAAAGTTTTTGGTTTTGTTTTTTAAGTTTCAACATCCTCTCCACCCAAGTGGAGGACAGCTTAGGACTTGGGCACAAGACTTTTATTGGTTTATTAAGGCTAACCATGCCAGGACACCATGTGGATCAATTTATTGAAAGAAAAAGAGATCAATACAGGTAGCTCAGGAAACAATGGAGTTAACAAAGCATTCAGAGCAGCCTCATGAAATTCCAGAGACATCTGAACAGCCAGGTCCTGCAGAGGTCTGAACGGAGACTCTGGTTCTTGGTTCGTCTTTCTGTCTCTTGGTCCTGGGATCTCTGGGTCAGGAGGGTCTTTATCTTCTCTGCTTCTCCTCTGTGTTTTGGTCTTGCTGTCTACCTGTCAAGCAAGACTTTGCCCTGGGTTCATCACTGGGACCCTCTTAGAGCTGAAGGGTTCTTCCTTAACTTCTTTCTGAATCTCTTACTGGTTTTCCCAAGGTCATTTTTCCAACCCAGTACATATTACTCACTAATCCAATAAATCATGGCCAGAAAAGGAGAGGAGATGATTTATGAACCACTCAGAAGTTTTTGGCAGAACAGATTTTCTGAGACAAGGCTTAGAAGGTGCTGGTATCCCCCAAACTAGGCTAGAACACATTATGATAGAAATACACTGAGCGTTAGGGCATGCACATATTTTATTTCTGTTCTAGAAATGCTACTGTCTCATTATTGGACCTCTGGCTATTCCAGGCTTGGGTCCATCCATTTTAAATGAGACTAGTTAGACTACTAAGTGACAGTTGATGTTCCTTTCAGCTCTAACTGACTTGACTTGCTGGTAGGAAGAAATTAGGCTATATGTAAACAGCAGGGCTGATGGTATCAGTTGTCCCATGACTTGATTTGTCTCATTGTTGCCAGATGGTAGACATGGCCCCTCAATAGGTTTGGCAATAATTTTAACAAACACTGGTAGTTTTCAATAGTAGTTTTGTACTGCTGGGTTATTCATGTAGAAGAGAGTTCTATTTAGATTGAGAAACATGGTTTACTATTTATGATCTGTGTTCTATGTTTTGGCAAGGAATTATTAATTATTATTATTATATATTATTAAAGTGAAAAATCTCACTTTATTTTAAACAATACTTTATCATATGATTATAGAAGAACTAAGCAGTAATACGTAGGAACACAAATTACCTCTTCTAATTTTTGCAAAAAGAAAAAAAAATCTTATAAAAGATGAATAACATTTTAAATGTAAATCTAATTAATGTAAAACTATATATGCTGAAAACCTGGAAAATAGATACTCTCTCTTCTCTCTCTCTCTCTCTCTCTCTCTCTCTCTCTCTCTCTCTTCACCCTCCTACCCCCCTCCACACACAACACCCTTATGTTGTAACATAGAAAACTGCCAATAAAAACAAACAACTAAAATACAGTCATGTGCAGTGTAATATAATTCAGTTAATTATAGACCACATATACAATGAGACTTCCATAAGAATAATATGGCTTAGGTGTGTAGTAGGCTCTTTATTGTTGAGGTTTGTGGAAGTAAGCCTTACCTGTGTGTACAATGAAGAAATTGCCTAGTGACACACTTTTGAGAATGCGTATTCATCATTAAGGACCATATGAATATACTAAAGAAAAGAAGATAGAGGAAAGAAGGGAGAGAGGAGGAAAAGGAGGAGAGAGAAACTTCCCTAGCAAAAAGAAGTTAGCAGGGCATGGTGTCACAAGCCTATAATCCAAAGAAACTCAAGAGGCTGATGAAGGAGGATCACAAATTAGCAACTTAGTGAGGCCCTAAATTACTTAGTGAGACCTTGTCTCAAAATAAAGAAAAGAATTGGGGATGTGGCTCAGTGGTTAGCATCCCTGGTTTCAATCCCTGGTACAAAAAAAATGTTCAAACCAAAACCTAAAATATATTTTAAAATTACTTGGTCAAAGAAAGAATAAAAATCGAAATTGTGGAATACCCAGAAGGTAATCCAATACTTAATTAGAATGCTGTATTTTGTAACATAACAGTAATTGTGCTAAAACAGTGCTCTGAAGAAGAAAAAAAAATTCCTCAAATACTCTTGTTAAAAATAAAGCATACAATTAAAGTAATTAAGCATCTCATTGAAGACATTAGAAAAGTAATAAATGATTTAAAAGGAAACATAAAAATGAATTAAAGAAAGCATTAATAAAGCAAAGAACTAAAAAAATGGACTAAGTGAAACAGTTGATTTAATAAAAGAGACACAAAATAAGAGAATATAAGAAGATAATAACTATAAATGGAAAAGAAATTTTAAAAAATTAGTAATCTAAAAGTGAATGCTTTTCATAGATTCATCAGACAATTGAGGTATCGGGGAGAAGAAAAATGTGAATATAGCTAACAGAAGCTGAGATCAGTCAATAAGAAGCAGAAAATCATGGAGACAAGAACTAGAAGGAGCCCTTACACGATAATCCTGATGACTTTTTTGAAGCTGAGTGTGCACTAGTTTGAGAGTTATGGACTGCTGGAGACCTAGTTCTATACACACATTTCCAGCAGTTTTCTCCAGAGACTACAAATTTTCACAGTGAAGACTTCATAAAAACAAAATGAATGATATTGGCCTTGGATTTAGCATAGATATCTTTTACGATGTTGATGTATGCTCCTACTATTCCTAGTTTTTCTAGTGTTTTGAATATGAAGGGGTGCTGTATTTTGTCGAATGCTTTTCCTGCATCTGTTGGGATGATCATATGATTCTTGTTTTTAAGTCTATTAGTAAGATAAATTACATCTATTGGTTTCTGTATGTTCAACCTACCTTGCATCCCTGGGATGAACCCCATTTGATCATGGTGCACATCTTTTTAATATTTTTTTTGTACGTTATTTGTCAGAATTTTATGGAGAATTTTTGCATCTATGTTCATCAGGGATATTAGTCTAAAGTTTTCTTTCCTTGATGTGTCTTTGTCTGGTTTTGGTATCAGGGTGATATTAAGGAAAATAAAGGGAGGACAAAGGAGGGGATGTGGAGACAGGAAGGATAGTAAAACAAAATAAACATTATCACATTATGTAAGTATGTGACTGCATGATCAATATGATTCTAAAACATGTACACTCAGAAAAACTGGAAATTATATTCCATCTATGTATGATATATCAAAGTGCATAAATGCATTCTATTGTCACGTATAACTAATTAAAACAAATACAAAATTAAAAAAAAATGAAAACCACCATGTTTCAGCCAAGGGAAGAAGAAAGTACATATTTTGAAATAATCCAGAGCATTCTTCAAAACAAAACTCTGCCTTCCAAAATAAACTACTTTACCAGGGCCTTAACTGACCTGGGGAGAGGCAATCAGTTAACTCCAACACACTCCTCCTTTCTCATAAAAAAAAATGGTAAATAGTATAAGAAATGCTCCTCAAGATCACAGAGCCCAGGAATTCAGTCTCATCAAGGAATTGAGAAGAAAGCAGAAGACTGTAGAACACTTCTCCCCAAATATTTACCATTACACCAACAGGGTGCAGTGGATTCCTACAGAGAAAGTTGCATGCAATTCACTGACTTAGTTTGAGAAGGAGTTCTTAAGAGAAATCCAAAAGATGTAGTGGAGAGGATAAAATAGAAACTAGAGGAAACAGAAGTCTCTGGTACCTTCAGAAACAGTGAACATTAAACAGGACCCAGTCTAGCCAGATAAACATAAAAGCTCACCCAGAAATTCTAATTATTTTAGTTCCTGTTGTCCAATACATCCATCGTGCATAATTTCAATCAAAAAAATTATGGCATTCAAAAATGTAAGAAAAATCATAATTGGAAGAAACAAAGAAAACATCAGAACTAGACTCAGATACAACAAATATTTTAGAATCACCAGATATGGAATTTAAATAACTAATATTAATATGTCAGTAGCCCTAAAAGAAAAAGTACACAATATGCAAAAACAAAGAGATTATGTCTGCAGAAAAGTGGAAAAATCTAAAAATGAAGCATATGATACTCTGGAAATTACACACACTGCAACAGAAATTAAGAATAATGAGTTTGATAGGCTTATTAGTAGACTAGACATTATAAATAAACAAAAGTTTAGTGAGATTAAAGAACCATCAACAGAAAATTCCAAAATGAAGGAAGAGAAAAAAAATTAAAACCAAAAGAAAAAGGAAAAGTATGAAAACGTTTTACAGTAATCTGAGCAAGTTTAAAATAAATAATAAATGAGAACTTAGACAATAAATTTTTAAAAATTTAAAAAGCAAACGTAACATAGAAGAATTATGAGATTGCAAAAGGTGTAACACGACTTGATCGAAATATCATAAGAAAGAAAAAGGAGAGCACAAGAAGTAAAACAATAGCTCAGAATTTTCCAAAATTAGCAATGGCCCAATTGCAGATCCAGAAAGCATAGACAACACAATGAACTATCATTAATAGACCAAACAAACTAACTAAACCCTGACACCTGTTCAGATTACAGGAAACTAAAGACACAGAGAAATCCTCAAAAGAAGTCATGGGGGAAAATATTACTTTATCTCTACAGAAAGAAGCATAAGAATTATATCCTGCTTCTCCTCTGAAACCATGAAAGCTACAAAATAATTCAGTGATTTAAAACGTTGATTTAAAAATTTAAAATATTAAATAAAAAGCCCCACCAATGTAGAATTCGATATCTAGCAAAACTGTCCTTCAAATATTAAGAAACAAAATGTTTCTCAGTTCAATAAAACCAGAGGGAACTTGAATTCATAGATCTGCCTTGCAATAAATGTAAAAGAAGTTTTTTTAGAGAGAGAGAAAATATGTCAATCAGAAACTCTGATCTAAATAAAGAAAAAGCATTAGAGAAGGAAGGAATAAAGGTAAAGCTAAATATTTCATCTTTAATTCTTCGTTGATTTAGTGAATCAAGTCTTAATGTCAAAAAATGTACTGGGTATTTACAGATTAGGAATAAGTGAAATAAATACATGGCAATGATGTTATATGAGATGGTAGAAATCAATCAAGAATATTTTGTATAAGGTACCTGAATGTCCCAGGAAGCAGTATAGGTGTCCCACCTCATCCATAGGGGATCTATTCCAAGGCCCACAGTGGGCTCTTAAAGCTGCAGACAGTACCAAATCCTATTTACAATGTGTGTGTGTGTGTGTGTGTGTGTTTACTATATATACATACTGATGCTAATGTTTAATTTATATATTGGGTGCAGTAAGAAAAATCTCTTATCAGAACAAAAAAATAGATTAATTGTAGTCACACACTATAATAAAAATTATATTGTGTTGACTCTTTGTCTCAAAATTTTTATCTTAAAATAGTGTACTCAGCTTTCTTCTTGTGATGATGTGAGATGATACAAGCCCTGTCTGTTGAGATGCAGTGATGTGGATGATGTACTCAGAATGGCACACAATTTAAAATTTATTGTTCATCTCTCAACTGTGTATTTAATACTTTTGGACCGCAGTTGACCATGGGTAACTGAACTGCAGAAAGTGAAATATTTAGGTAGCTATTCAGCCATGAATGGGTGAACAGAGAAAAGACAATGGAGAGCCACAGAAAGCTACAGGGAAGCTTATCTGAAAGAAGCACTTGGAAGATGGGGGTTTGCTGTTAAAATCTCACCAGTCTTAATTAAGGAAAAAATTACCATTTCTGACCATCTGTGATTATCTCTTCTAACCAAATCTCCAGGACCCTCTCTTATCACCAGAAATGTGTCAAACATCAAATCACTCTGATAGCCAAAACATCAAGACCCCCATAAAACTTGATGTGGGTTAATCAAAGGGTAATATACTGATTAAGGTGGCAGAAAATTGAGGCAAAAACAGGATTTTTCAATTTCTTTGAAAACAACTCTGAGTATCAGGTCATCTTCTCTTGAAGATCATTCATCTAGCTTGTATCAATCAAAAGTCAGAAGGTGGACTTGGGCAGAACTCTGGGAACTTCCTTGGGAATCCAAATAAAACTGGACATCAGGAGGGCACACTGTCCTCTTCCATCTGAGAGGACAGTGGTCCTCCCTTGAGAGTGTCCCCCTTTCCCCTTTCTCATCACTTCTAATAAATTCGTGATGGCTCCTCCAAGTGACATGTCTGAAATCTTTCCCTGACTTGATCTCAAGAATCAGGGATCCTTCACACTCCATCAGTTTCCCGGAAGGCTCCAGCTCTCTAACAGAATCATGGGTAAAGAGGGACTACCATATTGAAAGTAGACTAAGATTGGCTGTAAATGCATACTGTAAATCTTAGAGAAAGTTTTAAATTAAAGTAGAATAAATAATACATTATGAAAAGAGAGAGAACCAAATCATATAAAATGTTCAACTAGTATTAGAATAAAATTTTAAAAATAAGAGTAAAATTTAGAAACAAAGGACAAATGCAACAAATAGAAACAGTTACAAACATGGCCTACAGGACTCCAACTGTAACTACGATTACTTTGAATGTGAATGCTGATATACATCAATTAAAAGTGAAAAATGATAATTGGATAAAAAAATCAAGATTCAATTAACTTTATCTTAAAGAAACCCACTTTAAAGTAAAAACACAACTAGATTAAAACTAAACAGAAAAAGATATAACATGCTAATACCAGAAAAAGAAAGCTAGAGTTGCTGAACTAATTTTTACACAAAAGACAATAAAGTTCAAAGAAAATTATTGGGAATAAAAAAGAGCATTAGGTAATAATAAAGAAGTCAGTTCTTCAAGAAAATATAATCATCCTCAAAATGTATATACTTAAAGACAGTGTGTCAAAATAAGTTAGGCAAAACCTGATAAAACTGCAAGATAAATAGACAAATTCACTAGTATAGCTGGAGACTTCCATGTAGCTCTAACTTGTAATTGATATATTTTACAGGTGTAGAATCAGTAAGGATATAGTTGAACTGAACAGGATAATCAATCAATTGGATATAATTGACACATTGAACATATAATTCAATAATAGGAGAATACACATTCTTCTAAATATACATGAAAAATTCATTAAGATGGTCTACATTCTGGGCCATAAAACATACCTCAAAAAATGTAATAGGGAACACTTACAATTATTTTTAGAATGCATGAAGTTAAATTGAAAAACAGTAACAGAAGGATGGGTGGAAAAGTTAAAAATATTTTAGACTTAAGAATATACTCCCACCTTTGGAAACTAGAGAATTAAGAGAACCTATAAACTAATGTAAGCGCTAAATGTATAAGACTTAAAAAAAGCAAAAAAGAGAGAGAGAGGGAGAACAACTATAGACAAACCCAAGGAGAAGAAAGGAAATGACAAAAATTAGAACAGAAATCCATGAAATTCCAAACAGGAAATCAATAGCAAAAATCAATGAAACCAAACTCTTGTTCACTTAAGTATCAATAAATTGATACTTGTAGTCAGAATAAGTAAAACAAAAGAGATAAGACACAAACTACTAATGTCAGAAATTGGGATCATCATTATTGGTGTCATGCCCATTAAAAGGACAATAAATAATTCAACAAACAATTCGATGTTCACAAACTTTAGAACAGATGAAATACACTACTTCTTGTAAAGACACAATCTACTGAAAGTTTGTATGCCAAGGACATTAACTCTTTTATACAGGAAGAAATACATCATCTAATTGGTCTATATCTATTAAAGAAATTGAATCAATAATTAATACTTTTTCCCCAAAAGAAAGCACACAGATTTTTCCTTTAGAAAATTTTACCAAATATTTAGGAAGGATATGATGCCAGTTCTTTGCATGATTTCCAAGAAATTAGGAGCAGAGAGAACTCATACTAACTCATCCTATGAGGTCAGTGTTACCATAACAAAAATTTATAGATATATAACAAAAAAGAAAAACTATAGACCAATATGTTTATGACCATAGATACATACCCGTACCGAACCACAACTCTGAGTGGTATGAGGTCAAGTGTGGGATTTTCTGTATTTATCCTGAAGAATTAAAGTCATCATACTATAGTGATTCATGCATACTCATTTTTATAGTAGTACAACTTACAATAGACAAACTATGGAACTAGCCTAAGAGTCCATTAAAGGATGGATGAATAAAGAAAATGTGATATATGTATACAATGGAGTTTTACTCAGCCATTAAGAAAATGCAATTTTATCATTTGCAGGAAAATGGATGGAACTAGAGACCATTATGTTAAGTGAAATAAGCCAAACTCAGAAGGTCAAGGGATATATGTTTCTCTCATGTGAGGAAACTAGAGAGAAAAAAGGAAAAGAAAGATGGTGGTCGGGGAGTCTTATGAAAATCAAAAGGAGATCAGTAAAGGAACCATGGTGTGGGAGGTTGGGAAGGAGGGAGGAAGGGCTATTGGCCAAATTACATTGTTATATTATGTCCATGTATGAATATATAACAATCCCATCATTATATATAACTATAATGTGCTAATAAAAATTGGAAAGTGGAAAAAAACACACAAAATATTTGGGACCAGAAGTGTTTAAGATTTCAGATTATTTTGGATTTTAGAATATTTGAATAAGTATAAGGAGGTATCTTGAAAATGAAACTACATTGAAACATGAAATTCATAAATACCTTATACACATAGCCTGAAAGTAGTTTCATACAATATCTTAGTACATCTGCATTTTTTACTTGAGCCAATCACATGAGGTCAAGTGTGGGATTTTCACTTGTGGTATCACAACAGTATTCAAAAATTTTTGGATTTTGGAGCATTTCAGGTTTTGGATTTTCTAATTATGGATTCTAAACATATACAAAAATCAAAATAATCCAGACAAAATAGTATTTGTGAAATAAAAGGCAAATATATTCATGGAAGATACTGGAGAACCTAGAAATTGATACAGAAAGAAAAAGTCAATGGAACTATTACCATTAAATAGGGACAAGAGGCGTGTGGAAATGGGAGAGGGAAGGGGAATTGCACGGAAGATGGTAGGAGACTCTCATTGTTATGCAAAATTACATATAAGATGGTGTGAGGGGGAAGAAAAAAGAGAGAGAGAGAAATTTGTCACAGTAGATTGGGTAGAAAGAGGGGAGGGGAGGGGAGGGGGGATAGAAGGGCAGCACAATACAATAGACACTAGTATGGCCCTATGTATAAACGTGGCTGTATAACCAATGTGATCCTGCAATCTGTACATGTGGAAAAATAAGATTAAGATTACATACCCCATTTGAATCAAATGTATGATATGTCAAGATCATTGTAATGTTTTGAGCAACTAATAAAAAATTTTTAAAAAAGAAGGTGGGGAATCAATGGAAATAGGATAAGCTTTTCAATAACTGGTGCTAGAACAATTGAATATATATTTGTGAAAAAGTAATGAAGAAAGGAATGTAGAAAGGAAAAAGAAAGAAAAAGAGGGAGAAAGGAGGGAAGAGAGAAGTTGATAGTGAGGGAGGGAGAAAATAAAGTAGACATAGATTTTATATCTTTCAAAAAAAATTCCCCAAAATGTGCCATAAACCTAATTGTAAAATGTAAAACTATAAAACATCCAGAAGAAAGCAAGAAAAAAAATATGTAGGTGGCCTTGACTTTTACAGATGCTTTTCTAGATGAGACACCAAAAGCATGGTTTACGAAAGAATTGATAAGTTGAACTTCATTAAGGCTAAAACTTCTGCTCTGGAATGACACAGCTAAGAGAATGAAAGGGAAATCACAGACTGAAAAAAATGAATAAAAATATGATAATGCAATGTTTTCCAAAATAAGCAAAAAATTCTAAAAACTGAAAAATAAGAAATCAAGCACAATTTATAAAAAAAAAATGACAATACCAAATGTTGGTGAGGATACAGATAAGATCTCATTGATCTCATTGCTGTTAGAATGGCACAACCACTCTAGAAACTAGTTTAACATCATCCCCAAAGCTAAAAATAGTCTTAAGCATATAATATAGTACCTGCACTCCTTGGTGTTTACCCTGATGCTTTGAGAACTTATGTCAATGCAAAACTTTGCACATGAATGTCCATAGCAGCTTTTTTTCATAATCGCCCAATACTGGAAACAACCAAGATGTACTTCAAGAGGTGAATGGCTAAAGAAAGTGGAGTACATTTATTCAATGGGCTATTATTCAGCAATAAAAAGAAATGAACTATTAAGCCATAAAGTCAAAGGAACCATAAATGTACATTGCTAAGTTAAAGAAGCCAATGAAAGACTATATGCTACATCGTTCCAACTGTACAATATTCCAGAAAAGCAAGATTCTGGAACTAGTATAAAGATCAGTGTTCCTAAGAATTTGGGTAGTAGTAGAGAGAGGATGAGCAAGTTAAAAGTGTGTATTTTAGCATAGTGAAACTACACTATTTTAGAATGGTAATATTGAATAGGTAGCACTATACATTTGTAAAAACTTGTAGACCTATGAGCCATAAAAGTGAAGCTTTTTTAAAAAAAAACTTTTTTTAATTTGTTCTTTTTAGATATACATGACAATAGAGTGTATTTTGACATATTATACATACATAGAGTAAAACTTATTATAATTAGGATTCCATTCTTTTTTTTTGGGGGGGGGCAGGGTACCAGGGATTGAACTCAGGGGCACTTAACCACTGAGCCACATCCCCAAACCTATTTTATATTTTATTTAGAGACAGGCTCTCACTGAGTTGCTTAGAGCCTCATCATTGCTGAGGCTGGCTTTGAACTCGCAATCCTCCTGACTCAGCCTCCCAAGATGGTGGGATTACAGGCGTATGGCCCTGTGCTTGGCTTAGGATCCCATTCTTTTTCTTTTTCTTTTTTTTTTTAGTTACACATGGGCACAATATCTTTATCTTGGGTATTTATTTTTATGTGGTGCTGAGGATCGAACCCAGGGTCTCACATGTGAGAGGCGAGTGCTCTACCACTGAGCCACAACCCCAGGATCCCATTCTTGAGGTAGTACATGATGTAACTTCCACTGGTGCTATATTCATACATAAACATAGGAAAGTTAAGTCTGATTCATTCTAAGTTTAGTGTTAACTAATATAAGCTTAATATTAACCAATAAAAATGCATCAATAAGCTTCATTAATGGTAATGATTATACTCAGAGAAGCAAGGTGTTGGTTTTAAGGAAGACTGTGTGTTGAGGGGGTATATATTAATTTTCTAGGGCTATTATAACATAGTGCCACAGCCTGAGTGGCTTTAACAACAGGAATTTTTTTTTCTCACTGTTAGCGAGGCTGGAATTTCAAAACCAAGATATCATCAAATTGGCTTTCTCCTAAGGCCCCTCTCCTTGGCTTATGGACGGCTACTTTCTCATAGTTGTCCCTGCATGGTCATCATTCTGTGTACACACATACCCTGCCCTGTTCTAGGACACAGGTCATAATGGATTAGGATCCATCCTAATGAGCTCATTTTACCTTAATAACCATTGTAAAGACTCCGAATCCAGTCACAACCTTAAGAACTGGGCTTACGGCTTCAATGTTTAAATTTGGGAGGTGGGAGCTTCCGCCTACAAAAAAAGAGTCTAAGGGACCGCTGGGCTTTGGCTCACTGATTCTATAAATTTAAAACTGTTCCAAATGTGTATAAATTAAAAGCCATAAACAATCGCCACCAAAGAAATAGCACCACGAACAGGTGGGTTTCTTAAGGAATTCCTTGAAAATATTTAAGAAATAATTTTAATGTGTTCTAACATGTTGTTTCAATGTTATTGTTCTGGATTTTTTTTAAAGAAGGAATCCTTCCAGATTCTTCTCATGAATTGAGCATAGCATGAATAACCACATTCAAACAAGATTACATGGAAAAGGATCATTTTACTTATGAACATTATCACAAAGATGCAAAATAGTATCATAGAATGAATTAATAGTTTGCTAAACAGCACTACTATCATTAGAGTCTTTTTTTAGGAATCAAAAATCATTAAATATTAGGAAAGTTAGCAAGAAAACTTATGAATACATCTAGAACAGGAAAATCAGGTATCATCAAAATATGAAAGACACTTTAAAACATTACACATTCATTCCTGACTAAAATTTTTTAAAAAATCCTAAAAACTACAAAAAAAAAAAAAAAAAAACAGAGACGCCCACTATTACTATTATTATTTAACATTTTCTGGGAAAAAATGGCAAGATAAGTCAAAGGGAGAGATGCAAAATTTGAAAGAGTTAATAATTATACACATGGTGAAATTTTATAATATACAGGATAATTAACTTGAAACCATTATTAACACTAGTCATGCATGATATAATGCTGTTTCATACAATGGCTGACTGTGTATACCACAGAGGTTCCATGAGGTAAAGAATCTGAGAAATTCCTCTGCAGCCATCTAACATCATATAGCAATAAATTATTCATCTGCTTTTGGTGATGCTGATGTAATCAAAGCTACTGCACTGCCAGTCTTATAAAGCCTAGCACATACAATTATGTATGGTATTTCATACTTGATAAGGATAATAAATGACTGTGTTGCTGGATTGTGTATTTACTATTCTACACTTTTATCATTATTTTAGACTATAAGTCTACTTATTAAAAGGGCTTACTGAAAAACCGTACGTTCATTACATCAGGAGCAGCCTCATACCTCTCATGTTTACTGCATTTCTTGGTGGCATCAAAAGGCCACATCAAATGATAAACTTTTATATCTAGGATTGCATAAGTGTACTTTATAATGTTCATATAGTAATGAAATTTCCCAATGACAGATTTCTCAGAATGTTAATCTATGCACGACTGTATGTAAAATTCTGTGGGGAGTATTGGTACCAAAGCAATTCATGGAATTCTGCATCTTCATGAATAAAAAGAAAAAAATATATATAATAGAAGACTATACTTGCATTATACAATTGTTACAATAACAAAGAAAAAATTTATAAGAAATAATGCTGAAAGAAATACATAAAAGCATGCATTGCTTAACAAGGATGGCACATTCTGAGAAATAATATATTCTGATATTAGTTCATGTAGAGAATTGAATATGAATAATCTGGAAAATACTGAAAGAAGTAATGAGGAAGGTAAGTCCTACTAAATATTGTAATATGTTATAAAGGTCCCATCATTAATCAATATTTCTTGTTGCTTAAATTGGCTGAAAAATCAATGAAAAAGAATAGAAACTCTGGAATGTGAACAAAAGCATAAGGAATGTATGTAAAAAGTTTTTATTTTAGCTGGGTGTGGTGGTACAGGCCTCTAATCCCAGGCAGCTCAGGAGGCTGAGTCAGGAGGATTACAAATTCAAAGCTAGGGTTAGCAAAAGCCTGGTGCTAAGAAACTCTGTAAGACCCTGTCTGTAAATAAAATACAAAATAGGGCTGAGGATGTGGCTCAGTAGCTGAGTGCCCCTGAGTTTAATCCCCAGTACCTCTCCCCTCCCCCAAAAAAGTTTATATCTTAACTCATCAGAGAAAGTTGATGATTAATGGGTTTAAGACAGAAACAATCATTTGAAAAAATTTAAATTTGTGTCTGCACTTGATAAGTTACATCAGGACAAACTCCAAATGTATAAAATAATTTCAATTTAAAAACATAAAACCATAGAAGTATCAGTAGAAACCATGGGACAATGATTTTATTGTACCAGAGAAAGAAAATCTCCAGTTATTCAAAACCCTAGGAGCTGATAAATGAATGAGTGATACATTCAGTTACATTTGTAAAAAAAAAAAAAAAAAATTATGGGATGAGCTGTCATAAGTACAATCAGAAGAGAAAGACAAATTCGCAGAAAAGATTCTAATTCACTTCACATACAAAGGAATCTTGAAATAAAGCAATAAATAATAGAAAAGTAGATAAAGAATATGAAAAGACAGTTCAAAGATAAGGTTAAATAAATCTTAGATATATAAGTGTGGTTAACTTCACAAGAATAAAACTGCAAATTAAAATGTCACTAATGTACTTTTTTCCTTTTTTGATTCAAAAAAATTAAGAGTTTGAAAATATAATAAGTTGGTGGTTTAGTCAGCTGTTTTGCTGCTGTGACCAAAAGACCTGATAAGAACAATATAGAGGAGAAAAGTTTATTTGGGAGATTTAGTCCATAGACAGCTCCATTCCGTGTGGCTCAAGGTGAGGTGAAACATCATAGGAGAAGTATGTGGCTGAGAAAGTGTGTGGCATGGCACACCCAGGATGCAAAGAGTGAGCTTCATTCAACAAGGAAAAAAGGACAAAATACAAACCCCAAAGGCCCAGAGGGTCCTATCTCCTCCAGCCACGACCTACCTGCCTACATTTACCATCCATTTAATCCCTATCAAGGCATTAATGTATTGATCAGGTCAAAACTTTTATAATCCAATCATTTCCCTTCTAAACTTTCTTGCACTATCTCAGACACGAGCTTTTGGGAGACACCTCATATATAAATCATGACAGTTGGTAAGTGTGATAAGAAATTTTTACTTTGAGATATTGCTGGTCATGTTGTAAATCAATTGGTAGGTATTAAATGAAGGTCAATCTGCTCATACTCCTTGACCTATAAATTCCTTTATTAAATATTATCTACAGAAAAATTCACATATTTGCAAATTGTTCCTGTGTCATTGCATTTAAGAACAAAACTAAAATTCATAAATAGACAACTAGATCTATAAAGCAACATACTTGATATAATATTATACAACCGCAAAATGAGTGATAACACCTGCAAACTTACTTTGGATAGTAAGAGTTTGAAGTGCAGAGTTAAAAATTGACAAGCTAGTCCTAAAACAGAGTAGAAAGTTCATAAACAAACCCAAATTACCAATTATGTTCAAATGGATTTTGCTAATGGTACCAAGGTAGTTCAATAGGTGAATAGAATTTTCAACAAATGGTGTTATATACAAAAAGCAACATAGATTAGATCATAGAACTAAATATGAGAGATTAAACTATAAAACTTTTAGATGAGAATATTAGGAGAAAAATCCTTGAGATCTGGAGTTAAGAGAAAATTTTCCAGATATGACACTCACAGCATTCTTTACAAAAGAAAATGTTGACAAACTGTACTCTGAACTCTATTTAAAAAACACTATTTTAAAATATAAAAAAATTCTGATAAAACTTATATATGCTGAAGACTTGTGTTCAGAATAAAGTACACCTTAAATTCAGTAATAATAATAATAATAATAATAATAATAAATCTAATTACTCAGTAAAAATGGGCAACAAGTTTTAATGTTTGGTGAATATTTCACCAAGGTAAACATGTAAATGACTAAAAGCATATAGAATGTTGCCCAACATCATTAGTCATTAGAGAAATACAAATCAAAACCATAATGGTGCCACTATATATCCATTAGAGGCTATATTAGAAGAGACTAGCCATACTAGACATTCGTGAAGATGGAGAGAGAGTGGAACATTAATATATTTTTTATTGAATTGTAAAATAGTAGTTCTGCTTTGAAAAACAGGTTGGTAGTTTCTTAAAATACTAACATAAGCTTGCAATATGACCTATATCTTCTCTCCTAGCTATTTACCAAAAAGAAATGAAAACATACGTCCACATAAATACTTCAACACAAATGTTCATTTTTTTTACAGGAATTTTATTCACAGAAACATATTCCTAACAGTTCCATTCTGGTAAGAACCTAAATGGACAACAGTTTTTAAAAAAAGTAAAAAGGGATTTATAAATTATGTATATCTGTGGGGTGGGCAAAAAAAAATGGAATAAAGTGAAAGGACTTGTCTCAAAATACTATGTTAAGTGAAAGAGCCAGATAACCAATAATACACCTGGTATTATTCTGTTTATATTAAATTTCTAGAATGTATATGTCTTTGGAGACAAAGCAGATCATGAGTGACCTTGTGTTGGGTGAAGGGAGGTTTAACTGCAATGGTATGCAGGGATATTTCAGGGGAGAGTAGCTTTCCAAAAGTGAATTGTGATGATGATTCTACAATACCATTATTTACTAAATGTAGTAATTTTGACACAAGGGTATGTACATTCTAGCTATATAAAAATTTTAAAATAGATAATGAGGCAACTAAAAGCATGATGTGGTACAATATCAAAAGATGCAGCAGATATACTGTTCAGAACATCTCATTAATATGTTTTGTTCAGTCCTGATGATCACACACATGGCCTTGTACATGCTAGGCAAGTGCTCTATCACTGAGCTGTGTCACCAAACCCCTCATTAATCTTTTCCTAGTTCAATACCAACTTGGTTTCTCAAACCAAATTTTATAAAGAATATGAATCTATCAATAGAATTTCTTTCTCTATTACTTATTTAGTAACTATTATATTTACATCCCCTAAACTAAACATAACATTTTAAGTGAATGGTGCATTCCAAATTCAATTGGTAGTGAGAATTGGGAATGGATGTTTTGAAAATCAAAAATATGTCAACAAAAGAAACATGCATATTAGTTGTTCCAGGCATTAAAAGAGGCACCATAGCATCCAAAAGAAGTGATTTTTTTTGACATTGATTGCTTTTGGAGATCAAGAAGCAACGTTTGAGGTTTTTCATCAAACATACAGAGTTTGTGTGTGTGCATGTGTTTTTCTATATTTAGTTTCATTTAGTAAACATATGGGTAAAAGTTTACAGGTAACATAGTTTTGTTTTTTTTTTTCTCAAAGCAAATAAAGGAAATAGTATTTTGACATTTTCATGTGGAATATTAGATTTTTGGGAGTGCTTTACCAAAACTAAGCAAGAGAAGCTTGTAGAGTGATAAAAACAAAGGGCAAACAATAAATCCTACAGTTTGATTAACCATGAAACCATAATGCTACATGAAGAAGCTAGACAAAAAGTGTACGTATTCTATGATTCCACATATGTGAAATGTTCAAGAAATGCCAATCCATGGAGATAGAAAGTAGATTCATGTTTTCCTGGGACCAGAGTAAGAAAGAGAATGAGGCATAGGGAATGTGATAGTTCGAATCTGGGATGTCCCATGAAAGGTCCTTCGTGCTACTGAGAGTGTAGTGGGATTCTCAGGTAGTAAAACAGGACATTAGGGTGTTCAGCCAGAAGCAGATTTTATTAGTGTGGACGCTGGCCCAGCAGATTAATATGCAAAGGCTGAGACTTGAGCACAAGGAGGTGTTGCCTTATATAATTCTTGCAAGCTGTATGTCTCTCATATAAGAGAATACATATTCTGTTTGAGTATTCTTATGCTGTAGAGTTGCAACAAAGTTTCGACAGCCTCACCCATAACTGAATTAAGACAGATTCAAGACAAAGTTGGCATACACACAGAGTGGGCCACCTTGCCTTTTCCTTGTTTTGGGAGAGCCTCAACCACAGGACGTGGTGGAACCTTAAAGCGGTGGAGCCTAGAGAATGGTCTTCAGCTCAATGGGGAAGTGCCATTTGATAGTGAGACCCTGGACCCATCCTGTTTTTCTTGCTTTTGTGTCTTGGCTATGAAGTGAGCAGTCTTTTCTGTCACACCCTATCCACCAGTCCTATCTGGCACCCCACAGAGGCATAAAAACAATGGTTCTGCCTGTTCATGAATGGGAACCTCTAAACCATGAGACCAAATAAACTTGATTATCTCAGGTATTTGTATTTGTTTTTTTTTTTAATTGATTTTTTTAAAAAAATAAATGACAGCAGAAACAATTCTTGTTACACATATACAGCACAATTTTTCATATCTCTGGTTGTATATTAAAGTATGTTCACACCAATTCGTGTCTTCATACGTGTACTTTGGATAAAGATTTCTATCACATTCCACCATCCTTGCTAGTCCCCTGCCCCCTCCTTGTCCCTCCCACCACTCTTCCCTATCATCTATTCCTCCCATGCTCCCCCTCTCTACCTCACTATGAGTCAGCCTCCTTATATCAGAAAACATTCAGCATTTTCTTTGGGGTGGGGGTGGGGAATTGTCTAACTTAGCATTATCTTCTCCAACGCCATCCATTTACCTGCAAATGTCATGATTTTATTCTCTTTTATTGCTGAGTAACATTCCATTGTGTATATATGCCACATTTTTTTTATCTCAGGTATTTTGTTACAGTGATGGAAGCTGACTGCAGGGGGTAACTGCTAATGTGTAGGGGGTTGCTTTTTGGGGTAATGAAAATATTGTGGGATTATGAAGTGGCAATAATTATGAAGTGGGAATACACTAAAATCATATAATTTGAAATTAAGAATTTTATGATATATGAATTATATTTCAACATATAAGCAGATTTCAATGAAGTATAAATATATGTAATGTAATAAAGTTGATTGTTAATTAAAGTATTTGGATATGCATGGAATATTTGTAAACAGAGGCCCGAGTATCAGTTATATCAATTGTCTTCAAGAAAAATATTTTCTAGCTAGAATTTGAGTTTGGAAGAAATGTGTTTACTTTATGAATTTTTGAAATGTGTAAATATATTATTTACCAATAAGTAATACTTTTATATATTACTAGAATACATAATGTTATTGACATCAAATATTATCTCAAAACAGAAAATCCCTACCTTTGTTGATGTGTTTTTGTTGTGGGTCAGGTTGCTTAGAAAACACACCAAATCCCAGTTTTGTCCAAATGGAAGAGGCTTTATGTAGATGGCCGGCCTGCGACTGCTCCCCACAGGACCCATAAATGTCTCTGCAAAGAACAGCCCCAAGCCTGAGCATTTCTGTGGTTGACATAGCTGCAAGCAAGCAGTTACAGAAGCTGAATTGGGCAGTTAGCGAGACAATGCAAAGAGTACGTTGGTATTTCCCACAGGACTTTCCAGGTTGGCAGAGCAGCAAGCAAGCAGAAGGAAAGTGGGTCAAAATGATTCTAGTTGAGTACAAGTTAGAGAATGGTTACTAACATCTAGACAATCAATCTCTGACAGGTACATAGCCCAAGAAACATGGAAACCAAAGAGAGAACAATTTTACATTGTATAAGAATGGCCATGTTGTGTTGCCGAGTGTGCTGTGCTAGGTAACTATTAATAGGTACAGAGGTGAGGCTTTCCCATGAGAGAAGCATTTCTTTCATGATATGGAGTCTCACGGTAAAATGGAGTCAGTTTGGTCATTGACCATATGGCCTGGCCCACAACAGTTTCTATCAGAGATGAGAGTCATAGACAGACTCTAGTATGAATGTCTTCATCCCCCAGCCAGGACCCACACTATACATGCTCAGAGAAGAAATTTGGGGATACTTTCTTTAAATTTGGGTCATACTCCCCTCAAATTTCCAAAATGGTGGTATTCGAAAATCTTTCTTTTCTCAGGAAAGGAAAGTACATGTATCCAGTAACACATTTCTACCAACCAGATTGTAACGCAGGGAGAGCAACTTCTGTCTTGGAAACAACGGCTTGCAGAAGTTACTTCAACCCTTGACCTGTTCTGTGATTGCTCCAAGATCTCTTTTTGCTGGGATTCTTCCCGTCCATGCTGTCTCTAGGCTTTCAGGACAGGAGGAGGGCAGCTCATATGCACATGTGGGAATTCCTTCTCCCCTTGTAACCCCATAGCTCTTAAACCTTTCTAGGTAGAGCAGAGGATCCTGCTCCATATCATAGTAGGAAGGCACAACCTTGTGATAGGCAGTACACTCCCTCTAAGGTCATGTTTGTCAGCTGTACATTCTGACCTTTTCCCCTCTCCTCTCTTGATTTCAAATATCTGGGAAGCCACTGATGTTAAATTCAATAGCTGTACTGTTGCATAAAACTGAAATTCTTGAGCATGTCCAAGTATTAAGGAAAATGGTCTGCCAGGCTTATGTCACATAAAATATTCATATGTCTATGTCCACCCTCTCGCCCTTGTACAGGGAAGAGACAGAATTTTAAAATAGTTCAGTGCTGAAATAGAAACTTCAGAGATTACTTTTCATGACTTCTCTTAATATTTTCCTGAAAATTACTTACACCATAATCTCATCAGAAAAAAAAATATAAGATAAATTCCCTCTCTTCATTTCTGACATAGGGCCAGGAAATTTTGTGGCAATCTATAATAGGCTTTAAAACTCTTCCATCATAGCCCATAATCTTTCCCACTCAGTATGGTATAAGTCAGCTTTCCATCACTGTGATAAAATAACTGAAGTAACAACTTATAAGGACGAAAGGTTTAGTTTGACTCATAATTTAGAGGTTTTAGTACATAGTCCTTTGGCTCTGCTGCCTTGGGACTATAGCAACATAGAAGTATATAGTGCAGGAGGCCTGTTCACCTTATGGTGGCTGGGAAGCAGGAAGAGAAGGAGAAGAGGGCAGGGTTTGAAATCCCAATATTCTTTTCAAGGGCATGCCCCTAATGACTGCACAACAGTTTTCCAATAGTATTGTAAGCCTTAATTATAAAATATATTTCATTAATTTAATAGTATTGTAAGCCTTTATTATAAAATATATTTTCCTTTATTTTAAGGGTTATAATTCATTCATGGATCAAATTTTAAGCTGGATGAAGATGCTTAGATGTTCTGGATACGATCCTTATGTGCTTTAGGTATAATTTTACTGGACAATATGTATTTCTCTAGACCAGGTGACTCCTTTCAAAAGTCCACAATCTTAGGGTTCCCTGAAAGCAGGTGACCTAGTAAGGTGGTGGGGGTGCAGGAAAAAAAAAATGAGAGGAAGCCCAGAAAAGGGAACAGGCTCATGCAAGGTCCCACAGCCATTTTTTTAAATTTTTTATTTTTTTAATGTGGAGCTGAAGATCAAATCCAGGGCCTTGAGCATGCTAGGCTAGCGCTATTCTACCACCGAGCCACAACCCCAGTCCCAACACAGGACAGCTTTAATCTGAGCCAGAAGGGCAAATTGAGCCTCAGAGATTCCCTGACCTGGGGCAGTGGATTGGGGTCATTTTTGTACAACCCCTACCCCCACTCAGTCTTTTGCTAAGTGTCTCCCCTGGGAAGTGAATTCTCAGGCCTTTCAGCTCCCTGTAGTTCTGGGTACAGTGACTCCAGGAAGTAGAGGCAGTGTCCCAGGAGCTTGAGGAGCCAGGAGTTAGCAGAAAAGCACCTGAGGAGGAGACTGAGCAGAAGGTGAGGGGCCACCCACATTTTCTGGTCCACCCACAGACCTCTTTGTGTGTGCAGTGATCCTCAGAGTAAGACAACACCCAAGGCCCTCTGGATTTCTGTGCATGCTGAGTTTTACTGAAAGAAGTTCTGAAAGAAATTTGATTTCAGCATCTCCTGCTGAACTTGACCACAGGATTATTTGCCATACAGCATGTTATTTGATGGCCGTCACTTTCTCTTGTGGCTCTGTGTCATTGCAGAGCAAAAATTTCTCCTCTAAAAAAAACCCAGCTTTTCCCCAAGCTTGGGCAAAATTTCAGGGGCAAACAACAACAGCAACAACAACAATAAAACCTTCCTTTTGTAAGCTGGACACTTTTATATCTCAAATACAAAATATGAGTGGGCCATTTTTATTTTAGGTGTCTGGCAAATTTTGTTTTGGCCCATTCAACACAAAAGGAATTAACAATCTCCTCTGGCAAAATTCTCAGATGCAAAGCTTGCCTAAGTGCAATGTGAGGGGAGAGAACTCTCACTCCCCCAGGTCCTCACGGACATTATTATAATCTCAGCTCATACTATATCCTCAGACCACAAAATATTAAGCCAGTGTTTTTATGGGGTTGTCAGAAGGGGGTGACTTCTGTCTGTTGGGAATACCAACACATATACAAATACTAAAACGTGAATGAAGTGATTTATTTGACTACATGAATAAATGCATCAAAATGCTAGATCCTGGAGCCTGCTTCTATCTAAATCACAAAACAGACACTGACAATTTGCTTCATAAAGAACTAAAAGTTGTAGTGGAACGTTAGATTTCCTTAGCACATTAAGCAGAAAGACAATTTGGATACTGAATATAAATTATTCATCTGTACAGAATCCTCTCCCTATTTTTCTATATTTTAAAGGAATGGTAATGATTTTATTTATCCCCACATCAACTTAAACAAATTAAAGACAGAGAAGGAGGTGGGGTTTGGAGGAAAATTGCTCCTGTACCTGCTTGTGCTTAACTGTATATTTATGTATTCACATTTTCTTCTTTCATTAGACTAGATGTAGTTCTGATACTGGTCTTGAAAAATCAGGATCAGGTCCTGGTTCCCTTGGTGTTGAAGATTAAACATCCAAGAAATGCTGAGGCAGGAATAGAAAGCAAATTTATTTAAGAGATAGAACACACACACACACACACACAGAGAGAGAGAGAGAGAGAGAGAGAGAGAGGATTCCATGACTCCTTTAGAGAGGAGCAGGGACCCAGAGGCGGGTGTCCAGTAGCCCTAGGGGGTCATCATTTGTGTTGGAAAACAGGATCCTTCCCCTCCCCCAGAGGTGTTAGCAGCCAGTTGACAGGGAAGTGCTATCTATCCATTTCCTTTTCTTTCATAATCAGCTACCTGTCCTTTGCCCCCAGGTCTCAGCAGAAAGGCAGAAAACATTCATATTCAAGTTTCTGGGTATGCTGCTGCTAGCAAAATGCCTGGAACAGAGAGAGATCATAAAGATTTCTGTAAAGCAATATAAACATCTATGAAGAGAGATTATTCAATTCACAAAGAATGGTGGGAGGCTGGAGATAGGTTCAAGAGCAAGATGCGTTGCAATCTTACTGTGAACCCGTGAACAAGGACAGCAGATCATTCTTGCAAGGGGTGGACTTTCTACAGCCAGAAATATAGCATATGTTATAAGCTTCAGAGTGACCATTTAAGGGATTAAGATTTTTAGTGACCTCAGTGGGATTTGAAACTTGGATTATAATTATGCACCCACTCACAGGATGACCTTTGGATTTCAAGATCACGAGAAGGCATAGGTACCTCTGTGGATGGAAACAAATACAGTTAAATTGACAACTGATAATCCATCCAGCATTACGAAGAATTTTGGTACATTGAAAAAAAAAGATTCAATAAGGATGCTGGGAGCAGGGATCTCCTCTTTGTGGTACTTGAGTAAAATTGTCAGAATGCAACCTTGGGAACTCATAGGTCTGACTGGCCAATAAGCCTTTTGGATTGGGGGGTATTGGTGAGTGGCTGTCTTCCTCTTCCAGATATACTAAGTCTTCTAGAAATGTAGTAATAACCTGTGGGCCTGTCAGCTAGTCTCTCAGTGAACCTTAGAAATGGCTGGCACCCAAATCCAGACAGTGAGGTCCCTAAAGCCCCACTTTTCCATGCCCAGTTAACTCTCCTAGGCCTGTACTGTAAGGAAGGAGTCCTCTAGAGAGAGCAGGGTCCTGGATTGCTGTGCATCTCTGTGGGACTGTGAGAGAAGAGGCGACAGGAAGTCTGGTGCAGTCATTCCTCTGTGTTGGTGGGCGACTGATTACAAGACCCCTGTAGATCCTCTTTGTATCCTCTGTGGATACTGTGATGCTCTAGTCCTATATAGAACATGGTATAGTATTTGCATACAGTAAACATGCATCCTCCCACCTACTTTAAGTCATCTCTTGATTATTCATAATATCTGACACAATTTAAATGCTATGCAAAGTAGTTATTTTACCATACTATTTAGGGAATAATGACAAAATAATAGATCTGTACATATTTAGTGCAGATGCATTTTTTCCCCAAATATTTTCAACCTATGATTGGCTTGAATCCCCAGATATAGAATGTATGAATACAAAGGGCCTATTGTACTTATATCTCTACTTTGTTGTACTTGGCCTGGTAAAATTTCCCTTTTACTAATAAAGCCTATTTCTTATTCTGTGATTTTTTTTTTTTGTGATATTGAGTTTTTTTTTTTTTTTTTTTTTTGGTCCTCTTCTGTGACAGATGGTATTCCTGGGGGGACCACCTGATACAACATCTGTTAAGCTTCCCTGAGAGCTACAGTCAGCAGATACAGAGCGGTATCTTCTCTATTTCTTTCAACCTTAGTCCTAGTATGTAGGTTGCTTCTCGTCCTAGAATGTGCCAACCCGTGAGCATCTTTCTGCTATAGGTAGCTGTTGAGTGGGTTGTACAAATTCTGAGCACAGAAGTGCATGCTGAGTAAGGAGCAAACTTCTCTTGTATAGGGACACATGGCCTCCATCTGGATAGAATTTAAGATGGAAATCACATATCCTTTCTGTTCTATTTGTCTTTGAAAGTACAAGAACTTTCAAAAGGATGTTTTGTATTAATTAGTGAATTGATACACCATCCATGAATTGAGCTGAAAAAATATTCATTTGTTTAATGTAATGAATATTATAAAGCAGAATATTTTTTCTCTGCATACCTTTCTGTTTTTCTGTCATTTATGCTCAATTTGGATAATAAAAAGACATTAACTAGCACATTAAAGAACTGCTACATTTGAGACAGGGTTTGAACAATTTATTTCAATATTTTGTAAAAGAAAACTCTATACTAATGTGGCTATGATCAATCTTATCCAACAAGCAAACAATGGAACAGTGATTCCTTTAGAAACTCTTAAGGTAGTGGATTTGAAACTTTTTGTCTTTCAAGATTTAATAGAAAAAATCTACTTTTCTCTTTGATCAATCATGAATGACCTAACCTTTATTTTTAAGCCTTCGAAAATCCTTCGGTGTAATTTCCATTATGTTCTTAATACCTTTAGACATTAAAGAGATTAAGGGAAAGAGAAAGATGAATTTTCTCTTCTAGGTATCAAACAGATTGTTTGGGAATCGCTTAAGGGAAAAAATAATCAGAAGAGGCTACATCTACCAGAGAAATAACTTTGCCATGATGTAATTTTAAACAATGGGACTACTTAAATATTTGTCAGATTACCATAGTTATAAATTGGATTGAGTGAAAAAATAGAAAGATATGTAATCCAGTGGGGAGATTTAGGATTTAGGCAGCCAGGAAAAGATAACGAGTGGGGAGATCAGGGGCAGGGCCAGACCAAAGGAGCATGGAGAGAGAGAGAGTCTTCTGATGAGGTCAACTTCCTCTCGACAAAATTGTTTCTGGACACAAGCAGGGAACCCACTCAGACAGACACTTCTATATTCATGCTCCTAAATCAGGGATCCAATAGAAAAACGAAAACAGATTCGTGGACAGAAGAGGCACCAATCAATAGTTGTGATGAACTCATGGAGAGGGGAGGACAGAAGGAAAGGAGGAAATTCCAGAGACCATAAAAAGAACAGGCCAAACACCCCCACCAGATTCCCATCTCTGGAGCCCCTTCTCTTGGGAGAAGTCTATCTCTGTAACTCTGTTGCTTTTGTAATAAACCTAGTCCTTGGTTACCATCTCATGCCCTGTTCTTCAATTCTTTGATGAACAAAAACAACCAACCCCGCACCCCTAGACGGTGACATCAGAAGTAAGATAAACTTCCCAGGAAGATGTTTCTACTCCATTTAGGGATAGGAAGAAAAACCTGGAGAAAACATTAACACAGGTGTAAGAAAAGTAATTCACATTTGCTTTCTTTTTCTTTTTCTTTTTTTATTGTCTTTGGTACCAGGGATTGAACCCAGTGGTGCTGAAGGAGTAAACCACATCCCCAGCCCTATTTATTTTCAGGGTTGAGACTTGCTTTCAACTTGTAATTGTGCCGCCTCAGGCTCACCAGCCACTGGGATTACAGGAGAGCCCCAGAGCGCTCAGCTGACATTGGCTTTCCAAATTCAAAAGCAGGAATCAACTTTTCAAATGTACAGATGATATATCAAGTCAAATTGACTTCCTGTATCTAGAAACAGAACAGTAATTTAGTTTAGTTCTATAAACTATAAAGTGAAGAGAGCTGGGATTGGGTTTCCTTTTTTCTTCTACCTTTCAACAATTCTATCCATTTTCATATCCATCTTTCTTTTGTTTTTATTTGCTCTTTGTTCTATCTTATGTGATAGATCATTTTACTAAAATTGACCAAGTGGAACCTCTTATTAGTTTTAGTTATTTCAAAAACTAAGAAAATTTTCTTCTAATGTGTTTTACAGCTAAACTCTACAATAGCATCTATGCAAATACTAAAGTGAATGAATGCATTCAATTTCATTGCTCAAACTAGCTTACATAGAAAGAGAAAATACTTGTCAAAAATAAAGAAAAAGATGTCATTTCATATTAATATTTTTATTTATCTATGATTATGGTATATATATTCAAACACATACACAAATCATAAGTGTACCAGTAGCTCAATGAATATTCACAAATGCATGATCAAAGATGAAGAAACAAACCGGTATCTGAATATGCCTGCCTCCTAGGACATACTTACTCTGCACCAAAGATAAAATCAGTCTCGAGTTGATTTGCATGATTAATTTTTGCCATTTCTTTTTGTAATTTCTAACAATGGAGACATAGAGTATAAATTGTTTGTTTCTGGTTTCTTTCTTCAATGTTATGATTGCCTAAGAATCACCCACATTGGTATCTCTAAGAGTTAGTTCTCTTACACTTGTTTTGTTATATAGTATTCATTTTATAAATGCCACATTCTACATATTCTTTCTATTGTCAATGCATATTTTGGACATTTCTATTATTGGACTAATTAAAATGTATATAAGTATTGCTGTCAGCCACATATCTGGGAGTGACATTGTTGGGTCATAAGGAATGCATAGGTTCATTTACTTGATATTGCCAACAGATTTCCAAGTGATTTTATCGTTTTGCACAGCAAAGCACCAGATAGGAGAGTGGAACTGTTCCATGTTCTCATCAACACTTGATGTTGTGGTTTCTGTGATTTCAACTCAACTAATGGATATGTAGTTGTATTTTAGTGAGCACTTTGCATAGGCTTATTGGCCATTTGGATGCCCCACCTGTTTTTAAGTTCTTAAGTATTTTGCCTATTTATTGCATTAGTTTTTGCTGTTGAATCTTGGTGGGAAGAAGCATGAAATAAGCATTACAGAGCTTTATCAGAAAAAGGTTAAAAGAAACGGAAAGGGTAAAAATCCTCAACACAACATAGTAGATCTTACTATCCTAACACCAGTGGTGTTCTTCCAAACTTTCAGTTATGCTCCAGGTATCTGGGAAGCCCACCATCTGTCATGAACAATCTGTATAAATCATGATTTCCCAACAATATCACTATAGACAGCATAGACAGTATCACAGTGTCACTATAGACAGTATATAGACCTACTGGCAGATAATTCCCTGTGAGTTGCAGAATGCTTTCCCTTTACCCACTAGATGCCAGTAGCACCACCTACTGTCCAAATCTCAATTGTAACAGCCAAAAAATATCTCCAGGTAGTAGGAAATCTTCCCTGGGTTCAGTGGGGGAGGTGCCCACACTTGAAAACAACTCATGTAGATTGACACTTGAGTCAACGTATTCGAAATTTTCTTGGCTTCAAGTTAAAAACTCCTCTGGCATTGGTAAGAAAGAAACAGGTTTTTAGATCTAATGTCTTCATCTGGGCTCCATAGTAAGCCCCTTTTCTCACTCAGATATATAAATGCTCAAGATGCATGGGATCCTAGGCTATTTGTTTACAGTTTTTTGTTTAAACAATTATTTTTTAAAAAATAAGGGCTTAGTACGTTCGTGGTTTAAAAATATTCTGCGGACCATCCACAGAGCAGGCCCAGCGGCCTGCTGAGGGGCAGAGCCGCCCCCCACCCCCAGCGCCTGCCAGGTAGGCGGAACGGTGACCACCGGCAGAAAAGGCCCAGTGGCCCACGGCTGAACAGAGCTTCCAATCACTCCTGTAAGGTAGGCGGGCCTGCGACCTACCAGCAGAAGAGGAGCAGCGGCCTGCTGAGAGGCAGAGCCGCCCCCTCCCCCTACGCTGGCAAGGTAGAGGGAACTGTGACCATCCACAGAGCAGGCCCAGTGGCCTGCTGAGAGGCAGATCCGCCCCCTCCCCCCGCGCCTGCAAGGTAGACGGAACTGTGACCACCAGCAGAACAGGCCAGACCTGCAACCGATAGACAGAACAGGCCCAGTGGCCTGAGGAAGGGTAGAGCCGCCCCCCCCCACGCCTGCAAGGTAGGCGGACCTGCGACACACTGGCAGAACAGCCCCAGAGGCCTGCAGAGGGGCAGTGCCGCTGCCTGTGCCTGCAAAGTAGGCAGAACTGCGACCACGGACAGAACAAGCCTAGTGGCTC
>NW_026000020.1:2519241-2609129 GCF_001458135.2 Marmota marmota marmota
ATGCTTAGTGAAGCTAGCCAATCCCTAAAAAACAAATACCAAATGTCTTCTTTGATATAATGAGAGCAACTAAGAACAGAGCAGGGAGGAAGAGCAGGAAGAAAAGATTAACATTAAACAGATACATGAGGTGGGATGGAAAGGGAGAGAAAAGGGAAATTGCATGGTAATGGAGGGAGACCCTCATTGTTATACAAAATTACATATAAGAGGTTGTGAGGGGAATGGGAAAATAAACCAGGAGAGAAATGAATTACAGTGGATGGGGTAGAGAGAGAAGATGGGAGGGGAGGAGGGGGGATAGTAGAGGATGGGAAAGGCAGCGGAGCACAACAGACACTAGTATGGCAATATGTAAATCAATGGATGTGTAACTGATGTGATTCTGCAATCTGTGTATGGGGTGAAGGTGGGAGTTCATAACCCACTTGAATCAAAGTGTGGAATATGATATGTCAAGAAATTTGTAATGTTTTGAACAACCCACAATAAAAAATTAAAAAAAAAAAAATAAAAAATAAAAAAATAAAGATATTCTGCTGGGGAAACTAGGTTCAATCTATACATGTTTGGAGATGAGAACTGCATATGAGGAGTGAAAAATCAAGGAGAGATTTTTAAATCCCAAGTTAGAAGAATTTTTAAAATATAAGCTTCAAAATAGTACCTAACATTTGCAAATTAAGGGAAATTCCTTGAAAAAATATTTTTTTCCCAACTCATAATTAGATGTTACCATTTTAAATGACACTCCTTTATTATTCAATGTTATTTTTTTTATTTAAAGATTATATCATTTAAAATTGCTGCCTTCTTCTAATTTAAAATTTTAAAATTCAGTTATTTTTAAAGTGTACTCGTTTTCTAAAAGTGTTTTTATTGGTGCACTGAGATTTTGAACAATAATGGGATTCATTATGCCGTATCCATATATGCATGACACATTTGTTCAGTCTCCTTCCCAGTACCTTTCCTTTCGCTTCTCTCCTCCTTCCTCCATCTACTTGTTCTACTGATCGCCCTTCTATTATTATTATTTTTAATTTAATTAGCCCATTATCACTATGTCTATGAGCAGGATTCATTGTGGCATATTTGTACATGGACAGAGCATAATTTGGTAGATTTCATTGCCCTGTATTCCCCACCCCCTCTCCTCTTTCCTCTTTTGTCTTCAGTGAAGGAAAGATTTTCATTTATTATACATTTGAAGAAAATGTACTGCCTTGGGTATATTTAGACCTTCCTCAGTGACTTAACCATAATTGGTGGATTTTTTTTTTTTAAGAATTGAATCCAGAGTGAGTGACACAATGCTGTAAATTTCAGAAAAGTTCCTCTTGATCTCAACACTTGTCAATTTATGGAAATCAGTGAGGCTTGAGGCTAAGTAACCCAGGTTAATGCTCAGACCCTTATCTGTGGACTTTATGACTCAGATAATCCTTGTGTGACAAGTAGAGACAGAGGCCAATAATCTCAGAGGGCCCCTTAGTGACACACTTCTGGAACATAAAAATTTTTCTAGGTATTTAGCTCCTACAGAGGAAGAATCTGAATCCATCTTTCATTTTTACATAAGTTGGCTAAAGTTCAAACAGAATAAATGACTTATTTATTGTGCCATTGCTAAGAGCCAACTATATGATGCATGGCATTTTTGGTCGAAAGGTGACGCCAGGTAGCCATTGAGATGATATGATTATGTTAAGATTTGCATTCATATGGATATTGAACTCCTGCTGTTCACCTAGGCCGGCTACGGGACTCCTGGAGAGTTCCCATTGGTTGGGGAAGTACAGTAGGAGGGAGTTCCGGGGGAGGAGCTCTCTCTGCGGGTCCAGGAGGAGGCCGCGTGGGTGAAAAAAAATCTTCCCGGGCGGTACCGGACATTGGTGGCAGTTTCAAAAAATAAACTTTGTTCCTGCTTGACTGGCTCGTGATTTTGTGCCCAGCCAGACTGCGGCATGCCATGGCCAGTTAGGAGAAGTAACAGAGTCTGAATTAGTATGTCCTGTCTTCTCACCCATCTTTGCCACAGTTCATGACTTCCCCACAGCAGAGCATGGGAGGCATTCTGGTGAGTGGTCTATTGAGTCAGAGAATTGAGAATCAAGGGCTTCTCCTCACAGAGAAGTCCAGAACTACAAAAAGCTACACAGAGACCGCCAGCAGGTACCACTACTTTTCTAGGGAAACAATAGAAATATACATTTTTCAAGAAATACAGATTTCTCTGGTAAAGGACTAAGAGAAAAGGAAGATCAATAAGGCTCACGGGAAAGAACACGTGTCAGCAATTGCTTTGAGGGTTTTGGATTGTCTGGAGGATGAAGAAGGTGGCACCTAGGTTGCCATGTTGATCTCAGACATCTGGAAACCTTAAGTAATAGGAAAAATACAAGCCCACACAAAAATGGATTCAATGGGAGATTGTAGGCCAATGTGAACTGTGCCTGCATCAACATATGTATATCAAGGTCTTGATAGGTCTTATAGGAAATGGAGGAATAAAAAGTTTTCCAGAAGAAAAACATGAATTCCTGTCAATCTCTGTCTAAAATGGATGTATTTTTTTTAAGTAAGAACAACTCTTCTGTACGAAGCACTGTCAAACTGTTTAAATCCTCAGCTTGGATTTGTGCTTTCAATGAAGCCATTCAAAAATACTGATTCTGAAAGAAACAATAAATAAAAACTATAGCTAAAGATCTCGAGAACTTTGCAATGAGGCAGAAAGAAAATGGCCTGCTACAGGTTCCCATAATGTTGTAGGTCCTGGGTAGAAGCTTCTGTACATACCAAGAACATAAAATAAACGAGCAAATGTTAGAGTCTGTAAACAAGTCAAAATAACACCTGGCATTTTGCCAGGGGAATGTTAGAGTTCGTAAACAAGTCTGGATGGTGCCTGACAAAATGCCAGAGGGAGTGGTTTGAGAAGTAACAAAAGCGAGCCATTAAGTGTAAAGATTCCTGATTGGTTGACTGATGTATCTAGTTTATGCTAATTAGATAAGCTGTGTGGAATGTACAAATACTGCTCCTGTCCTGCAATAAACGGCTCCTACTCCTGCTGTATCAACGTACACAAGTTATTCGTCCCCCCCCTGATTATTCTGCCCAGCCAGCCGGGCTGCGGCAAGCAAAAATGACATAAAAAATACCCTTAATGTTTTCAAAAGGCTGAATGCTGAGAGCCATAGCCGAGTCCAAATGACGCATGGCATTTTTGCCAGAATGGAGTGGTTGAGAGGTGACACCAGCAAGCCATTGAGATGATGATGGTTATGTTAAGCTGTGTATATTAGACCCCTGCTGTCCGCCTCGGCCTGCTAGTTTGGAGTTCACGCCGCGCTACTTTGGAGTTCTCACGGGGATTCCCAGAGAGTTCCCATTGGTTGGAGAAGTGCCAAGGAGGGATTTCCGGTTGGTGGTTCCTGGAGGAGGTGCATGCGTGGTGTTCGGGAGAGTTCCCGGGGAGCGTGTGTGGAGTGTGCTGGTGGAGTTCAGAAATAAAGTTTGTTCCTGCTTCAGTGGCTTGTGATTTGTGCCCAGCCAGACTGTGGCAGCTGAACATTTGATAAAATGTCTGCATGGCCGGCTGTATTTTCTTCATCACACTGAAGTATGATGTAAAACGATGTAGATGCAAACACATATCTTCATGACCAGACATAACCAATCACCCCCTATAACTGGATCATCAGTCCCTGGTGTCAAGCCTGGGAGGGCTGATCGTCTTTAGTTGGACATAAATTGTGATTGCTTTTTGATAATTATTATCTGGTTTATAATCAATTACCTTAAACATCAATTTGTTCAAATTTCATAAACAGTATTTGGGAGAGTTTTCATAGAAATGATGAGGGGAGAGTAAAGGAAAAAAATGTCAAATCAGAAAAAATTACAACCATTAACATAAAATCCTGCTCATTAGATAATGGAGCAGGGCTGCCATTCTGATGTAGCATAAACATTGTCATTATTGAAAATGTTCCAAAAAGTTGTATCATCTATCACTTTAGAATTTATGAAACACTCTACAACACGATAATTTTTATTCTCTATAATTCTCCATGGTAATGTGGTAAAATACAAAAACAAATTTGGTCTTTGTCTCAGGTGTCTCTGTGGCACTGACCTTCTAAAACCCTTGGGGCTTCCTGAGTGTGAGGATGTCCTCGTTATTCATAAGAGTTCCTTCTGACCACATCTGAGTCTATGCTAATAAGAGGACTTAGGACAGGGTCTATAAATAGTTTCAGGATCAGGCTAAGTGCCAGAAAGACCAAGTGATTTGAAAGTTGGTGAATTTCAAACTCACTCCTGACCTCTGAAGAGGGCTGAGGAACTGGATCGGAGAAGGAATCTCTACTAAAATTCTCACACAGTGAGATTCAGGAAGTTCCATGTAGGTGAACATATGGGGACTGGGCAGATGACACACCTGAAGAGGGCTCTTATGCTCTATACCTTCAGCAATGTGTCTCCTCAGTTTGCCTGATAGGGAGTCCTATTCGTCACTATAAACAAGTGATAACAAGTAGACTGTTTTCCTGAGTTTTGTGTTTTGTTCTAGCAAATTAGAAGACATGGGGAAGGGTCTAATTTATAACGATTTACCAGAAGTACATGTAGCAACCCAGAACTTGTGGGTAGCATCCAAAATGGAGCAGTCCTGAGAAACTGGGTCTTTGGTTGTGGGGTCTGCACTAACTCCAAATAATTAGAACTAAAATTGAACTGAATTTTATAGCAGCTAGCTGATGTCTAGAAAGTTGGAAAATTGATTGATGTGGGAGAAAAAAAATCTCATATATTTGGTGTCCAGAATTTCATGCATAAAAACAATCCATGGAGACAGAGAAATATCCTCTCGTTTTACAGGTAAAAGAAGTAAGGTTTATAAAGTTAAATTAATGATTAACAAAGGATAAGCTATAATAAGTTCCCATGTAACAAGTTTTATGCCTCACTCTCAAATTCAACAGCATCCCCTTCTCCACTTGTCTACTGTATATAGGACTCTTACTAGTCACAGGATGACATTTTGGATGTCAAAACTGCAGAAACCTGACTGGCTGCTAAACTAGCATAGACCCCAAATAACTGAACAATGTGCAAACAATTTTCCTCACAAACTGCATTAAAGAATTTCTCTTAGAAATTATAAAAAAGCTGTTTGTTGCTATTTACTGAAGTCATCATCCAATTTTTCTCCAAATTAACTTATGTTTTCTTCCTCAACAAGTTGCACCAGTTGTACAACAGTTGATTTCCACAAAATGCTTATTTCTACCACCAATAGAAATCATAAGAGAAAATGCTGTATCTGAAACCAGAGATACCATTGAGAAAGAGGTACAGTGTTTTAGCTTGGATCTGAAATGTTCCTTACATTTGGTTCCTGATGCAACAATGTTCAGAGGTGGAGCTTTTGGGGGAATTGATAGGCTCATGAGGGCTCCAACCTAATCATTAAATTAGTCCATTATGAATTTGGAGCTGAATGGACTATAGGGAAAACTCTAGGAAGCAGGACTTAGTTCAAAGAGACTTAGCACATGGAGACTGTACCTTGACTCTCTTTCTCCCTCTGCTTTCTGGCTGTCACGCAGTGAACACCTTTCCTCTGCCTGATATACTGCCCCACCACAGGCCCAATCAATCATGGACTGAAACCTTTGAAACTGTGAGCCAAAACAAATCTTCCATCCTCTAAGTTGTTTTTCTCAGGTATTTTGTCACAGGGATGGAACACTGACTAAAAGAGAGAGATCAGTAAATTATGTTAAGCAGGAAATTGGCAAAGCCTTGACAACCTCTTACTAATGCTGTTAATGATATCTTCCTTCAGATGGGAGAGCCAAAGTTTAACCTGAACTGCAAAATGGCAGGGAGATGCATGCACGCGTACGTGTGAGTGCTTGGTGAAGGGTTTTAAACAGTAATAGGAAACAATTCAGATTCAGGTTAAACAGAAGAAGGTACATTAAGAGTAGCAGCGAACACTACACAGACCCTGTTGTAAGCTGTGCCTTCAGCTTATACATTCTTAGGTAATGGCAGCATGTGACAGAGTTATTCCATACAACGATCATATGGGAAATGACACCTCACTCTAGTTACATGGGATGCCTTAGATCATACTTAGAAAATCTGAATTGAAACATCCCACTGTTTTCCTCTGAGATTTTTATTGTAGCTGCATTTTAACATATGTAAATATTTTCTAATGATGTTAGCTTCATCTTACTTAGCTCATCCACGTATGACACATTAAGTGCCACTCTAAACTGATATATCTAGGCGGCTATGGCTTCAACACGGCAGTCCCTAGTGCATTTCTTTCCTTGTAAAATGATCTCAGAGAGCTTAAAGACATATTTATATATATATACATATATGTATATATATGTATATATATATCCAATGGCAAGTAGGATAGACAGGTTCTGTATTCATTTCAAAATCTGTAAATAGGTAAAAATTTTAACTTGAAGGATTGTCTTCCTTGATTACTAAAACAACATACTGAAATGCAAATCTGAATGGCCCTGGTCCTCTTGATGTCCTTAATGCTTTCAATATGTTTAATCCTCACTCTCATAAACAGCTCCCAGTCATCTGGATGATAAATTCCAATATCCTTGGTGAGCTCCAGTAGGGCTGTTGCTTTCTGTCCCACGCTTAGTCTCCAGCTTCAAGGCTGTCACTCCATCATGGTACAAAGCATATGGAGATAACTGCATTCTTACACCCTGCTATGCTCCCATGTGCTCCCAAGTTTTCCAGGAGTCATTAACTTCTGTGTCTGGAAGAGCTTTCTCCCCAAGCCCCACCTGGCTCACTTCCACTCCTCACTCAACCCCAGGTCATATGTCGAGTTCTCCCACTTGCTTTGAGAAGTTCTCTCCTTGTTAGTTTGAGTTTTGTGATGTTGTGCTTTCTCCAACGCTGTGCTCTAATACCTTATTATTATAGCCCTTACAGCCATTCTCACATGACATTCACATTCCCTATATCCTTGCCACTTGTGTGCCTTTGGAAAGCAAAGGCTGCATCCTATTGTAAGACCTTGATAACTACCAGTATGGTGGCGTATAGCTGTCAATGAATAGTTGAGCAAGTGGAAAAAATCAATATAAGACAAATTTATTGCCTTACTTTTTCACGCAAACACATTAGATCAAAGTTTTCGTAGACCTTTTGCAACTGTCCTAGATTGTTAAAAAGTGGTGTTGACAAAGAGGAGAAATGGGCTGAGCTAAGTTTTCAAATGTCTTTGGAAAATCCAAATATGCACGGAACATCAAGTTAACAGAACTTAAGGCCAAATTGCAAGTTGGTGGGAAGTGGCATTTTTATGATTTTATTCTACCAGTAATTTTAGGATAGTTGTGCATTGTGCATTGTACATCTTTGATAGTTCAAAATACCCTAAATTATGTTTTTACTTAACCTCTCCTACTTATTTTTCTATTTCTATGCTTTCTGTAGTTGGAGTAATGGTATAGAGTAGCAGGATAAAGGGCTGGAGAAGGGAGGCAAGTACTGTTTGAAATGGTGAAAGTTATTTTTAAAGGAAGGGTCAGTCCCTACAGGACCGTATTAGGATCTGTCCAATTTGCAGAACACTTCTAGAGTGCCATTGCCCTCCCAGTAGTCTAATCAACTTATTTGATGACTTCCTCTCACCATAAACACCCCAAGTCCCCTTCTCAGATGATCATTATGGCTTCCACCAATAAAATGGTGACCAACCCAAATGGGAACTTGCTCATCATTCTTTCACAAAATCTAAACAAGCCATATTGCCCATCACATTTCACTAAACAGCAGAACCCATTTCCTCTTTCCTCCTCATGGGTTTTGCTCCTGCATTTATTATCATTGTTGTTTTCTTTATGTGATCAATTGCTCTCTAAGAGTTTATTCCTATTATGGTGGAGGAGATCATATCTTTCAGTAAATGCTTAATCCCTTACTAAACACTATAATTCTAGACATTGCCCCAATTCTCATTTCTACTTTACAGCCAAACTTCTTGAAAGAATGATCTATGATAACTCACTCCACTTCATCACAGCCATTCTTATTCATCTCATTGCAGCTCAGTTCTTGATCCCATCACCTCTAAGAATGTTTTGGCAAAGTGGACAATGACCTTCTTGTTGTCATCTATCAGCCCAGTTGACAATTTTCTTAGACTTCTGTGACAGCACACGCTCCTGGATTCTACGAACCTGAACAACTTCCTTCTTAGTCTCTTCCTTCTCAGTCTCTTCTGATTGCTTCTGTGTACCATCTCTAAATGTTACTGGCTAAAGTACTCACGCTTATGCCTCTCCCTCAATCTGATCACCATTTATCTTTAAGTAGTTTTGATCATAGTATTTTTTTTAAATTTCGTACTTGTTGATGGTGCCCAGATTTTTATTTCCAGCCTTCAACAGGGATATCCAACTTGCCTATTTGAGATCCCCTTCTGAATGGCTGACAGGTCACAATGTGCCAAAAAATAGTCAATTTCATACCTGAACTCATAAATATTCTTCCCCACAGTCTTACCTATCTCAGACAATGGCTGTACCATTTATCAGGCTGCTTAGTCCAGAGATCCAGGAGGTAACATATTCCTTCACGATTATCCTCTTCGTCCAAACCACCATTAAGGCTCTGCAATAAAACATGTCTCATGCAAGATCTCCTCTCCATTTTCACACTGCCACCCTTGTAGAAGTCAGCATGGAGTTTGGTAACAGTTCATAACTGATCCTTATTCATCTCTTACTCCATGTAATTGCCAGTGGTATTTTTCATTAGATCTTCACATGACTGGCTCATTCATTCATTCATGTCTCATTAAATTTAATATCACCAGTAATATCATCCTTTAGTATCCTTTATAACCTTTTTAATCCTATCTACCTCTATCTAAACCCTAATATCACCAGATTCTTTATTTCCTTCCTATAATTGTCCCAATATGTTTGTGGGTACCATAAACAGAAACTTTAGTGGTACACACCCACCCACACACATCCCAAATTTCAATCCTGTGTAGAAAACACTCAGATACTTTTCTTCTTTATGCTATCCTCAAGACTCACAAGTTTCCACCTGCTATAGGTAGTACCTGAATCAGGAAGAAGAGACAATGACCAAAACTTACCATTTACTCAAGAGGCAAAGAGAACTAGCTCTTTGAGACTTGCTAACTGATCAGGGAAGGTGGAGGGGAAAGAGACTTCAACAGAGGGAGGAATGTGAGGAACCCTCAGTAGAGCTTGGACACTTGGTGTGGACTCATTGCTAGTCACGAAGGTGATCCTTTTAGGGATAATCATCTGTGCTTGTAAAAGAAAAGTTGCTGCCTCTTCAAAAGACTATTCACATGCCTTCAAACTTGCTTTTTCCTGTTTCCAATAATGCCCAACAGAAAAACTTACAAGAAACTAGCCAAAATCACTGAATCATTCTGACCCACCCCTCTTATGTGACCTGGAGTAAACTTTGCTTATACAACATTAAATTTTCCTCCCAAAGGCATTCCCATCTGCCAGTTTTTGAACCTGTGTTGTATGAAGAAGCATGACCTCAAACTGAGCTAGCTCAGGAATGTGCCTACCTCTACATGTGATGATGAGTCTTTTCTCTATGAATATGTATGAGTTCCCTCAATAACAATCTCTTGCTTTCTTCGTCCTGGAGAATACCGTTTTGAGAATTATCTCCAGTGCAGTTTATTACTTGTTGCAAGTAAGAAACCTTGTTTTACTCTTGTATATCCTGATTATGCCTCTTGGCTTTGCACTGACCTAGGGGCAAATTCACTCTGTTCAACATCCCAAACCCTACAGAATGAAACTCCTACCTTTGTTTCTCTGGACTCCAGTTGAGAGTGGGTGTGCCTGCGTCCACATAATTCTCAGATCCCCTGGCTCTGATGATTCATGTGTGATGAGCTAGAAATCTCCCCCAAATCCATTATCAAACCAAGGCACAAAGAAGTGTCCTGTTTTGCCTGCAAATAATTGCCTATTTGCTTTGGGTCAGGCATCCTCATTATGCCCATTTTAAGCATGATTCCACTTTCAAACTTTTAGTAATTGCTGAATACGGATAGGCACTGCACTCAGCCTGTTTTGTTGAATATTCCCAAATCTAAGACAAAGAAACCATTTGTTGGCTTCTAAGAGGCCGTTGCCAGGGGCAATGTTAGTGTTCTAGAGGAGTATAGTTTCCTATCTGAGTGAGCAGAAAAAAAGTATTTTAGCAGTCCAAGCACAACATAACATTAGGCCCACAGAAGACAATGAGCCTGGGATGGCCCATTGGTTCAGTAGCGGTGGGAATGAGATATGCACCAATTGTCTCCTGTGCTGCAGCTCAGAGTACCCCAGGAATCAGGAAGTAAAATGTCAGAAAAGCAGGAGGTAAATACTAAGATATTATACGTATTAGAGGATGAGATGACGTTTCATTTTTTGCCCTGGAGCCAACTGTGTAGTTACAATGATCTCACATAAATGGTTCTATTTGTGCAAATTTGGAATCAAGGCTATTCAGGAACAAGGAGGGCCAGTCAGCACCTGGATGGCCTGAAATGGAAATGTACACACTTTGAAGGCTCCGAAATAGTGTGACCTGTACAACCCAGGAAAGCAGTTCCCTCCGAAATGAAGGTTTATGCAGAAGAGCGCACAGAAGCTGCAAAATCTCAGGAACAATGTGAGTCATGATCTGAGAATGAACCACTGTTAAAACAGTGTGGCTTGCTGGACATCAGCAGGAGCATCTGCATGCAAACGTGCCTCAGGTAATGTAGCACTGATTACTAAAATGCTGTGTTTTTCTGACCTTTCGGCCATTCTTCTCTGTTTATGTACTTCTAGCTTTTCTGTATTCTTTTTGTCAGTGTAGCTTTTATTAGGTCAACTGGGAGGGTGCAGCGCATGCCTGTAAGTATAGTACGAAACTTGGGCTTATCTTGGGATTTCCATATAGACAGCTTTGGCTACTCCAGCAATTCCCACACACAGTGCAGGGAGCCTTTTCAATAAACTGTGTGCATGCTTATATATATTCATGTGTTCATTTCCCGTAACAACAGCTATATCACAGAATCCACCAGTATGATCGTTTCCAACTTTGCTCTGCTAGGAAAGCTAATAGAGCAAAATCCAAAGAAAAGAAATCAAAGTTACAATTTATTTAGCAAGATCTGCACTACAGAGTCAAGTTGCCTATGACCTTCAAGCAGGAATATCTGTCAAGAAACAGCTATGAAAAGCAGATCAGGGATGGAGAAAATTTACTAATTCGTCTCTGAGCACTTTTGCAGATAGCTGCTATTAGATAGATCATAATGAATTTAGATATGTAACACTGTTGCAACCCATTTGATTGTGCAAAAGGCCTGGAGTCAAATCTTAAAACACAGGTTCAGTAATGGCCTGACTTCTTTTTCTACCTGCTCCTCTCTTAGAAAAGTCCATTTGCTTTCAGTTGAGGTGAACTCCTGCTTCTTCCGTCTCCCTTGATCATCTCACTCTGAACACCGTCATCATTTTGGAAAGCAGGAACACAAACTGAAATTTAGTGTGACTTTTTCATCATCAATTTCTGCAAAACCTAAGTAGCAAGAACATGGACAAGATATACACTGACACCAAAGAAGACAACTATCCATTCGTCTACCATATCATAATAATTTTTGGCTATATATTGCTAATCTGTTTTATCTGTTGCTAGACTAAAAAATACACAGGGACAAAGATCGTGACTTGGTCATATTTTATTTACACCACCTAGAGAGTGTTGGGCACATGATGGGCACACATTACATAGTGTGCATTAATTAACGGGTCACCTGGGAGAGTTCATGAAGGATAGGTATCTTAGTTTGCTTATTAATCGAGTGATAAGCGATTGGTGGGGAGTTAAGAAGATGGAGGTGTAACACCGTAATCTAGCTTCAAGACATTGAATAATACAAACAAATGAGTGTTTTATTAATTTATTCACAAATATGTAGTGCCTACTATGTGCTACGGATGCTGGAATGAAGTAATATGTAAAGATCTGCACCACAAATAGTCATAGTGAGGGAGTCAGAAAATAGTGTGTACACATGCACACATCCACATCCACATCCACATCCATAGAAGGTCTCTAACCTATGATGATTTGAAATACTTTTTTGTTGTTGTTTTATGGAGATTTAACACCATCATGAATTAATGAGCTTGTGTGTATGTATGCATGTGCCTGTGGGTATATCTATATGTGTGTGTGTGTGTGTGTATGCTGCCTATTTTCTAACTCCTTGCTCTATTTGCAGTAGGGATCTTTAAATATGTCTTCACTGAAGAAAAATATACCTAAATATTTATACACATTTTACATAGTTCTGAGGAAAACAAGTAAGGCCTAGAGTAGAGTGTCAGGAAGTTCTGGGGCATGGACATTTTAGTTGCAGCCACCAACTCAGACTTCTTCCGGGTAACTCTAAGCTCCCAGGACAGAGGGGAAGTAAGCAAGAATGCTCTGGTGCAAAGGGTGTGAGATAGGAGCTGCCCAGACGTTCATGAAATAGCTACAACAAAGTGAATGGGGAGGAAACAGGGAGGTAAGGGTAGAAAAAGGTCATGTAGAACTTTGCAGGTCACACTCAGGCTGTTAGTTATTGAGTAAGATAGGAGAGACGGAGTCAAGAAGGGACATGACATGATATAGCATGCCATGTATTTTAACAGGATCACACTAACTGCTCTGTATTATTCAGAGTTCTTGAGAGGAATAGAACCAATAAAATGTGCATATAAGAGAGGACTTATTAGATTGGCTTACACAATCAGAGGCTAGATAGTCCCACCACAGCCATGTATAGGCTGGAGAGCTGGGAAAACCAGTAGCTGCTCAGTCCATGGAAATGGGCCTTGGAAAAAGAGGGAGCAAGAATTCAACCCCAGTCTGAGCCTGAAGGCTGAGAGCTCCCTGGAGACTTTCTGTGAGTTCCCATTCACAGGTCCAGCAAGCTGAAGTCTGAAATCTGCCAGCAATGGCAGCAGCAAAAGTTGCACCCTATCAAGAAAACATGAGTTCTGTGAGCCTCCTGCTCTTCCACTTTTTGCTCTATCCAGGCCCCCAGCCTACTGGATGGTGCTCCCACTTCTGGGGCTGGTCTCTTCCACCTCAGTTCACTGAGTCACATGCCCGTCATCTTTGAACAAACCTTCACAGACACCTAGAATTGTGCTTTACCAATTTTCTATACATCTCTCAATCTTGTCAGGTTGACAATCAAGACTAACCTTCACAGATAATAAATACATACAAATAAGAAAAGAAAACTTGAAATATTATAGGTAAGTATGGTGGCAGCATACCTATACTGGTAGTGGAAATGACAGATAATAATAAAACAACCAGAACAAAAAACTAGCCAAAAAAAAAAAAAAAAAGGAATGATGCAATGCTTTATTCTAAAAGACAAGAAAGATAGATTTGCTCCTGACTGAGATAGAGAACATTTTAAAGATGAGGTGTTTGGTGAAGGAGAAATATCAGAAGCTCAACTTTGCACCTGTAATGTTTGAGAAGCCTATGACATTTAAGCAGAATGGAGTGCAGGCAGTTTTGTGTGTGTGTGTGTGTGTGTGTATCTTGGGAGAAGAAGCAAGGAAAATAAATTTAGGAATCATTAGCATATAGATCCATGGGCCTGGATAAAATCCAGGAGAATGAGGAATGAGTGCTTTTGGGGAACAGCAGGGATCTAGAGCAATTCCCAGATTTAGAGATGGGGTGGTGAGAGAAAAGTGACATAGATGGTAGACAGAGAAGTCAGAGGCAAGCCAGGTGACAACAGTTGCACGGAAGCTACTTGAAGAAATGTTCCAAGAATGAAAATGATCAGATAGATTAAATACTTAGGATAAGAGGGGATCCAAGATGGCGGGCCAGAGAGGGGGAGCATTCTCCGTTGCGCCATGACCTGTGAGAATAATGCTCCTTAGCGAGCAATATTCCTGCTTCCACACAGGAACCACAGCCACTGTGCCCCATGCAGGGCTCCAGGCCTCAGCATCCGAGTAGGTCTACCAACTACTCACTCATGCCGGAATACTGGGTGCCCAGCAGGACCATCTGCATCAGCACCTGCCCCAAACTTTCAGCCATCCACTGGAGCAGAAATCCCAGACACAGCTCCCACGCAGGACACCTGGGAGCTACCCACACGCAGGATCTCCAGCTGCCACGCTTGTGTGGACCCCCATCAACCAATGTGCGGCTCCCCCAGTCGCCTCCATCTTGGCACTCTGCAGGGACAGAGATAGTACCTAGTGCAGTAGTCTGCCCACACTGGGGAGTTTCACACAGGTTCTGAAGATAGCCACAGACACATGCTGCATGCCACAGACCCAGTCTCTGAACTCATCATCCAACACCATCGCCTGGCTTCCTCCACCTGACCCAACACCAAATCACTGAAAGCAAACATCTTCATCTTGGGTCACTTTCATCACCATCTTTAGTGGGGGCAACTCCCAGTTTGGAACTCCAACTGGCCAGGTACCCATTTTCTAACTCCCCCATCTCCCCAGCAGCCACTAACCCGGAACAGTGACTTCCAACAAAAAACCAGCTCTCGGTGTGGCAGGTGGGCAGCATGCCCAAAATGCCACACACAAGAGCCCCAGAGAGAAATTTCCCTCATAAGGAATCAGTAAGTAAGAGGGTGAATGCTATACAGTTTAGAGACTAACACAGAGTCCAGGAACTGGGAGGTCTTCAGGCAAGATAAGGAGATAAGACAAGGTGCTCACATCACAGGAGCAGCCCCCAAAAGAGATCCCTGAGGAGCAGTCTCTCTCCAGGGACCAGTGGGGTGCCACACCCACTTCCAGGTGCCCTCCACCCAGGACCACCCCTCCCTCCCTGGTTACTTTCACCATCCTGAGGGCAGAGATACCAGCTAGCAACAGATGGGACCTATTGGATGAGAATGGAAGCAGGAAAGATATATCTCCAACCAAAACAATCCTTGTTTCTTCCTTCGAGATTTTTTTTTCTTCCTTCTCCCTCCCTCTTCTTCTGCCATCATATCCCCAACATATGTGAAACCGAGTACTTTGCATGAATTAGGATATGGAGGACTGAGCCTACTGAATAGTATATTATAGTTGTGTTGTATGTTCTTTGTTTGTTTTTTATTTTTTCCTCCAATGTTTACTATTTTAACATTTTTTTATTTTTCTTAATATATACGTTTTATGTACCCCACTTACTTGTCTACCCCAAATTACTTCCTCTCTACTCTCCTGCCACTAACCTTCTTCTTTAGATTTCTCTTTCACACTTCCTAAGGTATAATAACTCTATATCTTCACCTCCTACCTCCTTAGCATATCTTCCTACACCTCACCCCCAGTTCTTTAATCTACCATCAGAGACCATAGACCCTTTTATAAACCCACTGATTATATTGTAGATAATAATTGAATTTCTGTGCATTGTGACCAAACTGTGTCTATTTGCAACTATTTGTTTTTAGGTGGTATATTGTTTACATTGGGATCTGTTAACATTGTCCTGCCCCTCAAAGGAGAAGAATTGGAACCCTACAGGGCCATTATAAGCATAAAAGGTAAAAACGGTAACACTTGGAATCCACAGAGCTAGAAGGAAAGACACATGAGTAACATGAAAAGACAAGGGAAGAAAGTGTCCCAAACACATCAAGACATCACAGTATTAGAACCCATGGCCAGCACAGCAGATGAAATTACAGAGGAGAAGTTCAGGATTTACATAATTAAAATGTTCTGTGAATTAAGGATGACATAAGAGAGCAAATACAGGCAGCAAAAGATCATTTTGACAAAGAGCTACATAAACAAATACAGGAAGTAAATGATTACTTCAATAGGGAAATAGAGGGCTTTTAAAAAAAAAACAAACAAACAGAAATCTTTGAAATGAATGAAACAGTAAACCAAATTAAAAGTTCAATTGAAAACATCACCAACAGATTAGACTACTTGGAAGACAGGACCTCAGACAATGAAGACAAAATATATAATCTTGAAAAGAATGTAGGCCACACAGTGAAGATGGTAAGAAACTATGAGCAGAACAGTCAATAAATATGAAATAGCATAAAAAGACCAAATTTAAGTTATTGGCATAGAGTTACAAACCAAAAGATTGAACACGCTATTCAGTGAAATAATATCAGAAAATTTTTGAAACATGAAGAATAAATTGGAAAACCAAATTCAAGTGGCTTACAGGATGCCAAATGTACAAAACCACAACAGATCCACACCAAGGCACATTATAATAAAATGCCTATCATACAAACGAAGGAGGGAATATTAAAAGCCACGAGAGAAAGGAATTGGATTACATATATGGGAAAATCAATTAGGTTATGTGGAGATTTTTCAACCCAGACCCTGAGAGCTAGAAGATCCTGGAACAACATATATCAAGCTCTGAAAGAAAAGGGATGGCAATGAAGAATCTTGTATTCAGCAAAATTAAGTTTTAGATTTGATGATGAATTAAAAACCTTCCATGATAAAAAAAAAGTTAAAAGAATTTACAGCTAGAAAACCTACACTACAGAACATCCTTGGCAAAATATTCTATGAAGAGGAAATGAAAAACAACAATGAAAATCAAAAGAAGGAGGGATTACACTAAAGGAAAAACTAATCAAAGGAGAAACCAAGTCAAGTTAAATAACAAAAATAAACAAAAATGGCTGGGAATACAAATCATGTCTCAATAATAACCCTGAATGTTAGTGGCCTAAACTCACCAATCAAAAGATTAGGAAAAAAGAAAAAAAAAACGAAAAACAATATGCTGCCTCCAAAAGATTCATCTGATACAAAAAGACATATGAGACTGAAGGTGAAAGGTTGGTAAAAATCATACCACTCACATGGACTGTGGAAGCAAGCAGGAGTTTCCATCCTTATATCAAATAAAATAGACTTTGTGCTAAAGTTAATAAAAAGTGATAAAGAAGGACATTTTATACTGCTCCAGGGAACTACACACCAACAAGACATAACAATTATATATACATATGCCCCAAACAATGGATCATCTATGTTCATCAAACAAACTCTTCTCAATTTCTACAGTGAAATAGAGCACAACACAATAATTCTGGGTGACATTAACACACCTCTTGCACCACTGGACAGATTTTCTAAACAAAAGCTGAACAAAGACACTATAGAACTCAATAATACAATCAATAACTTGGGCTTAACTGACATATATAGATTATTTCATCCTTCAACCAGAGAATACACTTTGTTCTCAGCAGTACATGGATCCTTCTCTAAAATAGATCATATATTATGCCACAAGACAACTTTTAACAAATACAACATGTAGAGATACTACCCTTCCTTCTATCAGATCACAATGGAATGAAATTAGAAATCAATGATAAAATAAAAAAAATAGAAGCTACTCCAACACCTGGAGACTAAATAAAATGCTACTGAATGAACAATGGGTTGCAAAAGGCATCAAGGAGGAGATTAAAATATTCTTAGAGGTAAATAAGAACGTTGAAACAACATATCAAAATCTCTGGGATACTAGGAAGGCAGTACTAAGAGGAAAGTTCATTGCATAGAGTTCATTCATTCAAAGAAGAAAAAGTCAACAAATAAATGACCTAACATTATATCTCAAAGCCTTAGAAAAAGAAGAACAAATCAACACCAAAAGCAGAAGACAGGAAATAATTAAAATCAGAGCTTAAATCAATGAAATTGAAACAAAAGAAACAATTAAAAAATATTGACAAAAGAAAGGGAGAGGGCAGCGGATTAGCAAGGATAGTGGAATGTGATAGACATCATTATCCAAAGTACATGTACGAAGACCCTGAATTGGGTGTCAACCTTCTTTATATACAGAGATATGAAAAATTGTGGTATATATGTGTAATAAGAATTGTAAGGCATTCTGCTATCAATTTTTTAATCAATAAAAAAACAATTGAAAAAATGACAAAAGAAAAATTTGGTTCTTCAAAAAAAATAAACAAAATTGACAAACCCTTAGCCATAGTAACAAAGAGGAGAGAGAAAACTCAAATTACTAACATACATGATGAAAAAGCAAATGTCACAACAGACACTACAGAAATACAGAAGATAATTAGAAATTATTTTCAAAACTTCTACTCCAGTAAAATAGAGAATATACAAGGCACTGACAAATTTCTAGAGTCATATGATTTGCCCAAATTGAATCAGGATGATATGCACAATTTACACAGATTAATTTCAAGCAATGAAATACAAGGCACCATCAGAAGCATACAAAGAAAGAAAAGCCCAGGACCAGATGGATACACCGCTGAGTTCTACAGGACTGATAAAGAAGAACTAATGCCTATACTCTTCAAATTATTTTGTGAAACAGAAAAAGAGGGAGCACTTCCAAACTCATTCTATGAGGCCAATATCACCCTGAGACAAAGAGACATCAAAGAAAGAAAGCTTCAGACAATATCTCTAATAAACATAGACACAAAAAGTCTCAATAAAATTCTGGCAAATTGAATAAAAAAAGATAGTGCACCATGATCAAGTGGGGTTCATCCCAGAGATGCAAGATGGTTCAACATACACAAATCGAAATTCAGGACATCAATAGACTTAAAGATAAGAATCATATGATTATATCAATAGATGCAGAAAAAGCATTTGACAAAATTTAGCACCCATTCACGTTCAAAACTAGGGATAACAGGAACATATCTCAACATCATAAAAGCTATCTATGCTAAGCCCAAGGCCAACATCATTCTAAATACAGAAAAATTGAAACCATTTCCTCTAAAAACTGGAACAAGACAGGGATGTCCTCTTTCACCACTTCTATTTAACACAGTTCTTAAAACACTGGCCAGAGCAATTAGACAAATGAAAGAAATTAAACGGATTTAGATAGAAAAAGAAGAACTCAAATTAGTCCTATTTGACAATAATATGATTCTATACCTAGAAAACCCAAAAAAATTCCACCAGAAAACTTCTAGAACTAGTAAATAAATTCAGGAATGTAGCAAGATACAAAATCAACACCCATAAATCAAAGGCATTTCTATATATCAGTGACAAATCCTCTGAAAGGGAAATGAGGAAAATCACCCCATTTGCAATAGCTTCAAAAAATAAATAAATAAATAAAATGAAATGTTAGGAATCAACCTAACAAAAGGGGTAAAAGACCTCTACAATGAAAACTACAGAACACTAAAGAAAGATATTAAAGAAGACCTTAGAAGATTGAAAGATCTCCCTTGTTCTTGGATAGGCAGAATTAATATTGTCAAAATGACCATATCACCAAAAGCACTATACAGATTTTATGCAATTCCAATCAAAATCCCAATTATAATCCTCATAGAAATAGAAAAAGCAATCATGAAATTCATCTGGAAAAATAAGAGACGCAGAATAGCCAAAGCAATTCTTAGCAAGAAAAGTGAAGCAGGTGGCACCACTGTACCAGACCTTAAACTATACTACAGAGCAATAGTAACAAAAACAGCATGGTATTGGCACCAAATCGACTTGTAGACCAATGGTACAGAATAGAGAACACAGAGACTAACCCACAAAAATACAGTTGTCTTGTATTAGACAAAAGGTGCCAAAAACCTACATTGGAGAAAAGATAGCCTCTTCAACAAATGGTGCTGGGAAAACTGGAAATCCATATGCAACAAAATGAAATTAAACCTCTATCTCTCATCATGCACAAAACTCAACTCAAAGTAGATCATGGACCTAGGAATTAAACCAGAGACACTGCACCTGTTAGAAGAAAAAGCAGGCCCAAATCTTCATCATGTCAGATTAGGCCCCAACTTCCTTAATATGTCTTCTATAGCATAAGAATTAAAATCAAGAAACAATAAATGGGATGGATTCAAATTTAAAAGCTTCCTCTCAGCAAAAGAAACAATCTGTGAGGTGAGTAGAGAGCCTACATTTTTACCACTTGCATATTACATAGAGCACTAGTCTCTAGGGTATATAAAGAACTCAAAAAGCTAAACACCAAAGAAATAAAAGTGCCAAGGAACTGAACAGATACCTCTCAGAATATGATATACAATCTTTCAACAAATATATGGAAAAATGTTCAACATCTCCAGCAATTAGAGAAATGCAAATCAAAACTACTCTAAGATTTCATCAAAATGGCAGATATTAAGAACACAAGCAACAATAAGTGTTGGCGAGGATGTGGGGAAAAAGGCACACTCATACATTGTTGGTGGGACTGCAAATTGGTGCAACCAATATGAAAAGCAATATGGAGATTCTTGGAAAACTGGGAATGGAACCACCATTTGACTCATGTATCCCACTCTCAATCTATACTCCATGGAATTAAAAACAGCATACTACAGGGACATAGTCATATCAATGTTTATAGGAGCACAATTCACAATAGCTAAACTGTGGAACCAACCCAGATGCCTTCAGTTAGTGAATGGATAAAGAAAATGTGGTATATATACACAATGGAATATCACTAAGCAATAAAAGAGAATAAAATCATGGCATTTGCAGGTAATTGGAGGAGATGGAGAATATAATGCTAAGTGGATTTAGCCAATCCCAAATAACTAAATGCTGAATGTTTTATCTGATATAAGGAGGCTAATTCATAGTGGGGTTGGGAGGGAGAGCATGGGAGGGTTAGAGAAATTCTAGATAGGGCAAAGGCGTGGGAGGGTAAGAGAGGGGGCAGGCGGGTAAAAAAGATGGTGGATTGAAATGGATATCCTTACCCTAAGTACATGTATGAAGACATGAATGCTGTGAGTATACTTTGTATACAACCACAGGTATGAAAAATTGTGTTCTATATCTGTAATATGGATTATAATGTGTTCTGCTGTCATATATAACAAATTAGATAAAAAATAAATAAAACTACAAAAAAATACTTAGGGTAAATGAAGCAAAATGAAGACTGAAATGTTTCCACTTTTTGTTTTGTTTGTTTTGTTTTTTTTGCATATAGTTATATTCCTCCTACATGTGTTTTAGTCATATTTACCAAGTGTGGACCTTTTCCCCATTTGTATTATAATTATCCCTATAGATCTATATGTAGAGATACATCTCTTTTATCATATACACATACAAATACATATTGTTTTCTGAACTATTTGTTGTAAGCATCATGAACCTAAAGAGTTTAGTATTTATGTATTTCTAACAATGATGACATTCTCTTGTAATGCCATCATTGTTAGAAATAGATAAATTCTCTTGTAATGTCATCACTGTTAGAAATTATCATGTCTCTTTTAATAGCAATGTGATGTTGGCAAAACTGACAAATTGAAAGTTGTAAGATTCTGTATATATTTTGAAGGCATAACAAACAGTATTTTGTGATATTTACATGAAAACTAAACAAAAACAAAGAAAAAAACCCATAAAAATAGAAGCCAATGACTTCAATCTTTTGAATGTGATAATAAATATAATTTTTAATAATTATATGAAACATATAATGTTCTAATCCATTGTTCCTATTAAAATTTTGTCAGTTTCCCCCAAAATGCCTTATATAGTTAGGATTTTCCCACTCCAGGATCAAATGCACATTTATCATGTCTCTTTTAATTTGGAATAGTGTCTCAGAATTTCCATATCATTCCTGACTTTGATATTTTTTGAGGGTACAGAATAGTTAGGGTTTTTTTTTTCTTTTTTGTACTGGCTATTTAACCCAGGGGTACTTTACCACCAAGCCACATTCCAGCCACCCCCCCCCCCCCCCCCCCCCCCCCCCCCACACACACACACACATTTTTTTTAAACTAGGATCTCACTAAGTTGTCTAGGATATCACTAAATTGCTGAGGCTGGCCTTGAACTTGCAATCCTCCTGCCTCACTCTCCTGAGTTGCTGGGATTACAGGCATGCACCACTGTCCCTGGCCAGACTAATTAGTTTTTAGAATTTACCTCCATTTAATTTGTCTTTTGTTTCCTTGTGATTAGATTCTGCATTTGGGGCAGAACAAAAATCAGGGAGATACTAACTTCTCAAAGCATCATACTGGGAGGTATTGATATCAATCTTCACCAATATTGTTGATGTAAAGTTTTATAACTTGGTTAAGCTGATGTTTTCCAGGTTTATCTACAATTCAGTTACCATTTTTCCTTGTCAGTAATTTGTAGAAAAATAATTTGAGACATATAAATATCCAGGTCCTCTTAAAATTTCACCTATAAGTTTTAAGAAACTGATCATTTTAACCCCAATATTATTTTGTATAGATCTAATGTAAAGAAGAGCTTGCCATTTTTTTGTAACTTGTTATATGGATTTTTGTTTTGTTTATAGCATTATGTATTAATATTTTAAAATTATTCAATGTGTGATAATTCACTACTCTATTTACTATTTTACTCAAATTGTCTCAGAATTTTCCAGTGCAAGGCCATTCATGTTAACTCTGTGACCCTTATGCCATTCTCCTAATATCCTTTAAGTACTTTATCACTTCTTAATGCAATAAGATACCCCAGGATCATTGTGAAATTTCTCTGTTTCAGGCATGAGATGGAAAATGATACCTAGAAACCAAAGACTGGATGTTTATTGACCATTTGCATATTCTCCCACGTGAAGCATCTGTTCAAGTCTCTTTTCTATTTTCTTTTTTTTTATTAGTTGCTCAAGACAATACAATGATCTCGACATATCATACATTTGATTCAAACGGGGTATGAATTCTTATTTTTCCACGTGTACAGATTGCAGGAATACATTGGTTATCAGCCACGTTTATACATACAGCAATACTAGTGTCTGTTGTATTCTGCTGCCCTCCCTATCCTCTGTTCCCTCCCCTCCCCTCCCATCACCTCTCTCTACCCAATCGACTGTGACACATTTCTCTCTCTTCTTTTTCTTCCCCCTCACACCATCATATATGTAATTTTGTATATATTTTCTAATCAGGTTTTCTTAGTTTTTTTTTAAGCATGACAAATATATACTTGAAAAATCATTTGGTAGATGTATCTGTCTCTTTCATCTCTAAACCTTTAGTTATTATTTTTGTAAGTGCAAGTTTGAATGAGCAATTTGAAACATGATTTTATCTCTTTTTTCAGCTTTTCCTTTTTGTTTGTATTGCTTACTATGTCCCATCCAATTAATTTTTGCCTATTCAGAGTTAAAAATATTTTCAGTGATGTCATTGGATATGGTAGATTATGATGCTCCCAAAGTTTTCTCTTTCATTAAAGTAAAGAGAACCAATCAAAAATGGTCAAGACAAATTTTAATTCTAGGAATTAATCAGTCTTGCAACAATTCTGGAAACATGTATTTAATAAAATTAACTAAATCTCAGAATAGTGATCACTGTGATTTTATCTTGCCCTATGTCTAGCCACTCTCTGGCTTGTTGGTTTCATTGAAAACCAAAATCACACATTCACAGTAAAGACTAGCCTCCCAGCATCCTCCAGAAGGTCAGTATGATCTGGGCTTCTTATAAAACTGTATCTCAGAGAATCTTCATTAGTTGACCTGACAGCATCCTGAGATATCTCACTCCCAAGACTTATCCTTATTTGCTCTCAGAGCTCAAATGTGCAGATAGGTTTTTCCTGACAGGTATTTAGCAAAAACAACCAGCAGCAATTGTTTGATACTGCAGATGCTTAAGGAGATGAAAACAGTTGGGGCAAATAACAAACTGACCAAAAAATTTAAAAGGAAACAAACGGTGGGGAATGGAGATGCCCACCATTGAAAAACTCAGAAATATTCCTTGAAATCTAGAAAGTCACACCTATATGCAAACTGTGCAACCCTCATTAAAGACCTGATAAGGACCTATGCTTTCACCTCTGGCTGACCTTGAGGCAGGAATGAAGGCAGTGCAGTTTAAATTGCCTGACCAAGTGGTCAAGCATCTTCCAACACAGACACACAAGACCTAAAACAAGACCTAGGAGGCTTATTTTTTTCCTGAAATTGAAGACACTGCTCTGTTCATTTAGTAAATGATCATAAAACTCACCAAACCATGCTGTCAGAGATCATAAACAACAAATAGTATAGAACTTGCAGAATGAACTCAGAAGGTTTCTAGATAAACAAATCCATCAATAACAACAAAACAGCAAACATCAATAATAATAAATCCTAAAGAGTTGGGAGAATCTGATGAATCGTACCCTATTCTATCATATAATATTAATTATTTGCTATCATATACATTATATTAATATATTAATTTAAAGGTATACTTTTAAAAAAATACATCTAATGTGTCAAAACCAAAAAGAAAACAAGAAAGTATATGGACCAAGGGAAGAAAGCAATCTATAGAAAATTTCCCTAAGATAGCACAGATGTTTAATTTATTCGACACAGATTGAATATTTTAATATGCAGGATTCAAGAAATTATATCGAAAAATTTAAAAAAGAATAGGCAAAATATCTCATCAAATAGAGAACATGAGAGACAGAAGCTACATAAAAAAGAATGAATAGAAGTTCTAGAGTTAAATATCTAACTGAAAAGTTAAATAACTGAAATAACTGGAGAGATTCAACATCAGTTTTAAGCAAGCAGAACAAATAGTGAGTTATAAGATATATCTTTTAGAGTATACAATCTGAGGAACAATTATGAACAGAGATGTACCTAACAACATAACCCAAAATAAATGAAACAAGAGATGGCAAAATTGAATAGGGAAATAGACATTTTCACAGAAATAACTGGATATGTCAACACCCCACTTTCAACTACTCAGAAGATTGAAAGCAAAATAAAAGACAAAAAAGACTACTGTTTATCGATGACAATTAACTACTTGTTGTGCTGACTCAGGGCTCCAGCCTGCAGAAGAAAATGCAGAGTGTGATTGGGATGTTAGTCATTCTTTATACAGAGGTGACACTAGCACCTAGGCTGTCCATTTCCTTACCCCTTTTTTATATGCAGGCCAGGCAAAGATAGCACACTGCCAACAGGTTACATCAGTGGGTACATGTTCATAAGCAAACATTTATGACCTTGAATAAGTACTCTGAATCAGAATATGACCTTGACTATGCACTGAAAACATAGCCCACCTGAATCCTTGGTGAGGGAGCTAACTATAGCCATTTGTGGCCTTCCCAACACTACTGTTGAGCAGCTACACAGAAGATCAACTAAGAAATAGAAAACTAGAAGCAAATACCTAGCAGACATCTTTACAACATTCCATTTAACAACTGTAGAAAAGAAATCCCATTCCAGTATACAAGAAACATTCTTTAAGATAGGGCGTATGCTAAGTCCTAAAGCAAACCTCAATGTATTTGACAGAACTGAAATTATGAAAGGCTTTTCTTTGGTCTCAAAGGGATGAGATTAGAAATCATTAAAAAAGATAATCTGAAAAAGGTATGAATATATAGAATTAAGATACTCATGAATATTCAATACCAAATAATAAATCACAAGAGCAACTGAAACATATTTTAGATGAACAAAAACTTACAGGGTGCACTTAATGCTAAGAGGGAAGATTATAGCTAGAAATACCGATGTTATAAATAAGGATCTCAAATCATAACTTATCCATACATCTCTAAAAAGTAGAAAAAAAGAGTAAATTCTAAATAAGATGAAAGAAACAAATGAAGAGAACAGAAATAAATAGACAATAAAAATTGAGAGAAAAATCAATTTTAAAAAGCTGGTTCTTTGAGATCAACACAATAAACAATATTTTAGCAAGACTGACCAAGATACAAAGAGAAAAATCCCCAATTACTTAAAACAAGAACCAAGAGGAAACATTAATACAAATTTTATACAACAAAAAGATTGTAAGGGAATACTATGACTGGCTGTATGCAAATAAATTAAAAAATGTAGATGAAATAGACAAATTCCACAGAAATAACCTAATTAGGATAAAATGAGAACCTGAACTGACCCACAAAATGTGAGTGATTGTATTATGAAGCAAAACAAATCCTTCTCCCACCACCCAACATTCATGTATGTATGTCCAAGACAACTTCATTGATAAAATCTACCACGTATTAAATATCTACCAAGTATTAAATAAGTATTAGTCCTAACTATTCTCAGGTTCTTCCAGAAAATAAAATTAGAGGAAATAGTTCCCAACACATTTTATAAGACCACTCTACCATGATAACAAATCAAGCAAAGATATTACAAGGAAACAAAACTGACCAATATTCCTTATGAATATAGATACAAACATGTTCAACAAAGTATTAGAAGCTAAACCCACCAACATGAATATGCAATTAAAAACATGAATTTCAGGGATGAAAGATTGGCCCAACATGCAGAAATTAATCAAGGAATATTCCATATTAATACAACAAAGGACAAACACACAATAGAAAAAAAGCCAAGAAGTCATTTGATAAAATGCAATGAATTTGCATTATAAAAGCACTAAACAAACTATGAATAATAGGACACTTCCTCAAGCTAATAAAAGATGTTTATGAAAAACTCATAGTTGACATCTTTCTTTTTTATGATGCATTATAATTCTACATAATAATAAGATTCATTGAGATGTATTTGTCCATGCACAAAACATAATATGTTTGACATTCTTAGAGTTACTCACCATTCTATTTGAAGTTTTATGCAGGGCAAATCACAAAAAAAACAACAACCACAACAAAAGATATCCAGATTGGAAAAGGGTATACCTATATTTATATATATTCACAAATGACAGGGTTTTGTATAAACAAAATCAAAACTGCCTTATAGGAATGAATTTACAAGTTTTCAGGATAGAATATCAATATATAAAAGCCTGTTTTATAATGCTAACAATTAACAATCCTAAAATTAAGAAAAGAATTTAATTTACTATAGCATAAAAGAATAGAATGCTTACCGAATACTTAACTAAAGAAGTGTAAAGACTTTAAATACTACAAAACATCTCTGAAAAAAAATCAAAGAATGAGCTTTAAATAAATGAAAGATGCTGTATTCATGGAGTGAAGTTTCTAACATTGTTAAGATGGCAATAGTGCCCAGATTGATAGGGTGAGGGTTAGGGTTAGGGTTAAGGTTAGGATTAGGGTTAGATACATCTTTCATCAATATTACAACTATTTTTTTGTGTTATAATGAAATTCATATGGAGCCACATAAGACTCAGAATATGCAAAATAAGCTTTTTTAAAAAGGAACAAATTTGGAAGACTAGTACTTCTCAATTTTAAATTGTACTAAGAAGCTACAGTTATCAAGATAGGGTGATACTGATATAACATTATACAAAGAAATCAATGGAATAGAATTGAGAGCCCAGAAATATAACCATATAATCAGTTGATCTTTTTCATTTCATCTTATCTTTTTTTTTTAATCCATAGTTTTTACTGGTACTTTATAGTTCTTACATAGACATGCCTGTGAAATTGGGTGACAAAAGGAGGTCAATGTAGATAACAAATAATTGGGTCCTCTGGGGAAGATGAATTAAATGCTGATATCTCCAAAGCCCTTGCTCTTCCTCCTTCTGTAACTTGTGGCTATGGTGACCAGCACTAGGAATTGTTCCTCCCTGCAGGGAGTCCTTAATTAATGCTCCAGGGTTGTCCCTCCCTGCCTGCACCCCTGGAAGGCTTCTTTCCTGACCTTGGATCTCTCCACCTTCACTGTTTGTCCACTGGTCATGTATGCAAGATGGGGCGAGGAGAGAGGCAAGATAGGGGGAGAAGGAGAGCACGAGAACAAATGAAATCTAAAATGTAAAAATAGGGCAGGACACCCCCACTTCTTTGGATATCCAGCTCTGGGGTCCCTCTCTGCAGAGAAGTTTCTGTTCTCTCCTTTAAACAGAACTTGCTTTCTCTGCTGGCCTCAGTGTTTCTTGTGTGTTCAGTCTTCACATCTGGGGAAATGGAATTCGGCCCTGATTGATTTTCATCACCAGAGATATCACCTGCACACAATACTAGAATATAATTTGGCCAAGAGCGTCAAGGTAATTCAGCCAGAGAGAATAATTCTTCCAACAAACAGTCCTGTATAATTGAGTATCTATATATAAAAGAATAAAGTTGGATTTTTTATTTATACCACATACAAAAATTAACTTAAAAAGTATTAAAGACCTAAATGCATGAGCTGGAATTGTGTAAGTCTCATAGAAGAAAACAGGATTATATATCTACAAAACCTTGGATTAGGCAATGGTTTCTTAGACATAACACCCAAAGCATAAGCATTCAAGGAAAATAGATAAATTGAAATGTAATACTATTGTATATTTTGTGCTTCAAAAGACACAATTAAAAAGTAAAAAGAAAACCCAAGAAGGGGAGAAATATTTTCAAATATTTCTCTTATAATGTCACAGATGATCATATGATGTGACTTTTTCAAGTCAAACATCTTGACCTCATCCCCTAACATATGTCAAATTAAAAAAAAAAAAATAGGAAAATCCTTCTTCTGTAACTTGTACAAACAAGGCACATTATTCTCTGGATAAAGATCTTTTATTATGGCCCAGCTTGGCAAGGTCTTACATCATAAGAAACAAAAAGAACAGAAAGATCTTAGGGCTTGTGCTCAAATGCCGCCTTCTGTCCTTTGCTCCACTGTGAATGGCTTTAATTAGTGTTTGTGTGGACTTATTCAACTTGTCACTTTGTCTCTTAGGCTTTTATATAAAGTGTAAAGGATGGGTTAACAAATTTTTGCATAAGGAGGTAAACATGTTTAAAAAAAAAAACTGTCCAGAACTCATTGAATTGTCATAGTACTTCTAGAAAAATTCAATTAAACATAGGTTTATGTTTATTGCTCCACTTTCTATGCTTTTCCATAGTTCTTATTGCAGTCATTTGTTTTTAAATAGAAAGAATTTATGAAACCACTGAGAACATATTACTGTCATTTTAACATCGCGTTGTAACATCTTCATCTTTGTCCTCTTATAAAACTGTTTGATTATTCTGTCTTTTATATTTTATGTAACTTTCAGAATCAGTTTGTTGATTTCTACAAAAAACATTTTGGAGTTTTGATTAGGATTATTATTGATCTATACATCAGTTTGAGAACACTTTAAATCAATAATATTTAGTTTTTCAGTTCATTTCCCTCAATAATATTTGGTAGCTTTTAGATTTTGGTAGCTTGTAAATATTTTGTTAAATTTATACAAAGCTAATAATTACTTCCCATTTTGATTGTAATTGATAATATAGCACATATGATCAGCATATATTATATATATAAGCATATATATAATACACACATATATATACACTGCAATTATGTCATATATATATATATATGTATCAACATAAAAAATCTTGATTTTATTTTTATGTTGATCTTAATTTGCAACCCTGTTAAACTCACTTATTTTAGTGGCTCTTTTTTTTAGATATCTCACTTTGTATATAAGATGATTATGCTATCTATGATGTTATGCAATTTTTATGTGCTTATCTGCCAATATTATATCTTCTTCAGTAAGATGTGTATTTACGCCTTTTGTTTAATTTATAATTGGATTGCCTATTTTTATTGTTGAATTTAGCATTCTTTTTCCTAGACAAAGTCTGTGGTTGGATATGTGGTTTGCGAGTATTTTCTCCAACTTTATGGTTGTCTTTTCATCATCTTCACAGGGGTTTTTCAAAGAGCAAAACTTACTCATTTTTATCAGATCAAATTTATCTATTTTTTTCTTTTATAGACCATGCTTTTGGTATCAATTCTGAAAGACTTTGGCTTAGCTGTATATCCCAATGATTTCTATTTTTTCCCAAAATGCTTTATACTCTTACCTTCTACATTTAAGTCCAGAATCGGTTTTGAGTTACTTTTTGTATGAAGTGTCTTGTCCATGGATGACCAATTGCTTTAGAACCCTTTATAAAAAGGCCTACACTTCTCCCATTTAATTTCTTTGGCATCTTTCACAAAAAGAGTTTGACATGTTTGTGTGAGTTTACTTCTGCATTTTTTATTACCTTCCATTGATCTATGTGTCTGCCCTTCTGCCAATACCACATGGTTTTGATTACTATAGCTGTATACTGCACTTTAACATCAGAGGGAGTGATTCATCCTAAGTTACTCTTATCAAGATGAGTTTGTACTCTAAGTCTTCTGCCTTTCTTTTTTGGGGGGTTGGGGGGTTACCTGGGATTGATCTCAGGGGCCCTTGGCCACTAAGTCAGATACCCAGCCCTATTTTGTATATTTATTAAGAGACAGGGTCCCACTGAGTTGCTTAGTGCCTCGCTTTTGCTGAGGCTGGCTTTGAACTTGTTATCCACTGCCCCAGCCTCCTGAGTCACTGGGATTACAGGCTTGTGCCACAGCACCCAGCCTTCTACTTTTCTATATACATTTTAGAATAGCTTGTCTATGTCTTGCTGGAATTTGAATAGGAATAATGCTAAGTTTATAGATCAATTTGAATACTACTGGAGGCTTGATAGTGTTGAGTTTTCCGTTCATGAATATAGCATGGGGTCTCCATTTATGGAAGACTTCTTTGATGTCTGATTTTTTTTTTTTAATTTTTAGGATATATGCTTTGTTAAAGGTATACCTATTTAGTCTATTTTCTACAAATCATAAATTATATTGTTTCAATTTTGGTTTTTGAATGTTGTTAGTATATTAGAATATTTTGATGTTGATCTTGTATGACAATGAGAACATGTTGAACTCAAATGTCATTTCTATGGAACTTTTGTAGCGTCCTTATGATGTTGCTCAGACATAATCATGTCATCAGCAAATGGAGACAGTTTCCTTCATTTTCTTCTTCTTCTTCTTCTTCTTCTTCTTCTTCTTCTTCTTCTTCTTCTTCTTCTTCTCCTTCTTCTCCTTCTTCTCCTTCTTCTTCTCCTTCTTCTCCTTCTTCTCCTTCTTCTTCTTCTTCTTTTATTTCCAATGCTGTGTTAAATAAACACAGTGAGAGCAAACATTCCTACTTTATCCTGGTCTTAGGAGAAAAAACATTCATTTTTTTAAATCAATAAATAGGTCTTTGGGGGCTGGGGATGTGGCTCAAGCGGTAGCGCGCTCGCCTGGCATGCGTGCGGCCCGGGTTCGATCCTCAGCACCACATACAAACAAAGATGTTGTGTCCGCCGAGAACTAAAATAAATAAATAAATAAATATTTAAAAAAAAAAAAAAAGAAAAGAAATAGGTCTTTGAACTTTTTCATCTTTTATTTTTAAAATTCCATCTTGATTTGTTTTTGTTTTGGGGTGTATTGATTTACTGAGTTTTCTTGTCGCTCTAAGTGTTACAATGCACAACATAACTTATAATCTATTGATATTCACGTTTTAATACTTGAACGAAGTGTAGAAATTTCACTTGCATATAAGTCTCTTTAGAATCTCCATGTTTGAAATAGTCGTAAGTATTTCATTTGTCTTAAGGATTTCTTCAACATATATTGAGCACTACAATAAATTCAGTCCAAAACTAAATTAATTAATGAGCTTATAAGTATATTATCTTTGTGCCCATTTTCACCCATTCTAATGTTCTCTTTTTCTTTTTGATATTCTGAGCTGTCTTCTTTTACAATTTACTTTCTGTTTAGAGAACTTTCTTTAGCTGCTCTTTAAGGGAAGACTTGCTACCATTCAAATGACTTTTTCACCCTAGGTAGGATGTCTTTCTCTTGGGCTGCCTTTGAGATTTTTTTGTTCTCTGATTTTCAAAAGTTTATGTCATGTCCTGGAGCAAATTTCTTTTGCTTTGGTTCATCCCCCCCCCCGCCCCTTTTTCTTTTTTTCCTATTTGAATTTCACTCTCAGGTTCTTGAGTCAGTAGATTTATATCATTTTTTTTTAATTTGAAAAGTTTTCTGTTGTTATTTTATTTTGTTTTCAGTCCCACTCAATGATATCTCTTTTTCTGGGATTTCAGTTATATATATACAAGTTTTCTTCTCTTGTCCGATGGGGTCTTTTGTCTAGGCTCATTTTGTTTTTCTATCTATTTTCTCCGTGTTGTCCAAATTGGGTAAATTCTAGTGACTTGTTCTCAAAATCCCAGACTTTATCCTCTGCCATATTTACTGTTGAGCCCAGCTATTAAGTATAGAAATGTATTTATTGTAGTTTTTTATTTAATTCCAGTAAAATTCTTTACTAGAATTTTCTTTTGGTTTCAAGAGATTTTTAAATTGCTTGTTAAAATATGTGTATAGTGTTGGTTTAAATCTGTGTCAGCTAATTCCAATCTCTGATTTTTCTCACTCTTTTCATTGATTTTTCTAATTCAAGTTGTAGTTTTCCTGGTTCTTGTTGTGATGCATGATTTAGATTATATCCAGGACTTTGGATATACTTTAAATATTTTACTTACTTATTTATCAAAAAATTCCCTTGTTAGGATGCAGTTCAAGGACCTGATGTGTGGGCATGGTCATCACATCGGGCCCCACTGAGACCACCACAGCAAAAGTGGAGCACTGGCTACAAAAGTGTGGAGACAAGATTCTGCCTGCCTGGCTTCAGATGGGTGTGAGGTATCACAGAGAAGCAATAAAGGGCAGAAAGAAGACAAGAGGAAGGGCAAGCAAGCCATAACTTTAATCTAAAAGCCTTATGCTACTATTCTATATACTCTTCCTCACCAACCCAGTTCTATCAGAGGTCTGTCACTATCAAATTTCTCGGAAATGTGTAAATATTAGAGTTAATATAATCTCACTCACTTATAAACATTACCTTAGGCACTGTTGATTAGTCTATGTAATAAGTAGAATAAGCAAAGAGAGATACAATACTTTAAGAAACCTATAAGTACTAGGGTACTTTCCAACACTTTCTATGATCAGATGATGGAGAGCACATCATCTTGAGGATCCTGAGATTGCAAGACCACCAGACTGCCATCATGCCTATATAGTTCCCATGCCCACCCTCACCAAGTTTTCTTTAAAAGATGAGCCTAAGAACTCCCAAGCATCTCTCACTTTAGAGATAGCCTGTCTTGTACCCTGACTGTGTATTCCTGGCTTTCAAAATAAACCTCTGTGCTTCTGATATGTCCCTAAAATAATTTCCAGGATGTTTGTCAAGAACCTCGCTCATGCCAAGTTGAGGTCTCTCTCTGAGAAGTCCTCAGACTTCCTCTGGTGACTGATGGAAGTTCAAATTTTCTGTAGGCCTTGCTAACATCTTACCTTGCCAGTGACACTGAGCACCAACTTGGACTATGTTGGCTCCAGGTGGAAGTGTATGTTCAGCTCATGGATGAGTCTCACTAGTACCATGGAGAGAGGAAACTGAGGACTATTTTGTGTGCTTGTTTGTTTTGTTTTCCCTGCAGGATTGAGGCAAAAACTCAGCTTCCCACTGGGGCCTGCTAACAGCAGAAGTTGGAAGTAGGGTGGGTGTGGGGGTGCATGCCGATAATCCCAGTGACTCAGGATGCTGAGGTGGAAGGATTACAAGTTCAAAGCCAGCCAGCCTAGCAAGGTCCTCAGCAACTTTGAGACCCTGTCTCAAAATAAAAGAAAAAAAGGAGGGGGGTGGGCTGGGGACGTTTCCCAGTGGTTAAGCATAGTTGAGTTCAATCCTTAGTGCCAAATAAATAAATAAATAGAGAGCTGGGGCAAAGAAGTATCCACCATCCCCACTTCATGCCACCAGGTCCTTATCTTTGGTGCCAGATGATGAGCAGTTCTGCTGCCAGCTAGGCCCTGCTGACACTGAGTGGGGCTGGAGTAAACTGCAGATCAGCCTCACCTCTTCCATTATGTTAATTCTGCTGCCTGGTGAGGATGCAGGCTCTGCTTACAGTGGGATTCTATTTACACCACCCTGTTGGGGTGACCGAAAACTGTCTGCCCATGGGCAGTGGGTGTTAGAAAGCTGCTGCTCACATGTGTGGGTGCACGGGTGGAAGCCGAGCTCTACCAGCAGCCTGCCTGAAACCACAGGACGTGGGAGGCTTCTGTTGAGGTTCCACCCAAGTTGGCAAATATTGTCAAAGACGTTTTCTGTTCTATTAGTCTATTCTTTATCCTAGTCCTTTGGCTCAAGGGAATAGCTCTCTGGGACCTGGTTTTGTCTGTGCCTCCTTGAATCTCTGGTTGAAGATTCCGCAGTGACTTTTCGAGGACATATGAGAGGCAAAAGGGAAACCCAGAGAAGCCACCACTATGTCTTTTCTCATGTCCTGGTCCCCTAGGAAGTCTGTCTTCTTCTTGTTTGTTTGTTGTGTGATGTCCAGCATCTTATACTAGTAAGCCACACAAGGAATAGGACTATTTCATCTTGGCAAGGAGAAACCTAAGCCAAGATGAGTTTTGAAACCTTCTTTCTGTGAACAGCAAGACTTCAGGACTTGCAGAAATCAGGTTATACACTTCATTTAAGTTTCTAATTTGATTGACTTAGAGTCAGTGGGATAATAATAATGTTTTATTATTAATCTCACTGTGAACAAAAGGATGCCCCCAGTCAGGATCAGAGACAGGCAGGGCCTAGATTGAGGACACAAGCCATTGACCAAGGTACAGGCGCAGAGTGCAGTGTAAGTGGAACTAATCTCACGTTAGTGGGTAAAAGGCAGAGCCCTGCTTCCTGGTGTGGGGAGTGGGTGGCCAGAACTGAAGCTCAGGGAGGATTTCTGGGGAACAAGTCATGTTCTCTTTCTTGACCTGAGTGCTGGACACCCAAACGTACTTATTTACATTATGTAAATCACGTCCCAATTGAAGGCTTGAAGAGCAGTCCAGGAGAGGAAGTCTGTAAGCAAGAAATGAATTTCCATACTTAAGAGATTCCATTCTTAAGAAAATGACATCCTCTTTCCTGGAAGCAGCAGTAATTTGTTTTTCTTGCAGTTTGAAATTACACTGGACTGTTCGACCCAGGTTTTTGAGTATAAAACGAATCATGTTTTAGATCCCCTTGTCCCCTCCCGAATCTTTCCTTTAATGCGTTTTTAGAAATCAAATGGTGGGTGCAGATCCCAATTTGCAACCTGGAATATTTTATTTTATATAAATAAATAAATAAGGAAATTATTATCCATCTTTATTATTTAGAGCTCCACTTAAAAATACAAATCTTGTCAAGAAACAAAAGGGGGGAGGGTTTCCTTCTTCATGAATTACCCTCTAACATGTTGATAACACAGCACCCACCATTGCTTTCCTGAAAATAGGCAAAATGAAAATGCATTATAATGCTGAAGACTCAAAGTCATTAAAATATGAGTACCATATGACCTTGACAGAGGGAGGTACAGAAAAGGCAAACGTAAGAAGGCGCCATCCTGATCCCAGGATTAGACAAATAATTCAGCAGTCAATGTTTTTATCATATATCCACGTTTCCCAAAATAAAATTTTTAGCTCCTGTGCTGCTGTTACTCATGCAATTGCTTTTAAAATAGAACACATTCTTATGCTAAGCCAGTGTGCTTGCCACAGTGGTGAATATCATCTCTTATTCTGAGACTAGAATATTAAAATAAATATTTACAGTTCCTATGATAATAAAAGAAACAAAATATGAACTCCAATGAAAAGGTAAGACAAAGACTGTGGGGGGGGCGGATATTTAAATATTAAACTTAGAAAAGAAAAAAAACAAAAGAAACTATTTAGCTTTTTAGAACACATTGGCTTGGAATAAATTATTTGCTGATCAAAAATTTCATTGTTGTTGTTTTAAATGTATTGTGCCAGGTTTGATCAACAAATTATCTTTTGTGTGTGTGTGTGTGTGTGTGTGTAGTAGACATAACACCATATTATGTAACAGCATAGAAATTTATTAACTAATTTTCTACTAATGCAAATAAATGTCCTTCTTACTCAGCAGACAAATAAAATCACAAACAAAATAATGGTTTAATTATTTCCCTAATAGCTACTTAGAATCAATATATAAACTGACCATCCGCTGCCAAGATTTAATCTCCATCACATTCACTTGCTTTTATGTGGTTTCAAGAAATCAAAATAGAGAAGAAAAAGAAGAAAGGGAATAAATTTCATTCATATTGCAATGACAACTTTAAGAAACTTCAGATTTAATATGTTTCAAAGAATGCAGAGCAAGAAAAAGCAAATGAATAAAGAATTCAAATCCTGGTGGGTCTCACCTCCTGACATCCATGTTCAACGCTAAGAGAAACAGGATCAATCTTCTCAATCATCCTATCACACCTGGACTCCAAATTCACCTGCAAGATAAATGGAAGAGCTAAGAAGCTGCACAGGAGTCCAGACTCAATAATCTTCCGAGTTGCTTATCAATTGGTTATGTGACCTTACAGATCCGGCTTCCCTTTCCTGTCTTTGTGTTTCTTTCTATCTTCAAAGAGAGACAATAGAATATTGTGCCTGTGGGTTAAGAAAATAAAGTGTGACCTCTGCATAATGCAGGTGGTTTTAGAAGCAGGTACCCTTTTTGTGTAGCTGGGAATCACTAAGCTATGCTTTGTAGCAAAAGTACCTCCATTCAATTCAGTTATCTATAATGCATATTTCCTCAAAACACACAGTATTGTGTTATTAACTTTCATGAAGCAATTAAACTTGTGTTCCAATAAGGAAATAAATTATTTTTTGGAAGACAACACTAAGATTCTTTTGAGATTTATTTGTTGAGCACTGAAGATATGCCTAGCGATATTTTTGTCATTTTTATATTTTTCAAAAACCAATTCTTACAAGTAGTTATTAATTCACTTTAGTAACAACAATATATTTATTCTTTTGTGTGTGGGATTCTTTTTTTTCCACTAATAAAGATGTTGGGCTCAGCACAATGAAATGACTTGCCAAGTGACAGTTTTACCAAAAGACTACTCCCAGATTTAAAAATGATGTCTTTTCTTACTTGTTTACTCTGCTATAAACTCTACCAAGGAAAGGGAGACCCTGTCACAACAGATTTCCCACCTGATCTGACACCCAGCAGCTGTGCATGGAAGTGTCTTTATGTTTGTAGGTTTTGTCTCCCTATAGACCCTATTGTATTCCTGACTTATCCCCAACCTGTCATTTGGATCTAGAATTAGTATCTTTGCTTAAGTGCCTAGTGACCTCATAGCTGCCAAAACAGGAACTTACTTTATTTGAGTGTCTACGATTTCTAGAAGAGCTATGTTATGTTATTGACCTGCTAAGAAATAGATGTATGGTGCTATGACTTGAATGTGACAGCCAAAATTCAAATGTTAAAAATATGATCCCTCAGTACATAAAACAATGTATCTAAAGGTGTGGTAAATAGGTAAAGGTAATTAGGATTAGATAGAGTTATGGGAGTGGGGTGTCTATGGTGACACTAGTGTCTTTATACAACAGGAAAAGAGCCATCAGTCAGTATGTTTTCTTTTTATGTGGCCAAGTGATGCCCTCTGCCATGTTATGATGGCACAAGAAGGCCCTTGGCAGATGCCAAGCAGCTGATGATACCACTCCTTTAGATTTCCCAGTTTTCATATTGAACAAAATGAATTTCTATTCTTTATACATTACCTGGTCTCTGGTATTTTAGTATAGCAAAAGAAAATGGATTAAGACACATAGCTTTTGTATATCTTCATTTATTTAGCCAACACCTTTTCTTGGAGGAATCATATGTATTGGCTACTGCATTTGAAACTAGGAATAAAGCATCCTTTCACTGATTAATAGTCTAGGGAGATGGATTTATCAACGAATAATCATTGTGCTAGTTAAGGCTTCAAAAAGAAACAGTTATAGCAATGTGTGGATATGCAAAGAGAACCAGGTAGATTTGATGAGTTAGTCCGGAAGGTTCTGCAGGAATGCCTTGAAGTCCCAGCTTAAAGAATACCTGTATCTCTCTGAAGCTCTCAAAGTTCTAAATTTTAGACTCTGCAAAATTAACTAATGAACTTTGTCAGCTTATTATTTTATATTAGTAAATAATCTGTATTACTGCCCTCAAAAAGTACTAGACAAATAGATGAGTGGCAGAGTGCCACATTAAATATGCTTGTCTCCTACACCTCCATTCTCTTATGGATAGTATGTCCTATTCCTCAACAAGCAAGGGCTGAAGACCAGTTGACTTCATCAAAGATTTCTCTGAGTTGATAAATCAGTCTCTGTAGGAGACCAGCTAGTGCTATGTCGGATGTCAATCAACGTAAGCTATTGCCAGTTCCATCAAAATATCTTTGGAATGATGTTAAACCTACAATCAAACTATAAATTTATTTTCTCTAATAAGATGGAATGCTTACGGGTGTTAATTTGTAGAACAGTTTCTAATCCACCCTGAGTGCCCTCTTCCCAAAGAATTCCATTTTTTTGTCTGATTTCTCTAGGTTTCTCTTTAATGCCTCAATACTAATGAGCTTCAAAGAGATAGATAAAGGAGTAGTGAGGAAGAAAATCTAAGCATTTTTAATTTGGGTTCTCATTCACATCAGCTAGCAGCCATTTTGTGGGAACACTCCACGTTTCGGCACAGATATGCCTTCTTAGAGTAATCTTAAGTCATCAGAATCTGAGAGTCAAAATGGACATGGTGACAGGTTGGACATAAAATCTAGTGACTGACTTTCAGATTCTCAGAGTCTCTGAGACACTTAAGGAAAACAGCTGGGGCAGACTGCTGATCACTTGCATTGAGCGATGCTTCTCTTCACTCACGGGATTCCAGTGAGGGGAAAAAAAAAGAACCAAGGATGAAAAAATGTGTCTTGGAACCCTGGTATTTCTGACAGGCTACCGCAATCAGAGCCGTGCCCCTGAGCTACCTCTGCATCATAGCTGTACAAAAAGGGAGAAATGAGTCCCAGAGAGCTCTCTGTGACTGGTATATTTATAGCACAATGGAGCATGCAGAGTCTCAAGTACAATGTTTGTAAAATCTACTCATTTGGGGGCAATTTTGATGAGTCCAGGCGGAGTTAGCTGCAGGCAAGTAGCTCTGTGATTCCCAGGATCCGGTTGTTGGTTTTCTTGGCAGCGATCCTGCAACAGCTGGCTGGCCAGTTTGGTTCTCACAAAAATTCTTACCTGATATTCTAGGAAAATCTAGACATTCAAATCGTGCAAACAAGGAAAAGAAGGAACTTTGCTTTATTCATGAATAAGATAAGTGAAGTTTTAGCTGATTCAATGAAATCTGCTTGTAAATAAACTAAATAGGGATATAAAAGAAGGTGCAGAGGGATAACCTGGGGGTCCCTCCCTGACGACCGTCTTACCCTCCATTTCCTAGTGCTGAGGTCAGGACCAGATGCACTCAGGGCAAAGGTATTGACTGGGGGAGAGAAAATGGGAAGGAAGAGAGGGAGGAAGAGGGGAAGAAAAGGAGAGAAAGAGGCAGTGGGCATGGAATAAGGAGGAAAAAGATGGAGAAAAGGAAGAGAGGAAAGAGGGGGTAACCAGGAAAGGGGTAGAGGAAGCAAGAGAGAGAGGAAGGAAGAGGGGTGCTGGTAAAGGTACAGGGTACAGGGAAAGTGGGGGAAGGAGAAAGAGAATGACAGAAGGAAAGGAGGAAGGAAAGGCAGAGGCTGGGGCAGGAGAAAGACCTGGGAGTACATTTGACTAGAACAAAGGAGTAAAACAAGCATGAAAATCACGTAACTGGACTGGAGAGGAAGTTATGGGAACGATAATCAATCCTATGCCATGTAAAAATCAGTGAAGAAAGAATAATGGATTCAAAGAGTATTCTGATGATAAAGTGAACAAATGGAGGTTTGGAAAGCAAAACCATGAAGTAAGTATAATGATATAATTAAATTCCTGTATAGAGACAGAGGCCACCAGTAGGAAACGTGATAAGATATATTTGAGACAATATATGGCTTGTGTCCAAGAAAAAAAAAATAGAAAGAATAAGTTAAGGTCTTCTGGTTTTACATTAAACCAAATGTTACTAGTATTCCAGGTAAAAATTAAAATTTCATCTTCTGTATGATCCTAGATCCTGGAATGAAGATAGAAGTGTGTTTGAATCCAGGGCCGCAAGCACTCTACCACTGAGCCACCACAAACCCTGCCCAAGAGAGAGAGAAAAAAAAGTACTTCTGAATTTATAGACACTGAAGGGAGACTCTTCCACCTGCAGCAGTGAGCTCTGGTTCCATGTGACCAGGTTGTTGTCCAATAGTCCCACTGCACCAGTTTATAAGATGGAGCACTGGGGGCATGGTGGGGAGCGGGGACAATAGGTGGTGGGTACAGGGAACCCATCCCCACTTCTCTTCCTAAACAGTGGTGTCTTCTAAAGCACTCACTTCTACTGCAAGTCTCCGTTTCCTTCTCTGGAAATTAAGCAAGCTGACCTATGCTACTTCTAAGACATTTTCCAATTCTAGATTTCCCAGGGTTAATTTGTATTGTATTAATTTAAGAACCCATTATGTGCTTTTCTCAAATAACTGTCTCTAAGGACTCAATTCAATTAAAGTTAGCTCTTAACAAGCTACTAAATGTTAAAGCAAAACAGTAAAGAATGAGGTTTTTGTTGGACTCTTACAATTTTCTGAAATGTGTGTGTGTGTGTTTATGTGTGTGCGCGCGCATGTGTGCAAGTTTTTCTTATAATTGTTAATGTGGTTTCAGCTGTTTACATTCATCTTTCAGAAATATTTGTTATGTATTATATTTTTTTATATTGAGCATAATGAGCTAATGTGTTTTTCCTTATGAACTAATGGTATTTATCAACTTCTTAAGAGATATTTATGTTGTCTATACTAACCCCCATAAAAGGCAATGTTTTAGTGCCTATTTAGAAATAATGTGTTGCTAGGTAAATCAGGTTAAGATTGGCCAGGGTCAAGGCAGAGTAAGGATTCTTAGCCACTCACAGCCTGCTGCCAATTTCAGACCCCAAAAGCTGTCTGCTGTACTTGAGCACATTGTTAACTAGGACAGCTTTGGCAGAGAATGAGGACGGCTGAACCCATTCCAATTCCCAGAGTAAAACATCATAATTAGGTTTTTATATATTGTCCTAGTTGTGCTTATGTGCATATATGCATTTACCCAAATACATTCTTAAGTGTACTATCTTATATATTTGCCTCTTTTCTCTTAATACTTCATCTGGTAACTTTCCAATTTGCACTATATATATATTTATCACATACATTTCAATAGCTGTGAATAAAGGCTCTTGTTTTCTTGTCCCTAGTTCTTGGGATCAGATGCAAGTTAGTCTTTACAATTTTTCAAATTTTAAAAAAGATGATACTTTCTGTAATAAAACTCTGAGATGGCTGTGGGATGCACTTTTTACTCAGCCACAATGCTGTTTCTGCAATGCAAGCATGAATATTTACGTTTATTGGGATGAATGAAGAATATAAAAGATCTCGTGTCAACACAGAGATTTCACTATCAAGTTAATTTGTTTGCAAACTCTCTTTAAACTTCAGTATTCCAGGGCTTTTTGAAATGCTGATAAGGTATTGTAGAGCTATATTACACAACATGAAACTTCATAAATTACCATCTTTCTTCTTTTGGATGAACGTTGAGATTATTTTAGGGTTCCATTATTAAAATAACAGGGCTAGAAACATTCTTGAAAGTGAATCTTTGGAAAATATGAATGTATCCCTAGGATGAATTCCCAAAAGTAAAATTACTGGGTCAACTTCCATGTGTTTTGGCAATTTGATAAATATTGCCAAATTCCCCTCCAAAGAAGTGGTTCTAGTTTATCACCCCCACCAGCGTTATGTGGAGGTGCCTGTTTCTCATGCTCCTCCTGTGTTCATTTTCTAGGGCTGTCATACAGAATACTGCAGACTGGGTTGCTTAAACAACAGGAATTTATTTTCTCACAATTCTGGAAAAAGAGAAGTACAAAAATAAAGGTGTCAATAGGGCTTGTACCTTCCCAAGGCAGTGAGGGAGAATCAGTTCTTGGCCATTCTGACAGCTTCCAGCTTGCCTTGGCTTGTAGCTGGTTGTCTGTTCCTTGTGGCTTCATATATCTTCCTCTGTGTGTGTCTCTGTATCCAATTTTTCCTTTCAAAAGGACACAGTTCTACAGGATCAGAGCTCACTCTCTGACTTCAGCTCAGCTTCATCCTCTGCAGGAACCATGTTTCCACATAGGGTCATACTTATAGCTGCTAGTGATCAGAACTTCCACATTTTTGGAGGCCACTAAATTTAATCCATATCATCTTCCAACATTAACTTTTGATAGGTTAAAAAATGACACCTCACAATTTTAATTTTTTAAGTTGAATTGAGGATTTCATTTTAAATTTTTAAACTTTTATTTTGAAATAAGTATAGACTTAATAAAAGGAAATTCAAAAAAAAAAAAAAAACAACCTATGAGCCTTTACCCATTTTCTTAAAAAAAAAAAATAATGACAACTTATGTAATTAAACTAATAGTCAAACCAGGAAACTGTTGTTAATAAAATGCTTTTAACTATACTATAAATCCTATTTAATTTTTACCAGTTTTACATGTACTCTATGGGGTGTATAATTGGCTGTTAAAAATCATCAGCTGAGTTCTTTGTATACTCCGGATATTAGGGCTCTATCTGAAGTGNAGGAAGAGCATGAGAAGAAGATTAACATTAAACAGGGATGAGAGGTGGGAGGGAAAGGGAGAGAGAAGGGAAATTGCATGGAAATGGAAGGAGACCCTCAGGGTTATACAAAAGTACATACAAGAGGAAGTGAGAGGAAAGTGAAAAAAAAAACAAGGGGGAGAAATGAATGACAGTAGAGGGGGTAGAGAGAGAAGAGGGGAGGGGAGGGGGGATAGTAGAGGATAGGAAAGGCAGCAGAATACAACAGACACTAGTATGGCAATATGTAAATCAGTGGATGTGTAACCGATGTGATTCTGCAATCTGTATATGGGGTAAAAATGGGAGTTCATAACCCACTTGAATCAAAGTGTGAAATATGATATGTCAAGAACTATGTAATGTTTTGAACAACCAACAATAAAAATTAAAAAAAAAATCATCAGCTGATACACAGTAAACTTCTCCATGATCCCAGGCTTAGATAAAACATAGAAGTTTGGGCTGGTACAGAATTTAGGAAAACATAGAAGGTGTTAAGATACAAAATACAAGGGGTAGGCTTTCCACAGGATGCAAGTTTGTGGATTTTTAGCCATAATAATTCTCTGCAATTTGAGCCCTTCTGTAGATCTGTTTATCTGCCATCATAATCAAGGTACAGAAGCAGAAACTTCCTCAGGGAAACCTGACATCACATCCATCCTATCCTAGGTCCCCAGTTCTGGTTCTTCACATAGCACATAACCTTTAGAGATCAGGTTTTTCACTCAGCATGAAGAAGGCCCTTATGATGTGTAATACTGTAACCCAGGCTTGCCCCTTGGTGAGAGCAAAACCAAAAAGCACAACCAAGAGGTACAGAGGGAAGAAAGGTGTATTCTTTCTGCAAGTTAGGAAAGCACCAGGGATGACTCCCCAGACAGTCTCCCTCTGAATACATAAAGCAAGGGAATTTTATTGAGGAAATTATGCATATTCATGTTGGAAAGACTTGTCACAAGATGTAGAAGTGGGCCCAGTCCTACTGAGTTCCAGATCACGGGTCTTCTTTATACATCATCTGTTCAAAAATGGCAGATGCGAATACTGCCAGGGCTAAGAATTTGGTATTATCATGAGATCTTACTGAGCAAAATCCACTGTAGTTTACCTGGAAGAATGACTCAGCATGAGTCAGCAATTTTGGTTGTTTCTTTGTGGTTTTCTCTGGAGAGTATTCTGAAACGAAAAAGAAAAAGAAAACAAACAAAAACCTTGAAGATATATTAGCAGTTATTTAAAAGGCAGAATATCCCCCTTTTCCATCTGCAAGCTAAGATGCTTACTCCTAAGAATTCCTGCCTACCAGCTTAGAATAGAATTGTGCATAATATGTTTATCGCATGCATCTCTTTGGCTCCTTTTCGTTGTCAAGTAATATTCTATTTAATTACCTTTCATATAATCAGTTATTTTTGTTTATTTTTCCTGAATTACGTGACCATGATTTTTTTTTCTGTTTCAAAGAGGCCTTGTCAGAAACAGGTGTTTAAACAGAAAAACAGGTTTATCTTTGTCTTACTTTTTAAATTTTTCTTCATTTAAGAGTCTGTCCAGGATTCTGGATTCAGGTAAAATAGGAATTTAGGCAGGTGACGCTGGGCTTTGGGAAAATATACAAAGTGTTAACATACAAAATGCAGGATGTAGGCTTTTCAGATGATGTGAGTTTGGGTGTTTCTATCCAGATGCCCAGTGTTAATACACTAAACCTGTCATCACATGTTTTGTTTGTTTCTTTGATTTTACAAAAAGTTCTCCCTGACCTTGTCACTAACAATGCGTGTAGGGTAGGGCATAGAGTGAGGTCAGGACAGCGCATTCCCCACTTGCAGGAGAGCAATGGTTAGGGCCCTCTTGTGGCCTGTCACAATAGCTATGCAAGGCCTCTCCCGTAGCCTTCTGAGCACAGGCACCAGTAATTAGGCTCCAGGCTTTTTTTCTCTTTGGAATTGGTGACAAGCTTTCTGTGATCTTCCTTTACGCTCTTTTCCTATTAGGCATATCATCTTTTCATAGCCAAGAAGGAAGTTTCCAGCACATATGAATGCCAATTACAGAAAGGAACCACGGAAAAATGCTGAGAAAAATTACCTGCTATGCCAAGAATGGCTGACTCCCAATCCCAGATAATTTCTGAAGACCCTGAAGGACTCGTGGGACTCGGAGTTGGAAGGACATCCAGATTTTGTCCGTGTGAACCCTCACCCAATGGCCATATTTCTTCTATACTATCTGTACCCCTGTAGCTTCATGGTATACCAATAGAGCTTTGAAGTCAGGTATTGTGGGCTATTTATTGCTAATCTGTACGTTAATGGTTATGTGACCTTGAGTCAGTCACTTAAATTCCTTCTACCATAAATTAGAGATAATAAAATTACATGCCTCCAGGGTTTCTTGAACAAATTAGATTACAGGATCAAAGCAGCATGGTTAGCTCCGTGCCAGGCACATGGCACTAAGTGCCATCGACCTCTTCAGAGTGGGACCTGGGGGCCATCTGAGGAACTGAGAGGCACACTGCAGCTGGGGCTTTTGAATTCACTGCCATTTATTATTGAGTCCAAGGTGCAGGATTAATTTCCTCAAAGGTCAATTCACTTTGCTTCTTTCTTTAACTATTAACTGAACACAGCATTTCAGAAACATGTATTACTCAGAGCCTGCCATGGGCAAAACTAGGAGATAAAATGGCCAATCTAAAAAGCTCTTTCCTAATAAACTGCTAATGGGTGATAATGGCTTCATGGTTCTGTCTGCCCTTATAACATATTTGCCACTTTAAAAAGTACTCTGAGTGCCTTAGCCTAAGGGAGAGACTCGCTATGGGATTTCTGCATCCAAAGAAGGCCATCTGGGAGGATAAGAGTGATGGGATTTTCTTGCCATACTTATTAGATACCTGCTTTGGTGAAGGGGACACCTGTTATTTTGTCTATCAACTTCCCCTTTCAATTTTGATGGATTGGAACTCTTTCTCTTTGGAGAATAATCCCTGTTAACCTGGTCGACCACTCAGCAGGCTCCTCTCCTTGCCAATCAGAATTCCCCTTGACTGGAATCCAGACTGGTGGTGGGTATTTTTTTTTTACCCTTTATTCATAAAATCCAGGAAGAAGAAAAACAACCTGTTCTGGTCATGAGGACAAAAAGAAGGACCGCATAAGCCCAGGAATCATCTTCGTCATTACCAGTACAGCAAAGCAGAGATGGGTAACAGTGAAATGAATTTTTCATAACATCTTTTGAGCATTTAGATATGGCCAACACCTTAGACCAGTCATTGGCTATTCAGGCGCCTGATATAGTAACACCTCCCTTTCCCCACGCCCCTGGTCTACTTTTCTTCTTTAATTAAGTAGCTTTGACGGAGTTCCTATTACAAGCAACTAAAAGTGCTATAATCAGTACAATGCATATCTATATGAGGAGTGACATATTATAAAAATCTATTTTTATATAAGACTGAACAGAGAACTTGAAACATAAACTATACCGATCATGAGCCAAGAGCATGCAAAAATAAAAGATAGCACTTCGCATGTATCTGAACTGCACACAAAGCCTTCGATGGTTCCATTTGCTTTCCTATAACAGTAAAGAACACTCTTTGAATCAGACCAAGGTCCAACTTTCTATCTTAGTCAATCCCTAAGTGCCTATTCAGTTTTTTTGCAGGTCCATCTTCATGATGTTCATGTCTGTAATGTCACCTCCCAACTTTCCATTTTGATTATTTGAAATTCAAGAGCTTGGACTTTGGCCTCTCAGAGTCTTGACTTTACTATTTAACCAATTCATTGGCATTGAGCAAGTGGCTGAAACAATCGAATCTTCCATTTTTAAAAAAACAAAATAATGTGAAAAATAACAGTAACTACCACATAATATTGATGCAAGATTTCAGTCATGTAGTAAGGTAAGGTTTCTAGCCCATGGTAAGTTCTTAGGGATGACTGCCAGTCGTTACTGCTGTGTTGTCATCCCTGATGCAGCAGAAAGACCGCATGAGATGGTATCTAGGTGAACATTTGTGAATTAATAAAAAATAATAAATTGACAAGTTCTTCAATGTATATTCTTCTCCACATAATGGGAATTTCCTAGTTTTATGGACTCTACATAGCTTTTAGTAACAGTTCAGACAGTAGGTGATTCTGAGTCCAACAAACAGGTTTCAAGGTTGGTGCTGCCATTTTTTATTTATGGGAATTGAGCTAGTCCCATACCCTTTGGAAGCCACAGTTTCCTCACTTATACTTGGTGATATGAGAGTGTGTGCTTTTGTTGAGAAGATTAATAAGACAATCTAATAAGTTAGTTGCATGCGGTAATAACCTCTCCCCTCTCCCCTCTCCTCTCTGCAGTGGCTGATGTCTAGCACACTGCTGCTTAGAGTAATCATTAGGTAAAGAGATATTAATATTCTTCTAGCAATACTTTTTTGATAGTTAGGTTTTGATTTGCAAGCTGCAAGAAAAACACAAAACAAATAAAATCTCTGAGACAAGCTTAACTCTACTTTCTGTAAGCATCTGTATGTTCCTGATGCTGAAACACTTTTTCTTGGTTTTCATGGAATGGAAAACAGAGCAGCAGAACTACTAATTGTTGCTGAAAAGACCAAGTGCTTTTCATGGCTGCTTAAAGTTGCTGACTTATCTACTTTTCACTGGAGGGTGTTCAGAAAATCTGTGCTCTGACATCTCTGCTTCTTTTGGCTACACAAATCTCATTAGGGCTTAGGTCATCTTAAATCATGGTGACAACCCCAACCCCACCCCAAGTGCTTTATCTGTGCTTAGTTAGGCAGAGAATCACCCATGCTAAGTATCCTGTTGTATTGATAGAATAACAAGGTCAGGATGATTGGAGCCAAGCATTCAAGCACACAGCCAGAGAAACCCGGATGCCTCTGCATAGGAAGGACAAATATCCAACACAGCCAAAGGTCAATGAGGCTTGTAGCTCCTGTAGAAATCCCATTAACAGTATTAGGACAGGAAAATGCTAGAGAGAAAGGGCTTATACCGTCTTTAAAAGGATTTGGTCACATTATTTAATTTTTAAAGGAGTTCTATTGAACAACCAAGATGATCATACCTGTGAAATAAGGCTAACCCTTAGAAACTTACTTCCATTTGTGGGATGCTGCACCTTTTATATTTTCAAATCTATAGTGCCATTGAAAGTGAATAAATTCCCCAAATATGAGTCTGTGACATCCTGTGCCCAACAACTTAGCACATTTTCAGCACAATGAATCGTTGGTGATGGTGGTGATGATGCAAGTGAGGGTACTTATTTGTTTCTTTCAAAGAAGCACAGGTCCTAGACACAAATCTGGAAGGACAGTTCCATTTTTATGTCATTGAAGGCTTAACTGAATGTAGCCAAATTAAGCAACATGGACAATCTGTAGATGCATTAGATAGAGATGTAATATTGGAAAATTAAAATCAAAGCATTTCAGGTTTTTTTGAAATTTCAAATCTATTTGTGGGAGTGTATCCAAGGGAAAACATAAATAAACCCTCCAGCTTCTTTTGCTTTTAGTTGTCTTAAAAACCACTAATTTTAGATGTCATGCCGCTGAGCAATGTATTATTAGTCTCTCACAAGTTTGGCTGCAGATGACACCTCTGGCTGAAGCTGCCTAATGGGTTGAAACTGCTTCTTTTTACCACCACCCCTGTCCTTCAGTGAAAAAAAAATGCCTTTGGTACCTTAATGACTAACTGCAAGTTTAGCCACTCCTGGGAAAAGACACCAAAGGACATCAGTCCTAAAACTAACTTTTCTCTAGACTTAGGAACCCAGGATGTGGGATAAATGGTAAAATGAAAATGTGCATCCTCCGACACAGCTTGCTAATCCTGTTCTTCAACTAAAAGCAAAAGAATAGAAAATGATGGATTTGCAGAAAAGTTTTGTTTTTTACAGGGATTGGCCTAAGAGGTGAAGGTCATTTATTGTCACAAGAATGTTCTGGGAAAAAAGAAAAAATATCCCTAAGTAGCAGAGATAGTCATCAAGCGGGGGATCCACAGCTCAGCTCCTAGTCTCCCCGCCCGTTGCCCCACCTCCTCTTTGCCCTTTCTGTAAAAGTACTCTGCACCTCTGAGTTCCCAGGGATGGTCTCTGCTGGCGGTAGCCTTCCATGTTCTAAGGTTTGCTGGGTTTTTGAACATTTATTTCTTTGCTCCAACAATTTGTCCTCAAATCATTGGCCTTTCAAGTAGAAAACAAAACAGAAGAGGGTAGAACAATAGAAGTATGCAAAGTTATGATCACAGGAAGTTTAATTCAGAGCATGAGTTCTAAAGTAAAATTGCTTGGGTTTGAAATTTTGCTCTCCCAGCTTTTTAGCTGTGTGGTTTATTTGTCTTTCTATGCCTTAGTTTCCTGTTTTATAAAATGAAGATAATAATAGTATGTAGTCACAGTGATGTTGTGAACAGGAAGTGAATGTAAAGTGTCTAGTATAGTAGTTAGCACTTAGTAAGGGCTCAACACGTGTTAAGCATTATTGTTTTGAATTACAATTGTTTGTCTTGTGTTTGCTATAACAGATTACCTGCTGCTGAATTTTGTATGAAGAAAAGAGATTTGTCTGGCTCATGATTCTGGTGACTGGAAAGTCCAAAAGCATGGAGCTGCTGTCTGGCTGTGTCACAACAAAGCAGAAAAGTGAAAAGGGATCTGGCTGTGTGCAGTGTTAGGGTCTATAAACAAGTCAGGATGGCGCCTGACATTTTGCCAGAGGGAGTGGTTTGTGAAGCCATTAAGTGTGGAGATTCCTTATTGGTTGACTGCTGTATCGAGTTTATGTTAATTAGATAAGCTGTGTGGAATGTATATATACCCCTCCTGTCCTACAATAAATGGCTCCCACTCCTGCTGTATCAATGTACACCAGTTGCTCGTCACCCCCGGTTATTTTGCTGCAGCCGGACTGCGGCAGTGCAGAAGTGGTACATGTGTGAACAAGGAAGGAAGAGACTGGGAAGAGCCAGGCTCTCTTCCTAACAATAATCTGCTCTTATGGAAACTAATATGCTTCTATGAGATACAAGACACTCCTCCAGACAAGCATGAATCTCTCCTGAAGGTAGTCTTGACCCCATCACCTCCCACTAGCCCCCAGCTCTTTAAAGATTCCACCACCTTTCAATACTGTTACATGGTGGAAGAAGCTTCCATGTGAGCTTTGGTGGGGAGAGACCACATCCAAACTACAGCAAGGATTTAATACACAACCCATGATTGTTGCGGAAAAGCAGATTATTCTGCGTGCATTCTTCAACTAAGATGAAGTAAGTTCTGTTATTCATTGCCCATGTGATGTCAACAGGAGATTATAGACTCCACAGTTCAGCCTCCGTGATCTTATGTCGAAGGTCATTTTTACTAACATATGTTAATTGTTCCTATAAATGGGATTCAGTGTCATATTTCCGTGAAAGAGTCCAGCATGCAATGGTTGAAACCTTTTCCCTGACCCCTGCCCTGCATCATGCCCAATTTCTAGTAACCACTACTCTACTTTCAGGTCACAGCTTTTTAGCTTCCTCCTATGTGAGATTGACAATAGATTTTGAGAGAATTGTCAAAAACAGGGGAGCATTGTACATTCTCCATTTAGGAATCGTTGTCTAGGTTAATCAAAAGAAGTATCAATGCCCCTCACTGTTTCCCATTAGCCAAGAAATCTTCATGCTCAGAGAAAAGTAAGTATTAGGACAAAGAAAACTGTGAGCACTTAAAAAAAACATAAAAGTCCCACCTGTTCACTGCTGTCTTACTGTCTAACCTCTGGGTTCCCTGTGAATAGCTTGTGAGAGCTTTTCTCTGTGCTCACCTACTGTGTGCATCTCCTATCGTCCTTTGCCTTGTCTGGGGCCTGCTTTCATTAACATAAAATGATGGGTATCTCTTAACTCTAAGCTAAACTTCAAAGCTCATTACTATGTATGAGATGTGATTTCACTCCAATTGAGCATTAATAGTCTAATTTGTAGACTCCCTAACAGAATAACAACATTTTAAATGGTCATTGTGTTTGTTGTGAGCCGGTCATTCCATTTTTATGTATCTGCCAACATCAGTTACCAGCTGGTAACAAAGGCCTGACATCCCTTATTTGCATCATGAGAGAAGTCTGCAGTTGCCTATCTCTGCTGTGGCCTTGTCACAGCAAAGCCCTCTTAGAAACCAGCTTTAAAGAGCATTTCACTGCCCTTGGAGCCCAACTCTTAGGCTATCAGGGAGATGATAGGGTTTGGAGTGAACTTGAAAATGACCAGCTATCATGGGATTATTGCCAAGTTTTCTTTCACTTTGGAGAAAACAGCCCAGTGGATGAAGTGTGGCTTAATCATTGTATAAAAGCCAGTCAATGGCAATGCGCTGTTTCAGCTCTCAGGGTATCCCAGTTACTGATTTGAGGAAAGGATGCACAGAGAGGATTTCATGCAGGGTGGTTTTTGGTATGAATCTTTATTTTTGTCCTTCTGAATGGAAGAATGTCCAAATTCAATGTTTGCCATCAGTCTTTTGTTGTTGTTGTTGTTGTTAAATTTCTCATAGAAGGAAGAAGGAGAGAAGCATTTTTTTAAAAAAAAATCAAAAGTAAGGAGGGAAAAGCCAAAGATGCTGTTAGAACACAAAATGGTTTCCAAAAAAATTCGGCTTGCAGGTTTGAAACTGGGAACTGTTGTGATCACGGATACAATGGAGGAATAAAATCTCTTCACCACACATTTTAACTGAACATTTTTGAAAGAGGGCTCATGTCAAGAAAACAAAAAATAAGAGTAAAAGCAGAAACAAACTGAAGTATCTTATAAATCTCTGGGAAAGTCTTCCAGTTCCGAGGCTGTTATAGCAGATTCCTGGTGTTACACTACTCTCAAATCCTTCCTCCCATCAGAAGAGAAAACAAAACCAGACCAAAAAAAGAAAGAAAGAAAGGTGGACTAAGAACACCCATGGGCCTGGAAAGAACACCCGAATTCTTCAATCCTTTCAAGGGTCTCCACCAACCCTTCCGTTACCAAATCCCCCCTCCAGAGGCGGAGCATTATTCACTTGCTCTTTTATATCCCAGGTACAAGGGACTTTATTCATATGCTTTTCTGTCACTGCAACAAATAACTTTATACTGATTCTCTTAGCAGCACATCTGCTTTCAGTGCAACCAAAGACAAAAAGCTCGACCTCCCCTTTCTCTCATAAGAAAAAGTGTATAAAGGAGACATTGAAGATAGAAGAGTTTCTCAGGGTAAAAAAAAATTGCAAGTGCTATGAAATTTGTGGAGGAAATATCAGTCTTCTCAGTGCCACCATTGTCTCTAGGTAGGTTACCAGCGGGGCCCCTGTCTTCAGCAGTCTCAAGATCTTGGTCAGGGAAACTTTTTCATGAGATCTTTGCATGACAAGTGAATTCACAGAAAGTGAATAAGAGATAGACTTTAGCAAACATTTGTAATGTTGTTAATCTTCAGCATCAATGGTGGCTTAAGAGCCTTCTGTGATGTGACAGCATTCTGAGCACAGTTAATGCTTTTTGATGAGACTAGGAGTCCTCCAACTAGAAGGCTACACAGAAAGGAAAAGAGAGGCCTTATGCTTGGCAGCATGGAACACTTTCAAAGTAGCGTCTCAGAACCTGCCCCTGCCTGTGATGAGAAAATATGAGGGGATGGGGGTCATGGAATCACCAAATCTGCAGATGTCTTAATGCATCAAATTACATTTTCCATCTCCTAACCTGATCACAAGATCAACAGTCAGTGATTATCCCAATGGGCCTAACAGGAGATTCCCAGAATTCTTTCTTTCCTTGCTATTTTAAAAAAGATGTTTTTAATCCAATATCTATGCTTTCTTCCCTCTTATCCTTTCATATCTTGTTCAATTTTTCCGTAAATATCCTTCCAAAATTGGAGATTTTCAGTTATCCCATGTACTTTCTGATACTCTAAAAGACTTTCAGGAACTCCTAATAATTGGGAGGAGGTCAACCATGGCTTAATAAGCTAGTATATCTAAACATTTCTTACTTTTATTCCCCTGCAGAGACATCAAAATCTTCTCTTGGCTCAGATACAATAGTCTTTTTTGTGCAGAAGAGAGAGAGAGACTCTTCACAGAGTCTGTTATTTTTCTTGGCCAAGACCTTGCTTTGCATCAAGGAATTAAAGCCATTTTATTCACAGGCTTCAATGATATTGTCTAAAAACAAAAACAAGCTAATGGAAAAAAAATTCCATTACAGTGTAAAAGAATCCTCCATCTAGCATCTTAACTCCTCTGACTTCTTTGCAAGCAGAGCTGCATGAAAGACCTAGAAAAGGAGATTTCTTTTAGCAGAAGTGTCAGTGCTTCCAAGTTAATGTCAAGAGATTAGGAGATTTTAGTAAAAACTCCAGGAGCCAGAGGCAAAGAATCTCAGGCAAGAAATTCTCTCTTTCCCTTTCTCTCCCTCTGACTCTGAGATGTAGGGGAAGGGGCCTAGTTATAAGCTGACTATTTATAAATTGTGAATTGTGTCAGAGATCACTCCCCCAATTTCCCCACTATGCATATCTTGTATTAGTGTAGTTTTTCATTACAACCGATGAGTCAATATTTGTGCATCGTTATTTACCGTCTGTAGTTTACATAAGCTTGACTATGTAGAGCATTCTATGGGTTTTGACATATGTTTAATGATGTGTGCCTACCTTTACAATGCAGAATAGATCCACTGCCCTAGAAATCCTCTGTGCTCTTCCTATTCATCCCTGCCTCTTCCCTACCCTGGCAACCACTGGTCTTTTTACTGTATCCCTAATTTCACATTTTCTGCAATGTCATATACTGGGGGTAGCCATTCTGATTCGCATCTTTCTCTTCATGTGATTTAAAATCTCCTCCACCTCATTTTGTATCCTGATAGCTCACTTCTTTTTAATATTCCATTGTAAGGATGTATCAGGCTTTATCCACACACTCACTGCAGGGCAATATTGTGGCTTCCAAGTTTGTGTAATTTTAAATAAAAATTCTATGAACATTCATGTACAGCATTTGTTTGGACATAAGTTGGCAACTCATTTGGGTAAATATCTAAGAGGATGATGCTGGATCAGATGGCAAGAGTATGCCTAGTTTTGTAAGAAACTGTCAAGGTTCTTTCCAAATGACTACATCATTTTTCATTTCCATCAGCCACAAAGAAAAGTTCGTTTTGTTCCACATCCTCCCTAGCATTTGACGGTGCCAGCATTTTGGACTTTAGCCAATTCTAATAGGTGTATTTTAGTATATCCCTTGTTTTAATTTGATTCCCTAATCACGTTGTTGAGTACCTCTTCGTATGCTTTTGACCATCTGTACACTTTCGTTGGTAACGTGTTTTTACAGAACTTATGCCCATTTTTCAATAGTGTTGTTTGCTTTTATATTGTTGAGCTTTGAGCATCCTTTGTGTGTTGTGCTATGAGTTGTTTATTATCAGATGAGTGTTTTGTAAATATTTTCTTCTGATCTGTGTATTGTCTTCTCATTCTCCTAACTCTGTCTTTCACAGAGTAGAGGTTTTCAATTTTAATGAAATCCAAATCATCAATATTCTCTTTCATAAATCCTGCTTTTGGTGTTGTATCTAAAAAGCCACTGTCAAACCCAAGGTCAGCTAGATTTTTTTCTGTTATCTTCTAGGAGTTCATAGTTTTGTGTTTTGCACTTGTTTCTGTGATCTATTTTGAGCTAATGTTTATGAAAAGTATAAGGTTTCTTTTTAATCAATTATTATTATTATTATTATTATTGCATGTGGATGTCCAGGTGCTCCAGTGCCATCTGTTAACAGACATTCTTTTCCATCGAGTTGCTTTGGCTCCTTTGTCAAAGCTCAGTTGACTTATTTGTATGGCTCTGTTCCTGGGCTCTATTCTCTTCTGATGTATTTGTCTATTCTCGATCACTGTGTTTTTGTAGTGATTTAATTTTGGTAAGCATTAGTCCTCTGACTTGTTTTTTTTTTCCACTTATGTTCATTATTCTGGGTCTTTTGCCTTAGTAATCAGTGGGTTGATACCCATAAACTTGAATTTTGATTGAAATTGTTCTGAATTTATCATCCAAATTTGGGAAAAACTGATATATTGACAACACTGAATTTTCTTCTCCTCATATATATTTATTTATTTAGATCTTTATTGCTTTCTTTCATCAGTATTTTATAGGTTTCCTCATATAAACCTTGTATATATGTTGTTAGATATATACCTAAGTTTTATTTGTGATGCTAATGTAAATAACATTGTTTTAACTTTAATAAAGCCATTTACTTTTGCATATTAATCTTTTATTGAGAAACAGGACCTTACAGGTCAGATAGGTGCTACACTTTCATCTCCCTGTCCCTTCCCTTTCTCCTTTTATCAAAATTATAATCTGATATCCTGCCTCACTGCCTGCCTACCACAGATTCCAGTATTTAGGTTGTAAAGATATTTGGGGCTCAAGGGTGCAGGGGAAGGCAGAGATTTATTTTCTATAAACCTAGCAGGGTGGGTATAGACAGATATCAGCATTTTTCATGGGGAGTTTGCCAGCTGCTCAGGCTGATTGTACTGATATGTGTGTGTGTGTAAATGTGTGTTGGGGGGAGTATAGAATTTACATGTGGAGGGGTACATTGCCGCAGTCTGGCTGGGCACAAAATAACCGAGCTGCCACGAGGCACTTGTAGGTTCAAACAGGAACTCCTTTATTGCCCAACTCCACCAGCACTCCAGCGCGCTTCCCGGGAACTCTCTCACCCTCCACCGGGCTCCGGGCGAACTCAAGGGGAACCCGGAGAGAGCTCAATGGGAACTCAAAAGTAGCGGGCGCCCGAGGCAGCAGGAGCCGCCCTATTGCCAGAGAGCAGGGGTCCATACACAACTGAATCATCATCCCAATGGCTCGATGGCTCACCCCTCAACCACTCCCTCTGGCAAAACATGCTCCATCCCGATTTGGCCCGTGGCTCTCAACAGCAAATTATGAGTGGATGGATTGCTTCCCACTTGAGTTCTCTATTACTTATTTGAAAGAGGTTTTAAAGTGATTTTGGAGTACCTTACATCAAAACGCATAGTACTAAAGGGCTGTTAAGCCAATGGATTCAAATTCTAAGGCATGGAAAGCTGTAACTCCTCTTGGTCACTGGAGCCCTCAACTGTGCGTTCCTTTCCTGCTACAGTAAAGTGATGCTTTGATTTAGGGGTCCTAAATGAGATTGGTATGATTTTCAGAAGATGTGTGACCGCACCTTGGCCCTTTGGACCTTTAGGTCTGAGGGTCTCAGTTTTTTATCTAATAGATATTCATCAATAAGTTCATGCCCTCTCTGAGCTCTCTCCAGCAAAGATCCTTGAAGGTCAGGAATGTGAACTCATTTCAGGTCAGGTGCTGCCATGACATTAGCATAGGAAAGTTAGCACAATTCAGGTAGATCTGATGTCAGCCTATCCCTTTTAGTGGCTTGGGGGTTTCATCCCACAGAATGAAAATTTAATGTTAAATTATATCCATGGCTTACCTTATATGCCATTGTAGAATTATTATCACTTAGTGGCTATTTAGGGTTGTATGGCCTCTTGTGATTCTTCAAATCCCCCTATTGAAGTAGATCCCCGCTTGGTTCACAGAACTACAAGGAAAGTCCTGCTGCTTAGCTGCTGGGAATGGAATTCAATGACATGTGTCTTTTACTCATTGAAAAAATTGCAGAATAATTTTCCTCAATGAATAAGTCAAATTTCAGTTTTATTTTTTGAGGAAAGATGGGTATATAGAGTAACCCTGAGAAAGAGCACAGCCCCATTCAAGGGTAGGTGTGTTATTGCAAAACTTCCTTGCAGAGATGGGCAATAATTTTCCCTTTTATCATTTTAGAAGAACAAGACTGAGCATTTGATTCAAATGCTTAAATGCAACCTCTTCTACCAATAATTGGAAACAATACCTTAAAAAGCAGAATGTCAGGCTTATTAAGTTTGAATATAGAAAGTGGCACATACATCAAACAGTGCAGTATTAAGATGCACTATTTGTGGAGTATGTAATGATATTAACTAACAAAGTAAAGAATTCAACAATAAGAAAACATTGATGGCAACACGATGCCAAGAATAGTGTGCAATGATTTAGTGCTATTGTTGTACTAACACCATTTGGAAGTATGTACTGCTATTTAGATTTCACAGCAAGTTGGTTCTCAAGATAAAAGGTGATTCTGAAACACCAATTTGTCTTATTACCTGCATTCATTATCATTAAGAAGACTGTTTGGGTAAATTTCGTTGTGCATTGCTGGGGACACAGCTATTAACAAGAAGCTATGTGGCTGTATGGTATTTGTCACACTTAAATCTAATTTTGAACTGCTCAGTGCACTATTTTTGTAACATTATGAGAGAAATAATCGCCCGCTACAGTATATGGGAGCAAGAAACTTGAACCTTATATCAAGTGCAAAACTTCATATCATATCAGTCACAAGCCTTAGTCAAATGCAACACCTAAACCATCTTGCACAGCTCAGAGAAGAGGCCACCATCACAGAGTAGCTCTTTCTTTAACCATTGAACTTCAGAGAGAGGGATAGAAATGGCTTGAAAGAGCCTCCTTTTTCTCTCTTCCAGAGGGACTAAGAGCTAACTACCACTCCACCCGTTAGTGGATGCTGAGTAAGAAAATATAAACAAGCATGGCATGAGCCAGGGCAGACTTTTACATTTTTTTTTACCTTCCAGTTACCTTAGGGAGTGTATCTTGATTGACTTTTCATCATGAAGAGCTGCAAGTGAGGATGTGATATCTGAGTTACCTATTTAGACTGGGTGGCTAACCTCCTAAAGCCAAGAGCAGAGTTTTTCCTTCTGCACAGGCAGCTGCCAAATAAACAACGTTATGTTCTCAAGTTTCGTAATAACTTTAGTAAATAACTGCTTTACTGTATTTCATTTTACCCAAGTGGTCAGAAGCACCCCATGTTCTGCCTATTGGTGGAAAGAATGTCCCCACAAGCCTGGGCCCTGCAGGTAGCTGGGTCACTGGTAGGTTCAGGAAGGACCAGGCTGAGAGCTGAGTTAGCATTGGGATTCTTTCCTCTTTTACAAGTGTGTTTAGTGCAGATACAGGCTCATTCTACACAGGAGGCTTGTGGCTTTCCTGGGCGTGCATGGGAGACTTGACCTCACTCTCATTGACAGTACATTCATTTACTGTGAATGATTGTCATTTACACAGGCCCGGGAACTAGGGCCTGTGCTATGAAGCCTGTGGTTTCAGCTGCACCAGTTGACTGAAGCCTGCTCCAATTGTTGACATCATATTAAACTTTTTGCATAGTCTTCCCCACAGTTCCCTTAAGATGGTATTTCCCACAATGTTTCCTGACAAATATGTGATGCTCAGTGGGGAAAAAAAGATGTGCGCCATTATCACAAGTTTGGGTTACACTGTATCTTCTACCACTCCTCTCGCTACATGTTCCCTTTAGCATTTTGAAGGCTCTGAGAACTCCTGCATAGTATAAATGAGTCAACTTTAGCATCTATCAGAAATAGATGAGAGCATAAGACCCATCTTCTTAAGACCCATGGGACTTTGGGGCAGTGTCTTCCATAGCTGTAAGGTTTGCCCTAAATGTCCTGGAGCCTATGTTATTTACCTAACACTCAACTCCTAATTTCACAAATTTTCTGCTAAACCAAGAAGTTTTACCATCTTTCCTGAAATGGTGGCTAGATGGGTTTGGTGTGTTTCTATCATTATTTTAAAGTGACTGGCTAGAAATGCATGAAACAACATTTTGGAATCCGATTTGGCCTACCCCCGGGTATGTAGTCTTCAAGTTACACAATTCTCCAGGAGAGGCCTGAGAGATACAATGAAGGATTTAACAAGAAGGGCTCCCTACATGACACAAGCCTGGCTGCTGATGCCCTTATACCACATGCAGTTAAACATGGGCTGCTGCCCCCACTTTTGATTGACACCAATCTCTAGAAAGAAATGAAGGTTTGGGGCTTTCTCTTAGTCTGCCAAGGTCAATGACATCAAGGACACATCTTCCAGATGTTTCTGAAGCACTGCTTTGGGCAAGTATATTTTGATCACACTTTGTACAAGAAGAGAGGTGACTGTGAGTACTGACATGTCAGCCAGGCCCAGTGCTGGTTCCAAGCTCCTGCAGGAGGACTCACTCATCACTGTATCATGTTGTCACGGGCAGAGAGAAATGGATGCCCTGTTCTTCGTAGCCAAGCACTACGATGGTGTTTATTTTAGACGACCTTTGTGGTATTAAATATTTTCTGTTTGAGGAGGACTGTTCATTTGAGTGACAAACGGTTTACTTAAGTCCAAGAACTCTTGGCAGCCACCTTCATCTGAAGCACAGGCAGCTCTTGTAATTTTAAGGGGCTCCATCTCTGGGCCAAATCATTCGATCAATCAATTGCAAAGTCAACTTAAGGGACCAAGTTCTTTGAAAACAGATGTTTTCATATGGTGGGGAAAGGCACCAGGGCCAGGTTTCAACCTAGATGACTTGCTTTTTAAATGAAATGTGACTGAAGGCTCTATTCTCAGAAAGGACATAAGGCAATTTGTTATAGAATAACATCAAATCACCTGATTCCCTGGGCTGCCCTTTGTGTGGGCTCTAAACTTTCCAAAACTGAGGTGGATGGCTAAGCTCTAAATATGATCTGCTTTTTCTTCTCATTTGCAGGCTCAGTTTCCATGTGTGACAAGCCTCAATTTAGATTGGCATTGAGGCAAAAGAGTAATAATAGCTTGGCAAACATTAATAAATCATTTCTGTACTTTTTGTTGGGATTTCTGAAGAATTTGGCAGTCTGCTTCTTGAGGTGGTCTTTGTTGAAGCTCTCTGAGGTGGTCGAGATGGGATTAATAGCTGATGATTTTAAGCATGTATGCATTGTATACTATTCTAAGTTCTTTGGATGAGTTATCTAATTTTCCCCACAACCCTATGAAATGGATACTATAAAAAAAGTTGATGTTGAGACAGTGTGTTAGCTCCTTGTTGCTGTGACTGAAGTAACTGACAAGGTCAATTTAGAGGAACAGAGATTTATTTTGGCCTCATGGTTTTGGAGATCTCGGGTCACGTTTGGCTGATTCTATCGCTTTGCGCTTTAGGTGAGGTAAAACATCATGACAGAGGGTATGGTGGAAGAAGGCTGCTCAGTTTATGACATCTAGGAAGCAGAGAGAGAGCAAGCAGCCAAGGACTATATATAATCCCCAAGGCACACTGCCAGTGACCAACTTCTTCTAGCTGTACCCCCATCTGCCTACAGCTACTGCTGAGTAATTTGTTCAAGTTATTGATTCATCGTGGATTGATCAACAGATTCGATAGAGTTTAACTCTCACGATGTAATCATTGGCTTTCTGAACATTACTACATTGGATATCATGTTTGAAATACATGAGTTTTGGGGGGGACACTCCAAACCATAACAGAGAGGTCATGTAACGCACCAAAGATCAACATGTATCATCAGCTCTTGCCCTCTTATCAACTGTCAGCTGGGTGGTCCCCCTGGTTTTAGTTGGGCTTACTCAAACGTCGTGGTAGCTGAGGGTCAGGGAGACAGCTCTGTTGAACTTGGATGGCTCTCTCACGTGTTTGGGTTTGGTGGGCTCTTAGGCCACCCTGGCAATAACACTTGGACCCTGCCCTCTGCCTGGCCTGGTGTACAGGCATTTTTAAACCATTTAGACTGGAGCTGTTCATGCAAAGGAGGGAGGTGAAGGGCACACTGCCTTTCAAAATCTGGTTTTAGAGTTGGAACACTAGTATTTTTTGATGTTTTTTGGCCATGAAAAGTCACAAAGATGGAGCAGAATCTGTGTGGATAACAGACATTACCACTTGAAAGGAGCATATGTAAACATATAGCAGATCTTTAACGAAAATAATTGAGAAAGTGGGGAAATTGAAATACAATGCATACTTACTATCTGGCTTCTATATTGATATTTAATACAACTCTCCATTTCTCTTCTAGACTTCCAGAAATTGTCTTTTATTAAAAATACATTTTGAAGTAGGTTGCTGACATACATATACCTTCCCACAAACACACCATCATTAACTAGGGGTCAATATTTGTCTTTAGTTTTCTTTTTTAATTCTACTGAAATAAGATATACACTAAAGTGTGCACTTCATAACTATAGTATTTGATGAATCTCAAAAAAAATGTGTATTCCTATGCAGAATGTCAAACTTCTATCAAGACACAGGGTCATTAGTTATTCTAGAAATTTTTCCTTTGCCTCTTCTCACTAAATCCCTGGTCTTATAACCAAGAAGCAATTACTGTTCTGATATTTTTACTATTGACTACTGGAATCATACAGAATAATCACATAGTATGTACTCTTGTGAAAAGTTTCTTTTATTCCGCAGAATGTTTTTTCTACAATAATAAGTATGACTGGTTTACTAGCATAATATTTTTGAGAGCCATCCATATTTTCCATGTATCAGCAGTTTGTTCATATTCATTGCTAACTATTATTTCATTTTATGTATATTACCTGGTTTGTGCATTCATTCTCCTGTTGACAGACACATGTGCTATGTGCAGTTAAGTGCTATTATGAAGAAAGCTACTATACAATTATTGTACAACTCTTTTGCAAGCATATGCATTTATTTCGTTGGAGTAAATGCCTACAAAGAGAATTATGGGTCTTAAGAGTCTCCGGCATATGTTTAGATTTCTTTTAGACTTATTGGAGTATAATTGCTATGTAACAAAATGCATATATTTTAAAGTATAACATTTGATGAGTTTTGACATATGTGTCTGTGTGTGTGTGTGTGTGTGTGTGTGTCCATCACTAGGATTAAAATAGAGAACATATTTATCATACCAAGGAATATTCTTATATACTTATGCCCCTTTAGTAAACCATTTTTTTCCTCCTCCCTCCCTTTCAGGCAATCTGCTTTCTCTAATTGTGGATCAGTTTGCAGTTTCTAGAATTTTATATAAATGAACTCACACTACAAGTACTCTTTTTCTCTTTCCTCTTTTGTTCAGCATAATTAGGTTATGATTTATTTTAATATTAATATAGGGTATCATTATCAATCATGATCAATCACTGATTAACCAATTATCATGTTTATTTTTTCTTTTCCTTCTTTTTACTGCAGACAAATATTTTACTGTAGAATTATACCACTATGTTTCCTCATTCATCTGTTGATGGATATTTTAGTTGTTGTAAGTTGTTTGGGCTATTTTAGAAAATGCCGATATGTAGATTTCTGTAACAGGCCTTTATTTCTCCTAAGAGAGGATAGAACTGGCTATTCACATAGAAAGAATGTCAAGAAACTATAAACGTTTCTCAAAATATTTTTACCACTTTCCATTTGCACAAGTAATATAAAAGAGTTCTAGTTGTTTCACATAATTGCCAATATCTGGTGAAGACTATCTTCTAAACTTTGGTCATATTTGTAGATGTATAGTGGCATATTATTTTTTTAAATTTGCACTTCCCTCACGACTAATACTGAGCATATGTTAATTTGCTTATTTTTCGATTTACATATATTCTTCTGTGTGTGATGCTATCTATTAAATATTGTTCTCCTTTTTTATTGGTTTATTTTTACATTTGTCAAAGTTGTGTATATATTTTACATAAAAGATCTTTGTCTTCTCAGATACATGTTTCATGAATTTTTCCAATATATACCTTTCCTTTTCATTTTATAAATATCTATTTTGAAGGGAAATGTTTTAAATTTAATGAAGTACAAATTATTTTTTATGTAGTTTAAGCTTTCTAGGTCCTACTTAAGACATCTTTGTCAAAGCCAAGATAGCTAAAATTTGCTTCTGATTTCTTCTTGAACTTTTTTTAAAAAAAATATTTATTCATTCTAATTTCTTATACATGACAGCAGAATGCATTTCAATCCACAGTACACATATAGATCACAATTTTTCATGTCTTGGTTGTACATAGAATAGAGTCACACCATTCCTGTCTTCATACATGTACTTAGGGTCATAATGTCCATCTCATTCCACCACCTTTCCTACCCCAATGCCCTCTTCCTTCCCCTCCTTCCCCTTCTTCCCCTTTACCCTACCTAAAGTTTCTCAGTTTGTCCCATATTCCCCCAAGCCCCAATTATGGATCAGTATCCACATATCAAAGAAAACATTTGGCCTTTGGTTTTGGGGGTTTGGCTAACTTCACTTAGGACTATATTCTCCAACTCCATCCATTTACCTGCAAATTCCTTGATTTTATTCTCTTTTATTGCTGAGTAATATTCCATTGTGTATATATGTCACATTTTCTTTATCCATTCATCTCCTGAAGGGCATCTGGGTTGGTTCCACAATTTAGGTATTGTGAATTGTGCTCCTATAAATATTGATGTGGCTATATCACTGAAGTATGCTGTTTTTAAGTCCTTTGGGAGTAAACCAAGGAGTGGGATAGCTGGGTCAAATGATGGTTCCATTCCAAGTTTTCCAGGGAATCTCCATATTGCTTTCCATATTGGCTGCACCAATTTGCAGTCCCACCAGCCAAAACTTATTGTTGTTTGTATTCTTAATAACTGTTATTCTGACTGGAGTAAGATGAAACTTAGAGTAGTTTTGATTTGCATTTCTCTAATTGCTAGAGATGTTGAACATTTTTTATATATTTGTTGATTGATTGTATATCATCTTCTGAGAACTATCTATTCAGTCCCTTGCACATTTATTTATTTATTTATTTATTGGTGTTAAGTTTTTTGAGTTCTCTATACATCCTCGAGATTAGTGCTCTATCTGATGTGCATATAGGAAAAAATTTGCTCCCATTCTGTAGGCTCTCTCTTCACCTCACTGATTGTTTCTTTTGCTGAGAAGAAGCTTTTCAATTTTCTTGAGTTTATTTCTTGCACTATAGGAGTTGTATTAAGGAAGTCGGGGATTAATCCAACATGATGAAAATTTGGTCCTAATTTTTCTTCTATTACATGCAGGGTCTCTGTTATAATTCCTAGGTCTTTCATCCACTTTGTGTTGAGTTTTATGCATGGTGAGAGATAGGGCTTAAATTCATTTTGCTGCAAATAGATTTCCAGTTTTTCCAGCACCGTTTGTTGCAGAGGTTATCTTATCTTCAATGTATGTTTTTGGTGCCTTTGTCTAGTAAAAATCAACTGTGTTTATGTGGGTTTACCTCTCTGTTCTGTATTCTGTACCATTAATCTACAAGTCTATTTTGGTGCCAAAACCATGTCATTTTTGTTACTGTTGCTCTGTAGTATAGTTTAAGGTCTGGTAAAGTGATGCAACCCGCTTTACCCTTCTTGCTAAGAATTTCTTCAGATATTCTGGGTCTCTTCTTTTTCCAGATGACTTTCACAATTGCCTTTTCTAATTCTATGAGGAATGCTATTGGGATTTTGTTTGGAATTACATAAAATCTGTATACTGCCTTTGGTAGTATGATCATTTTGACAATATTAATTCTGCCTATCCAAGAACAAGAGAGATCTTTCAATCTTCAAAGGTCTTCTTTAATAACTTTCTTTAGTGTTCTGTAGTTTTCATTGTAGAGGTCTTTTACCTCTTTTGTTAGGTTGATTCCGAAGTATTTTATTTTTTTGAGGCTATTGTAAGTGGGGTAGTTTTTCTCATTTTCCTTTCAAATGATTTGTCACTGTTATACAGAAATGCCTTTGATTTATGGATGTTCACTTTATATCTTGCTACTTTGCAGAATTTATTTATTAGTTCTAGAAGTTTTCTGGTGGAATTTTTTTGGATCCTCTAGGTATAGAATCATGTCTCAGCAAATAGTGATAGTTTGAGATCTTCTTTTCCTATCCATATCACATTAATTTCTTTCTTCTCTCTAATTGTTCTTGCCAGTGTTTCAAGAACTATGTTGAATAGAAGTGGTGAGAGAGGGCATCCCTGTATTGTTCCAGTTTTTAGAGGAAATGCCTTCAATTTTTCTCCACTTAGAACGATATTGGTCTTGGGTTTAGCATAGATAGCTTTTACAATGTTGAGATATTTTCCTATTATTCCTAGTTTCTCTAATGTTTTGAACATGAAGGGGCACTATATTTTGTTGAATGCATTTTGTGCATCTATTAAGATGTTCATATAATTCTTGTCTTTAAGTCTATTGATGTGATGAATTACACTTATTGATTTTTATATGTTGAACCAATCTTGCATCCCTGGGATGAACCCCACTTGATCATGGTACACTATCTTTTTAATAAGTTTTTGCATTCAATATGCCAGAATTTTATTGAGAATTTTTGCATCTATGTTCATTAGAGATATTGGTCTGAAGTTTTCTTTCTTTGATGTGTCTTTGTTTTTTGTAGTCAAGATGATATTGACCTTATAGAATGAGTTTGGAAGTGTTCCCTCTTTTTCTATTTCATGGAATAATTTGAGGAGTATTAATATTAGTTTTTCTTTGAAGGTCTTGTGGAATTCAGCTACATAGCCATCTGGTCCTGGGTTGGTTGGTAAGCTTCTGATGGCATCCTCTACTTCATTGCTTGAAATTGATCTGTTTAACTTGTGTATATCATCCTGATTCAGATTGGGCAAATCATATGACTCTAGAAATTTGTCAATACCTTTGATATTTTCTATTTTATTCTCAAACAGATTTTCACATAAAATTCTAATTATCTCTGTATTCCTGTAGTGTCCATTGTGATATTTTCTTTTTCATCATGTATGTTAATTGAGTTTTCTCTCTTTTTCTCTTCACTTGCATAGCTAAGGGTTTATCAATTTTATTTATTTTTTCAAAGAACCATCTTTTTGTTTTGTCAATTTTTTCAATTGTTTCTTTTATTTCAATTTCATTAATTTCAGCTCTGATTTTAATTATTTCCTGTCTTATTTTGGTGTTGATTTTTTTTCCTTAGGCTTTCAGATGTGATGTTAGGTCATTTATTTGTTGACTTTTCCTTCATTTAAGGAATGAACTCCATGCAATGAACTTTCTGACTTTATGGTATCCCAGAAATTTTTATATGTTGCATCAGTGTTCTCATTGACCTCTAAAATTTTTTTAATCTCCTCTTTGATGTCCTTTTCAATCCATCATTCATTCAATAGCATATTATTTAGTCTCTTGGAGTAGGTCCTATTTTTTATTTTGTCATTGATTTCTAATTTCATTCCATTATGACCTGATAGAATGCAGGATAGTATCTGTAATTTTTTGTTTTTGCTAAGAGTTGCTTTGTGGCATAATACATGGCCTGTTATAGAGAAGAATCTATGTACTGCTTAGAAGAAAGAGGATGGATGAAGTATTGATGGATGAAATATTCTGTATATGTCTGTTAAGTCTAACTTATTGATTGTATTACTGAGTTCTATAGTTTGTTTAGATTTTTTTTTTTTTGGAAGATGTACCCAGTGGTGATAGACATATGTTAAAGTTACACAGAATTATTGTGTTGTGGTCTATTTAACTCTTGAAATTGAGAAGAGTTTGTTTGATTAATGTAGATGCTACATTGTTTGGGGCACATATATTTATAATCCTTATGTCTTGTTGATGTATGTTTCCCTGAAGCACTATGTAATATCCTTCTTTACCCATTTTAATTAACTTTTGCTTGAAGTGTATTTTATTTGATATGAGGATAGAAATCCCTGCTTTTTTCTACAGTCCATGTGAGTGGCATGTTTTTTCCCAACCTTTTACCTTTAGTCTATGGATGTCTTTTCCTATGAGATGAGTGTCTTGAATGCAGAATATTGTTGGATCTTTTTAAAAAAATCTGCCAGTCCATGTCTTTTGATTGGTGAGTTTAGGTCTTTCAGGGTTATTATTGAGATATGATGTATTCCCAGGCATGTTTGTTTATTTTTGGTATTTAACTTGACTTATTTTCTCCTTCCTTTAGTGTAATAGCTCCCTTTGCTGATTTTCATTGTTCTTTTTCACTTCCACCTCATAGAATATTTTGCCAATGATATTCTGTAGTGTAGGCTTTCTGGTTGTAAATTCTTTTAACTTTTTATTATCAAGGAAGTTTTTTAATTCATCATCAAATCTAAAGCTTAATTTTGTTGGATTAAGACTAATCCAGCAAAATTCTATAAGATTAATATAAAATCCTTGGTTGACATCCATTTTCTTTCAGAGTTTGACGTATGTTATTCCAGGATCTTCTTGCTTTTAGGGTTTTGGTTGAGAAATCTGCAGAGATCCTAATTGGTTTTCCCATATATGTAATCTGATTCCTTTCTCTTGTGGCTTTTAATATTCTCTCCTTATTTTCTATGCTTAGCATTTTTATTAATGTGATTTGGTGTAAATCTGTTGTGATTTTGTAAATTTAGTGTTCTATAAATATGTTGTATTTGATTTTTCCAATTCATTCTTCATATTTGGAAAATTTTCTGATATTATTTCAATGAATAGAGTGTTCATTCCTTTGGTTTGTAACTCTATGCTTTCCTCTATTCCAATAATTGTTAAACGTGGTCTTTTTATGTTATCCCATAATTCTTGAATGTTCTACTCATGGTTTCTTACCATCTTCACTGTGTGGTCAACTTTATTTTCAGTCTTAGGTATTTTGTCTTCATTATCTGAGATTCCGTCTTCCAAGTGATCTAATCTTTTGGTGGTGCTCTATTGAATTTTTTAATTCGGTTTACTGTTTCCTTTATTTCAAGGATTTCTGCTTTATTTTTATTTTTTTTTTAGAAACTTTGTCTTCTTATTAAAATAATCTTTTGCTTCCTGTACTTGCTTATGTAGCTGTGTATCAAAATGATCTTTTGCTGCCTGTGTTGGCTCTCTGATATCATCCTTTAATTCACAGAACATTTTATTTATGCACATCATTCTTTGTAATGTCTTCTGCTGTGCTGGCCATGGATTCTAATAACATAGTATCTTGTTTTGTTTGGGGCACTTTCTTCCCTTGTTTTTTTATGTTGTTTGTGTGTCTTTCCTTCTAGCACTGCAGATCCAAGGTGTTATTACAGTTTTTACCCTATAGGCTTATAGTGTCCCTGCAGGGTTCCAATACCTCTCTTTTAAAGGGGAGAACAATATAAATAGATCCCAATATAAACAATATACAGCCTTAAATGAAACAGTTGCTATTAAGACATTTACGGTTTTGTCACAACATACAGAAATGTTAAGTTCACTTATTATCTACATTATAAACAGTAAGTTTGCAAAAAGTTCTACAATATCTGATGGTGCACAAAGAGAGAACTGGGGGTGCAGTGAAGAATGAGATGTTAAGGAGGGGAGGATATAGAGTTATTAGATCTTAGGAAGCATGAAAGAGGAATCTAAGGAAGTTGTCTAGTAGTAGGAGAAAAGAGAGAAAATGATTTGGAGGAGACAAGCAAGTGGAAAGACGATAGAGAGAGTGCAAAAAACAACAAACATAAAAATTTAAAAAAATAATAAAAATGTAAAAATAGGATATAAAAGAATGTACAATACAACTGTACTACACTATTCAGATGTTCTAGTCCTCAGTAGCCTAATTCATGAAAAGTACTTGGTTTCACAAATATTGGGGATGTGAGGTCAGGAGGAAAGAAAGAAAGAAAAGAAAGAAAGAAAGAAAGAAAGAAAGAAAGAAAGAAAGAAAGAAAGAAAGAAAGAAAGAAGAAGAAGAAGAAGAGGAGGAGGAGGAGGAGGAGAGATGGAGAGAGAAAAAAGAAAAAAATCTCAAAGGAAAATACAAGGATAGTTTTTGTTGGCGTTCAATATCTTTCCTGCTTCCTTTCTCATCCAATAGGTGGGGTTGTCTGTTGTTTGCTGATATCTCCACCCTAAGGATGGTGAAGGTTATTAGGTTGGGAGGGGTTGGTCTTGAGGGTGGAGCTCCTGGAGGTGGGGTATAGCATTTTCTGGTGCCCAATGGGAAACTACTCCCCAGGGACATCCTTTGGGGTCCATAGTGTGATGTAGGCACCTGGTCTTACCTCCTTATATGCCTGTAGGCCTCACATTTCCTGGTCTCCAATTTAGTCTCTAAACTGTATCTCATTCACCCCCTTCCTTACTTCCCAATCAGGAACCTCTCTTCAGGGGTCTTGTGGGCTGTGCTGTGTACTGTGTGCTGTGGTGCTGTGTACCTATCACAGAGAGCTGTTTTGTGTTCAGTACCAGGCTTTGTGAACTACTGACTGGCCACATATCTGCAAGCACTGTGCCATGTTAGTGGCTGCAGGGAAGAGGGTGCTGTTGGGGACTATAGTTACCTTGATATTGCTTCTAGGCTCCAGTCAGTGTCACAAGGTGGGAATTGCCCCAAGTAAAGATGGCAACAAAAGTGTCCCAAGATGGAGGCGTCTGCCTTCAGAGATGGGGTGTTGGATCCGGCTGGGCCCAGTGGTGGCTTTGGGTGGTGTGTTTAGAGATGCAGCTCTGTGGCATGCAGTGTTGTGGCTGGCAGCTGTCTCCAGACCCTGTTCAGTGTCCCCAGGTGCAGACTACCATATGTAGGGGGCTATGGAAGTGGTTGCAGTGTCCCAAGGTGGAGGGGACCAGGGGAGCTCCACATTGGTAGATGCTGGACACACAGAAGTGGCAGCCAGAGGTCCTGTGCAGGTGGGAGGCCAGGAGCCTGCACTTATGCTGAGACTTAGGGACCTGCACAGGCATAGCATGGGATTCCTGCAAGGGAGAAGCTGTTGGGGGTCCTCTCATAACTCACAGAGAAGCAGTATTTCCACTACTTGAATCCCATGTCACAGAGTGGCATGGAATGCAGCCTCCCTCTAGTTCTCTTGAAATTTTATACTTTGAATTCTTTCATATATAGCTCTATGACCTATTTTGAGTTAATTTGTGTATATTTTGTGAGCTAAAGGTTAAATTCTTTATATAGGAGAGCTTCATAGTTTGATGTGAATACTATTCCTTCCCCCATTTAATTTCCTTGGTCCTCTGGCAATAAGCACATGTTGATCTGTTTTTGGACTGTCCATCCAGTTCCTTTGACTTATTATATGACTGATTTTATGCTGTGACCATGTTTTGGTTACTATAGTTTTGAAATAATCTTAGAATCAGATACTATATGTTCTCTGTATTTTTTGTTTTAGGTCAACTTGGTATACATTTTAAAATCAGCTTGTCATATTCTACAGAAAATCATGCTGAGATTTTGATTAAGATAATATTTAATATCTATATGTACATACATAGATAGATCAATTCAGAAGATAAATAACATGATCAAAATATGGATTTCTTCTGAATTTTGAATAAAATATATTGCTCCATTTATTTAATTATTTAATATTTCTTTTAGAAATATCCTGCTTATTTAAGATTATAGGTATTATAGAATTTTCACATGTATTCAGATATGTTTTCTAATTAATAATAAATGGGATTTTCCTTTTCAATTATTTTTATTTATTTATTTTTGGTTCTAAGTGTTGAAACCAATGTCTCATGCATACTGCATACTTTACCATCAAGATACTCCCTGAACTAGAAGTTTCACTCATCTATTTATTTTTCATGGCACATATCAAATATATATAGGAGTGGGATTCGTTGTGCCATATGCATACACATATATGAGATGATTTGATCAATCTCACTCCTAGTACCTTTCGTTCCCTGACCTCCCCATCCCCCATCCACTTGCTCTAATCTATTGATTGCCTTTCTACTACTATCATTGTTTTAATTAGTGCATTCTAATTGTATATATAAGCAGAATTCATTTTTGTATATTAATGCATGGGTATAGCATCATTTGGTAGGTTTAATTTCACCTTCAGATTCTTCATTTTCATAACACAGAAGTAGAAATTGATATCTGTACACTGACCCATAAAATTTATCCTGAAATTTTGCTAAAGGTACTTATTTCTAATTTTATTCCTAGATTCATTAAGGATGTCTACCTAGAAGTAAAGATCATCTTACTCTCCCTTTCTAATCTATATGTCTTTTATTTGTATGGTTTAAATTTCTAAATCCATGTTGAATTGAGGCAAGATTGGAAATTATAGCTTCTTTTTTGACCCTGAAGAGAAATGATTCTGTATTTTATCAGTAAGTACAATGCTAGTTACAGGTTGTTCATAGATTCCTTCCATTAAGTTGAATAAGTTCCATTTCATTCCTACTTTACTGAGAGTTTTAATAATGAATGCATGCTAGGCTTCATCAAAAGCTATGTAGTAATTAAGATAATTGTATGATTTTAATTTTTTAGTTGGTTAATATTGTGAATTATATTAATTGATTTCGAAATGTTAAACCAACATTGAACTCCTGGGAGGAACTCCACTTGATCATTATACATTATTTATATATACATACATATATATTGTTGGGTTTAATTTTTATTTTTTTCTTGAGAATTGTTGCCTCCATGTTTAGGAGGAATATTGGCCTCTACTTTTCTTTTATTGTAGTTTCTGGTTTCATTTTTGATTTTTGGGTAATGCTGGCTTCATAAAATAAAATGAAAAGTATTTTTTTTTTCCCCTTTGTGGATTGTGTAAAAATCAATATTATTTCTTCCTTAAATGCTTGGTAGAATTCACCAGCAAAGCCATATGAGCCATTCTTTCTAAAAATGCTTTTAACTACAAAATCAATTCCTTTGTAAACAGAGGGCTTTTCAAATTATCTTTTTTTTTTTTCTCCTGAGCTTTGGAAACATAAGTATTTCAAGGAACCTGTCCATTTTATCTAACTTGTGAAACTTATTGCCATGAATTTGTTCACAGTATGCTTCAATATCTTTTAATGTCTACAAAATGTGCCATGATAGCCACTCTTTTGTTTCTGAGATTGTTGTGTCTTTCTTCTGGTTTTCTTGTCTATTGTGGCTAGCTGTTATCATTAATATTAATTAATTATTTTGATTTCACTGATTTTCCCTGTTTTTTATTTTCTGTTTCCTTGACTTCTTTCCTCATCTTAGTTATTCTTTTCTTTCTACTTATTAGCATATATTTGATTTTTCTTCTCCTAGTGTCTTAATCTGGGACCTTAGGTCAAAGACTTGAGATCTTTATTTTTCTAAAAAAAAAAAAAAAAAAATTATAAATATTTTTTAACCATTGTTTTAACTGGATGCCACCAATTTTTTAATATTATGTTTTTATTTTACTTCTGGTCCAAGCATTTTTTAAAATTGTCTTTTCTTTGATCTATTCATTATATTAATGTGATTTTACTATGAAAATATTTAGAGATCATCCACATATCTTTCTCTTCCTGATTCTTCATTTAATTCCCTCAGAATCATAAAATATATTTTTCATGACTCAAAACTTTCAAACAAACTGAGACTGGCTTTATGACCCAGAATGTAGGTAAAGTGTACTTGAAAAGAATGTATTCATTTATTCCTACATGGAGGAATGCCAATTAAGTTGCTGGATAGTCACATTCAATGTTTTATACATTTTACAGTTTATTGAGGAACAAAGGTAGAAATTTTCAACTGTTTTGTGCCTGTGCACCATTTCTCATCCTTTTTCCTTTGAGTAGACCCAGATTTCCACTGTATCATTTTTCTTCTCTCTGAATCACTTTCTTTAGCATTTCCTAAGTGCTACTCTGCCGGTGATAAATTCAGCTTTTCTATGAAAAAGTCTAACTTGCCTCCTTTTTAAAAGAAACTTTTATTTGTTTGTTTTTTAAAGTATAGAATGCCAGGTTGACCTTTTATTTGGACTTTCTTTCAGAGATTTAAAGGTGTTGCTGCACTGTCTTCTGGCTTGCTTTCATTTTCTTTATTTTTCTAATTGTACTTTTCAGTTATGCATGAGAATAGAGTGCATTTTGAGATATTTCTGTATCCATGGAGTATGTCTTCTGATGAGACTTTGTCATCCTTCTCGTGGTTTCTCAGCACATACTGTGCATCTTTCCTGTGTGCTTTGCAGACTTTCACTCCATTGATACTTGGAAGCAGTTTGATGATGAGGTGACTTGCTTTCATCTTCTTCATGTTTCCTTCACTTAGGAGTTCAGTGCTCAGCTTTGTGGGTCGAACGTGCCTTATCCCATCCTGGCTGCTGTAACAGCATGCCACATACTGGTTGGTAGCTTATAAACTATAGAAATTTATTTCTCGTTTTTATGGAGGCTGGAAGTCCAAGATCAAGACGCTGGCAGATCTGGTTTCTGTTGAGGGTCAGTTTTCTGTTCACAGATGAAGTTCTCTGGCTTTTTCCTCAGATGGCTGAAGGGTAAGAGAGGTTTCTAGGGTCTTTTTTGTAAAGGCACTAAATGCAATCATGAAGTATCTACTGCCGTGGTCTAAGCTACCTTCCAAAGGCTCAATTTCCCAATACTATCACACTAGGAATTAAGGTCTCAACATGTGAATTTAGGAGACATTTAGTCTACAATACTGTGGTCATGATATTTAGCAAGTTGGAAAGTGTTTTTCCTCTACTTGCTGTCCTTGAGTGGCTCCAATTATACGTATACCAGGCTACTTGAAGTTGTGCCCCAGTTCACTGAGCCTCCACTTAATTCTTTTTCAGACTTTCTATTTTCTTTACATTTTATATTATTGCATTTTTTTTTTGCAGGGGGGAGGCACCAGGAATTGAACTCGGGGTCACTCAACATCTGAGCCACATCCCCAGCCCTATTTTGTATTTTATTTAGAGACAGGATCTCACTGAATTGCTTAGCAACCCACTTTTGATGAGTCTGGCTTTGACCTGGTATCCTCCTGCCTCAGCCTCCGGAGCTGCTGGGATTTCACTTGCTTATCTGCCTTTTCATTATTGAATTAGTGGGAGCTCTTTATGATCCTTGACATCAGCCTTCATCAGATCCATTTTCTCTTTATGACACATTTCTCCATGTTTTTAATGAGTATTTCCATAATGTACGGTTTGCCAATTACTGTTCTCCATGTTCAGAAGAAAATTTCCTAGTTCTTTCCTAAATTCTTCATTACTTTACCAACTTTTATTTTTAAGTCATATCATCGACTTTAAACTATTTTTTATAAATGATGAACAGGGGCTCAAGGCCTTTTATTTTTGATCCTTTCCACTGCTGAAGATTGTACTCAGCACCTCACATATACTAGGCACCTGCTCTACCACTGAACTCTATCCCCCACCTCACATGCACCATAATTTTAAAACAGGTTTTTCACTCCTTGCTTTGGCACATTGGTTGAAATCTAATGACCACATAGATGTGTTTCTATTTCTGGATTGCATATACTATTCCATTCTTTTATTTACTGATCCTCATGCCTGAGTCACATTGCCTCTATTAATGTAGCTTTATATTAAGTCTTAAAGTCAGCTAGTATAGTAGAGTACTATAGTATGTATAGTACTATAGTATAGTATAGTACGATAGTTTTGTTCTTCATCTAGAATATGCATATCAAATTAATTTCTTTGTATTTTGTTGCTGATGATGTTCTCTAAGAATTAATATTTAATCTCTAAGAATACATGGCTGAATTAAGATTAAATAAATTTAATAAATTAAATAATCAATTGTCAATCTCACAGTATAGATTCTTCCAAATCATGAATACAATATACGTCTTCATTTATCTATGTCTTCTTTAAGTTCTCCCACTAGTGTTTTCTTTTCATTCCCAGTGTAGAGTTCTCATATATTTTTTGTCATAAAATATTCCTAAATATATTATGACTCCTACACTATTAGAATTGGAATTTATTAAAAAAAACTATTTTCAGTTTTCTGTGAACACAATAAAGAAATGTATTTATTTATTTATTTCACTTTGTGTCAGGCTTGGTTCTCTGTCTCATTCTGCTCAGGAAGAACTTAGACAATCCTTTTTTGTTTTTTCCCCAAGTACTACAAATGCCAAAGCTCCTTTTTCATCTATGCCATTCCCACACACGAGGTAATGCCACTTTGTCTAGGCCAAGCCTGGAAAGTCAGCACTTTGACCCATTCTTACAATTAGGAAAGGCTCCCACTAAAAAAGTAGCTCTTGAATGTGGGCTCAACATAAAGGCTCTCCACGCCTTCCTTCTCAGCAGTCTTGACCCATTTGTTCTTGGAGATGTAGGCATTGATAAATAGCTATAATATTCCAGCTTCAATGTCAGCACTCCTGTTATAACTTCTGATCCCCAACACTACCACTCGCATTACCTAAAATCTATTCATTTTAGAGCAAGTATTTGTAATCTATGCTACAATAAATATAGATGGAATAACGCTCCCTCTATTGCTAACATTATGTTTCATTTGTATCCCTTTCTTTACTCTAAACTTTCTTCATGTTAATTTATATCTAATTTATGTTCTAGTACAAATTGCTTCTCTATAGCCACTGAAGGCAAGAGCCATACAATTTCATTTTCTAATAAGTATTTTGAATAGTGTTTTCCACATAATGAACACTTGATAAATACTTGGAGAAAGAGAGGGGGAGAAAGAAGGAAGAAATATTAGTAATTACTATAAGGGTTTCCAAGTTAAATGTTTCTATCAACTGCGTCTCATATGGGTAAATATAGTTAGATATTTCTGTTGAGAATGCCCATTTGGCATTTTCTGGAAACTTTATAGGCTTGTCTAAATCCCACATCTTGTGAAAAATAATCCAATAATTAGAAAAACAGGGAGAAGTATCATAATTTTAATGTTATATTTAAACCATAACAAGCCGCATAAATACATTACTGGATCCAGGGAATCTACTGACAACAGATCAAAATCAAGTGTGAAAAAAACTGACGGGAAGTTTTTTACATGGACCAGGATAAGAAGCTATAGGAGAGATGCCATCATAATCCAATCAGTCTTGCTTGTAGCCCTTGCCACTGTCTGTGTGTTTTCCTGGCTCTGTGTGCTACTCATGGCACATCATTCTTGCAAATAAAATAGACATTAATAAATTTATATGCACAATATATTTATATAAGTCCTATGAGTAGTGTTCTAAGAAATAGCAATCTTTCAAAGCAAAAAAATGTGATTGCTATTAACCTTGCCAGCTATAAACTACTGTTCTTTGAAAATACTTTCAGAGAAGGTAAGCAAAAAATGAAGTTGATAATGTGAAATAATTGTGACATGAAATTACAAACTGATTTAACATTTGAGCTTGAAAAACAAATACTGATTTTAACAACAGAAACAAAATAATAAATAGTTAGATCCAAAGAATTTACATGAAACATGATGTGCCTTTAACATGAAATGCAAAAATGCAATCTTAACCAATTGTTAAAAAAATAAAGAAAAAAAGAAATTGTATATGTCTGCAATATTTCTTGTGAAACAAAAATCAAAACCATGAGAAGGCTAGTTAATCATTTGAGTTTTCTTAAAAAATATATTTTAAGAATGCCAAATTTGGGGCTGGAAGTGTAGCTCAGTGGTAAAGAGCTTAATTAACTGGGCACAGTGGCACATGTTTGTAATCCCAGTGGCTTGGGAGGCTGAGGCAGGAGGACCACCAGATCAGAGCCAGCCTCAGCAAAAAGCAAGGCTCTAAGCAACTCAGTGAGACCCTTTCTCCAAATAAAATACAAAATAGGGCTGGGGATGTGGCTCAGTGGTTGAGTGCCCCTGAGTTCAATCCCCATCCCTTCCCCTGCCCCGCAAAAATAGCTATTTAGCATGAGTGAGCCTCTGGGTTTGACACCTGGCACACACACAAAAATGTTAACTTCTAATATTAAATATTTATAGTATTGTCTTTCAAATTCTACATTTTCTTGGAAGAAAATGTTTCTTTGGAAATAATGTTTGCTTCTTTCCATGTTAATTTCATTGTCAAAATTATTGTCAGGGGCTGGAGTTGTGGCTCAGTGGTAGAGCACTTGCCTAGCACATGTGAGGAACTGATTTGATCCCCAGCACCACATAAAAAAGCAAAACAATTATTGTCAGGTAGAAATTATCTTCTATATTTTTGAAATAACATTTGTTAATAAAAATAAGCAATGCATTTATTTTGTAATTATTTACATAAGCATTCACACAAATACACAACTATTTATTTAAGTATATAAAACCTTTTGTAAAATTCTACTATACCTATATGGTGCACTGAGCTTAGTGTTCAGTCATTACTTTAAAAAGTGTAAAAAGAGTGTTATTCAAAAAGAAAGAGTAATTTTTAATTTCAAGAATTCCTAAGTATTCTGGGAACTTCTATTTCTCTTCCTTAAATCCTGAAGTTCAATATTAGAGATTTAGAAACACTAAATACAATTATTTCATCTGTTTTCCTCTTCGAAGATCACTTAATTTTAGGATCCTCTCGAACTATGGAGTCTAATATTTCCCCTAAAACCTTTCAGCCTTTACCTTGGGGTTTAATCAATGACACAAGCAATAACTACCCTTTGCTCTATGTTTGTGCTGAGGTACCATTTTTTTCCCACAATCTTATGGATCTAAGTCATTTAATTATGCATGACAACATTCTAAGGTCACTAAGGCTTATTATCCACACAAACTTCACTCAAGAATGCTTTATTGTACTATAGAGTGTTAGTTCAATGAGGTATTCATTTAGTAAGCCAATGATTCATTTCCATGACCATTTTTGGGAAAACGGAAGTAAGTTAACCTCTCAGAATTTTTTGCTGTGTCTGTGTGGGGTTTAGGGGGTGACTGAGAATTTGTAGAAGAGTGGAGAAGGTTCCAGCAATTTCTTTATGTGTGAGTATTCTCATCTGTAGATGAGAATTCAATAACACATTCTCCACAGCCTTTGTATGGGAACTCAGTGAAATAATTTCTTTAGTCTTTATTCCAATATCAGATACATAGTGAGTCCTTAATAGATGTTAAATAATAGTATTTTCAGTAATTTGGAAATGAAAAGTCACATTTCATCACTTTTAAAATTATTCCTGTTTCTATGATCATTAGTTTTTCACAAGGCCCTTCGGATTTCTTCTGTGAAGAGAGCTCATGTTGTTTGCCCGTGTTTTCTGTTGAGTTATTTTCCTTTTGCTCATGATTTTCCAAAGTTTTTTAAAGCTCTTGTTTGTTTATGTATTCCTCTGCCCGTGACTCTTCCGGCTACACACTTGGAGGACATTATTTTTGGCCTGCTTTTACTTTTCCTTCCTGCCTCACCACCACCTGTGTTTTCTTAAAATAAAACGGAATTTTAGTTCCAGACAATAATTATTTTTGCATTAGGCCTCTAAGTACTTAGAAGTAATTTCTTAGCAACTGTTAGGTTTTTGTAATCCTATTATCCACTGCACATTTAGACTCTAGGACTGATAAGACTTCCATTAGTCTTCTCTGCACCCTGTTGGCCCTTTCATTCTAAAGGTAAAATTACTTCCTCTGCATTATAAATTTTTCTTTTTCTAAAGGATCTCTTCAATAATTTTATCCTTTGCATATCTTTTCTTTCCTCCCTTTGTGAAACTCTCATTAGACGGATGTTAGAACCTTCCAGGTTCGAATATCTTCCTCCTAATACCTATTGTTTCTTTCACACATAATTCCACCTCACAAATTACGTTCTAACCAAGAATCTTAATTATACTACCCATCTAATTTTTTTGTTAGTATCCCAGAACATCTTTTTATTACTTAAACAGATGTAGATTAACAGTTGACATGTTCAGTTTTGTACATACTTGTCATTTGTCTTAGTGTCTTCATTAAATCCTGTCTTTATCTTTTATATTTATGTGAAAAAGTGGTAAATCTTCTAGTGAAACCTCTGATACACATTGTAATTTCAGGGTACCAGCCGGTTGTTTTTCAAGATGTCTCACAACTATCTGATATTTCTGTTAATGATTTTGTTACTCAGCTCACTTTAAAAATATATTAATAATATTTTATGATGATGTTTACTCTGAAAAAAAATATGACTACCTACATCAGTTTATTCTCTCTCTTTTTTTTTTACATGTGTGTACACTCCTGTTTATTTCTGAGTTCCCTTAAGAACAAAGGAGGTTGTGTACTCCAGCCTAATCACTATCACATTCTTTAGACAACAGGGTCAACCCCTGAATCTCTACATACTGCTCTTGATAAAGTTGCAATGTTTAACAACCTACTGAATTCTCAATCATAAATAGTTACACAGTTCTCATGGGGGGTGGTGAATTCTACAGAGGTTATTATCTGTCTCTTATTAGAAGCTCAAATTAATACCCCACATCCTCACATCTTTAAAGCTTTGCTAAAATAACTCCAATATACTTTCATGAATCTTTGCTAAAATAATTCCAAAATACTTTCACAAAGGATAAAGGAGACCCTAGGTAACCTGGTCTCCACCTCACTGCCTGTCCACGTCACCTAGAATTCTCATGCCATCCTTGCTGTACATAAACCCTGCCACCCTCATTAGTCTGGACACGGGGGTTAATCTTTCTGTTTCCACAATAAGATTTTAGGACTTCAAGAAACCTCAAGAGGTTTTTCCCCCCCTACTAACCACTTCCTTCTCTCTGCTTCTTTTGTCTCTTTTCTTTCTTCTCATTCTCCTCCTGATCTTTCTTGTCACCCTCTACTCACTCCACTTGTTTTTTTTAATGGACTGATCTCAATTCTTTTTTTTTCACATGACAGTAGAGTGTATTTTGACGTGTTACACAAACATGGAGTATAACTTACCATTCTTCGGGTTGTACATAATGTGGAGTTACACTGATCATGTATTCATATATGAACGTAGGAAAGTGATGTCTGATTCATTCTACCGTCTTTCCTATTTCCATCTCCCCTCCCTTCCCTTCACTCCCCTTTATCCAATCTACTGAACTTCCATTCTTTACTTCTCCTCACCTTGTTGTGTGTTAGCATCTGCATATGAGAGAGAACATTCGACCTTTGTTTTTTGGGAATTGGCTTATTTTGCTTAGCATAATAATCTTTAGATCCATCAATTTTCTGGCAAATATCATAAAGTCATTCTTATTTTTATAGCTGAGGAATATTCTATTATGTATATGTAACACATTTTCTTTATCCATTTATCTCTTAAAGTGCACCTTGGTTGGTTCCATAGCTTAGCTATTTTGGATAAGCTGATATAAACATTGATATGGCTGCATCACTATAGGATGCTGATTTTAAGTCCTTTGGGTATATATTGAGGAGTGGGATAGCTGGGTCAAATGGTGGTTCCAGTCCAAGTTTTCTGAGGAATCTCCATACTGCTTTCCAGAGAGGTTGCAGCAATTTGCAGTTCTACCAGCAATGTATGAGTGTGTCTTTCTCCCACATCCTCCTCAACATTTATTGTTATTTATATTCTTGATAATTGCCATTCTGACTGGAGTGAAATGAAATCTCAGTGGTGTTGTCTTAATTTTCATTTTTCTAATTTCCAGATGTTGAACATTTTTTCATATATTTGATGACTGTATTTCTTCTTCTATAAAGGTCTGTTCAGTTTCCTTGCCCGTGTATTAATTGAATTATTTGTGGGTTTGGGGGTGTTAAAGTTTTTGAGTTCTTTGTCTATTCTGAAGATTAATGCTGTATCTGAGGTGAAGGTGGCAAAGATTTTCTCCCATTTTGTAGGCTCTCTCTTCACATTCTTAATTGTTTCCTTTTAGTTTGATACAGTCTCATTTATTGATCTTGATTTTACTTTTTATGATTTAGGAGTCTTTGGGGGGAATTTGGCTCCTAAGCTGAAATGATGGGGAGTTAGGCTACTTTTTCATTTAAAAATATCTCTGATCTCATGCCCAAGTCCTTGATCCACTTTGAGTTGAGTTTGTGCAAAGAGAGAGATAGGGGTTTAATTTCACTTAGCTACATATGGATTTCCAATTTCCCCACACCATTTATGGTTGTTGTTTCTCCGATGTATGTTTATGGTGCCTTTGTCTAGTATGAGATAACTGTATTCGTGTAGGTTTATCTCTGTATCTTCTATTTTGAATCATTGGGCTTCATGAATTAATCTCAATTCTTCATAAGGACTATATATTCCAAGATTTTCTTTTTCTCCACTCTATTAATTTTGTTTCATTGTGGTTTATTCTAATTTTTTTTTTGCATTTGACATCTCATTTTTAGGTTCTAATTTTTATGTGGTTTTTAAATATTTATAAATGAAAGAGTAGATTGAATACATAATAACTAAGGTCTATTTTCTCATTCAAAGTGAATGCCTGAGAAGGAACAAATCTCTGCATAAATGATACCACACTTGGTGATTTGAGGATCCCAGTGGCATGTGAACAAAATTGGAATTCACAGATAGTTCATCCTCTAGAAATGGAGTCTCCCCATTCCTCCCATGACTTTGTTATCTAGAACTGTTCCTAGCAGTGGCAGAACTCTTACTTTAAGAAGGCATATTCTTCATTTCATCCTGAAGACAAACACTGCTTTGGGTGGTGGTTTTGATGGTGGAGACTGGTCCAACAAATTTCTCTGTATGGCTATTGACAGAGAAGGAGCTCAGCATAAGAAGCCAGATTGAGAGTTCCTAAAATATGACATCCATCGGGACATGTCATGGCAGGTTCCTTGGTCCTCCATTAATAATCCCAGACAGAATACAGTAGCACACATCTACAGCTTCAGCAGGAATGCATGTGTGGAGAGCAGGATGGGAGGCATTGGCATGGAGGACTGGGAGGATAACCCCGAGAAAAATTGTCAATTGAAAAAGAAAAAAAAAATTATAGGAACAAAACTGGAAAATATGCATGCATTTGGAAGGTGTAGGAATCAGGAGAAATGTGGGAAGAAATATGAAAGAAAAAAGGAATTGTCGTGAAACCAACAGAAAGAAAAATATCAATCTAAAAGGGCTAGCTGCAAATAGGGAAAACTCTAGGGGGAGGGAGGCAGCTTGCCCTTCAATATCTTAGGGGAGAAATGAAACCTGAAATTGCAATATAGAAATATTTGACTCTCCACGTCTAAGACCTGGACATTCTATCTTAACTTTGGTTTTTTGCTTTTGTGAAAGGATTTGTTTATTCTATATATTTTGACATTAATTTAATATTTGCTCTATGAACAAGGGCCCCATAGATTGAAAGAAATCTCTGGATAGGAATTGCTCTCACAGCTTGTTTTCATCACAGTAGAATAAAAGGTTCTCTCAGCATTCAGTAGATACCATAGATGAACAAAAGACATCCAACCCCTCCTCCTGGGTTAGAACAAAAGAAACCACCATTAGAGATGCTGGAAGTTCCTGCTGTGAGCAGAGAGAATTCCCTTAGTTAGTATAATGAGTAGACACAGCCTCAGTGGCTAAGGGTAAAACTACAATGCAGAAATATGAGTGAAAAATAAATATAAAAATAAAAATCCAAGAACAAACATGGAATCAGAGGAAACACAGTGGCAGGAAGGTGAAATCAAGATGGATGTTGAAGACGACAGCAAACGTAGAAGATCAGAGAGCAACTGATCTCTCATTGGAAAGCTCCACAGATGAAATAATCAACTTAAGATTCTTTTTTTTTCTTCAAAGCTAAATATATTTATTTATTTTGAGTCATGAAACATTTAATTTTTCTTTGAAAGGTGTTATATCTGCCACACACACTCCCACAGGCTCACTGTTTTTTTTTTTTTTGAACCTCAATAAATCCCACCCCAGTATTTTTGTTCTTTTCCTTATTTGTGAAGATTCCTCAGTCATATTGTTTAATCCTATGCAAATTTAATCCAGATTAATTTTAAAATATGGGGAAATCCAGCTGAAACTGAAAGTTTTGGGATGTAGCAAGCATTAGTTCTTTCTGCTGTAGTTTTTTTTTTTTTTTAACTGATATTTCTGCGATTCTTCCTTTCAGTTTTTTTCTGGTAGCTCTCTACTTTATCAGGCTGTAATCTATGCAAACATGGAGGCAGGAGGCAGCCATGGAGAGTCTGATCAGCAGTCAGCAAAACCAAGATGTGTGAATTACCTCCACCCTTTCCTTCCTTCAGATTTATCCCTTCCCTGGGATTTAATATGAGTTGGAAAGAAATTCCTGTCCAAACCAAAATGAATCCTCATGAAAGATTTTACCTGGTAAGAGGGTGAGATATCAACTTCTCCAAGAGTCGACTTGCTTCAAAGTCCTAAGAATTAAGTGAGCTGAAATTCACATTTATGACAGGCACTTGGATATTTTGTTTGCAGGACTTTGTTTTCCAATCCTTTAACTTCAGGTGATAAATATCTGCTTCCTAGCCAAGCAAAATGTGTATCCTTTAAGGACGACAGCACCCAAAACTGGGAGTTTATGGGGAGGGGAATCTTTTTTTTTTTTTTTAATCACCAAAGGATTTACAACCAAAAATTGACCTGGAACTTAAAATTCAGTCCTAATAAAACTCCTTTCAAGGAAAATTCATTGTGCCTTCCGTCATCTCAGGTTTGCTAACAGTTTAGCTGGATTTTCATCAATTTTTGAGTACTGCATGTTGATTTCTGGGATCCTCTCCTCTACCCTATGGTTTATACTTCCTTGTGCCCTGGCTTTGGTTCTCAGATGCAATCATGCCGAATACTTTTTTGAGAATTCTTTGTCCATGGATAATATTTGTACCTTCAAACAAAATATATCTCCTGAAACATCAGTCTTTGAGAATCTCTACCAGATGAGTATTTTGCTTGCCTGCTTGGTATCTCCTCCTGGATGCCGGCTTCTGTCACCTCTTAGAATATTCGTCTTCACTCACTGTCTCCACTTTGCTTTAATATTTCTTCTCAGTCCAGTTCTGTCAGGCAATGCCCTCCTGATTCCACCACAAAAAAAAAACTCTGTCTAAATTCACCAACCGAAGCCAATGTCTGGTTTCAGGACTAGTGTCACTGCCCCTAAGGTGCACATGGCATAGCCAATGACTCTAACCTTCTAGAGATCCCCTCTTCTCTGGGCTGCACTCTTGTTGTGGTCCTGCTCATCCTTCACTTGGTGCCTTTTCTCATTCTCCTTCATGAGTTCATCCTCACCTCTTCCGATATGTCAGATGTCCCAGGTCTCTCCAGATGTTTTCGTTTAGACTTATGTTTATAAATTCTGTTTGTACACCAGCAACCCCTGAATCCATGCTCACAGCCTTAGAACTCTCCCTAGAACTTACATTTTAAACTTCCTCTATGTCCTCTTTGAGTGTCCTTAATAAATATCGCTAAATCAAAAAGGCTAACAATGAACAACTGATTTTTTAACCCACATACACAACTCCCATCAAAGTGTATTCCTCTCATGTTTTTTCCTACTTCCTTAAGTACAGTCTCCAAAATGATTGCTCATCTGTATTTTAGGAATGAATCCCATGGTTTTATGTTCAGGATGGCTCCAGATTTTTATCATCCTATTTTGCTACTTGGTAGGTTATCTACCTATGTCATCAGTAAGAGTAGAAAGCCCTTGAAATGCTCTCTGTAAGATTATTGAAACAAAAACAAAACAATAAAAATGACAGCAATAGAAAACTATGCCTAGTACCTATTCTTAAAATTTTAGAACTAATCTTAGATCAACTCTCGTACTTCTCCCACTCCTCCTCCCAATTAATGCACACACACACACTCACACCAGTGCTCAACTAGAGTCACGGTACCTTGCCTGCAAGTTCACTGGTTCCCTGCATGACTGAGTATCATTTGTACAACTCTGTCTTTCTGCAGTCACAGATGTTGTCAGAGGCTCACAGTCAAATACAAACTCTGCAGTGAAATGTGTCTCCACCCTTCCCAATTTTATTTTATTTTTTTGCCTTTCTTTTAATATCATTTCTAGCCACAGATGTGTTAGTTTTCTGTTACTTTAAAAGAAAAAAAATGTCATTGGGGCTCACAGTTTTGGAAGTGTAATTATCTGTGTTGCATCAGGCCTATATGACAGTTCAGGACATCACAACAGCAGCATGTAGTGAAGGAGAGCCATTCACTTCATGGCCTCCTATGAAAAAAAGATGAAGAGACAAAGGTCCTGCAAGCCCCCCTTAGAGCATACTCCCAAGGACCTAAAACCTCCCATGAGGCCCCACTCCTAAAGGCTCCACTACTTCCCAGTAGCATAAAGATGGGGCCAAGCATTTAACACACAGCCTTTGGTAGACATAGTAGGTCCAAACCATAGCAAGCAGTCAGAAACATCCACAAGTAATAACATCTGCAGTTCTTTCATTTAGAGGCATAAATTAATAAATCATGTTAGCAGTGGAAAGTCTTTCCTGTCTGATTTTAGTTATAGTTCTCTCATTTTTCATAGAAAGTGACATTCTGTGACATGTATTGGCTCATCTCTAAGTTTATCTGCCATCAATTATAAAAATACCAATGAATGCCCAATAAAAAGTTTCAGTAAACTGTCTGATAAGAAGGAAGTTTTATATTTTTCACTTTTAGAAAACAGAATTTTTAATTTTCTATTTCATTACTTCCAGAGGAAAATAATACGGCCAAGGGCCAGGGCTTTGTGATAGGGAAAAATTCTGATAAGCATTTGGTTCTTTCCAGTTATCAATGTTACTGCAAAGGACCACATGGTCTGATTCTCAGCCTCCTAAAGGGACGAAAAACAACACTCAACAGGAAGCAATTCCATTTCTAGGATCTCCATAGGTGCCATAACTTATTACCTTTCACACAAGAGCAACCCAGAGGGAGGACGATACCAATTAGACTTACCAGGGAAAGTCACTACCACAGAGGATTTCCAGGCATGAGCCAAGACGTCGCCCAGTCTGAGAGTCACACTCTTCAAACTACTCCCTGCAGAGAAGAGCTTTGCCTATTTAAATATTTCCAAAGAATGACCAACTCTACATTTCCCCAGGATGATTAGAATCATTCATGACTTTTCTTTATTACTGAGGCACAAAATCTAGACATGTTTCACTATAAAGGACTGAGATTTTTTCATGATCAGAAATGACTTATCCCCTCGAAAGCAAAGTCCACTCTGCACCCGAAGGATACCCAATGTTGAAGATGTTGACGTCTATGCTAGTTATAGCTAGTGGAAATAGGTGAATACATGAAGGTATTAGAAACCACCTTTCAATACCAACAAATTTATTTGGCTTGGTTGGGTATAGGAAGTAGAAAAATACAGTAGCAACAGAGACGTCTTCTGCAGGTTTTAAGGGAGAATTATTTACTCCTGGGATCTCTTCCTGTTTCCTGGCTGAGCTATCTGCCTGTATATTCATTTCAACTCATTTCTTATACAAAACTAAGGTGAAACTAGAGTCCACCTGGGACATCATTATTACAAATTTGTGAACTAGGAATCAAGCCAATTTTTGATGTCAGAAAAGGATGCTTTACAACCCCACAACTCTCTTTGAAAAACTTAGTTCACAGACCCTAGACAGGCATGCTGTCTTGATGAGGCATTTCCAAGAGTGAATCAAGGACAAAACTCAGATTGAAACAATATTTGTGTGGGCAATATTACCTCTGAGCTGGTCTAAAAGGTTTCAATTCTACCTCAGAGTCCTTCAATTGAAAATAAGCAAATAATTCAACATAACCCACTTGGCTGTGCATCTCTTGCAACTGCTTTGAATCCTGTCCCCTTGGTGTCCACTGCTTGCTATTTTACTAAAAGGGGAATAAATGGAACTTGTTACTGTTAGTGGATAAATGACAACTCGGACAATAACTTGAAAAGTCTGCTAATGAACATAAACCTAATAGAAGTTAATTTTTCTTTTATAGAACAGGATCTTGACACCCAGAAGATGTTCAATAAGTTTAATAAGTTTTCACTGACAAGACAAAGGAAGGAATACATGATTAGGGTAGAACTGATGCTCCTTTATGCTTAAATGCTAAAGGTTCTTCCCAGTGATCTAGTGGTTACTGTTGGATACCATCTGGAAAGGAACTGATGGAGAATGAGCAGACCCTTTGGTTGCACATCACATGAAGAATGGAATGGATTCCAAAGACATCTTCTCTACAACATTCAATGTAGCCACCCACTTTTTCCAATTTGGATGTGGGGAAATATGAAATGAATCTGATCTGATTCATGACGACTTTAGTTTCACAACAACTTTCAATATTTTAAGAGAGGGAATGCGGAATATGATGGTTGAGCCACAGCTGAGCTGTGGTTGAGACATCTAAATCATCATCATTGGAAAAGAAGATGCAGCAGCATTTCAACCAGGCTGATTCCTTTTCACTGCAAATTTCCAATGCAGAATTCTGTTCTCATTTCCTGATTAAATCAAAACCAAAAGTAGAAAACTCTCTTAGAGTCTCTCTTGACTTCCTCTCCAGCCTCATTGCTCACCCCTCCTCTTCATGCTGGCCACCTCCTGTGCCTTCTCTGAGGCCAAGTGAGTTTTCCCATCCTGCCTCTGGCATCCCTTCCCACCAGACAAACTCAGACCTATTATCACAGGCTGCAGTGAATTCTTATGATTTTATGTTGCTGTGGCATCCATTTCAAATGGGTTAGATAGCCACTCTGATGTGACAGACTTTACTACTAAGTTAGAAAATAAGGCAATGCACACTGATGAAGCGATAGCGTTACTTCCATAAGATTGCTTGAAAAATACAATAGCTGCCCCCACCCCCATCCATGGTTTTACTTTCTGTGGTTCCAGTTACCTGCAGCCAGTCACGGTCTGAAAATATTAATGGAAAAATTCTAGAAGTAAACAATTCCTAAGTTTCAATCATCAATCTGACTGGTGTGAAATTCCATGCTATCCCATTTCCCTAGATGAACTATAAATCATCCGTTTGTTCAGTGTATTTACACTGTATATACTACCCACCCTGTGGCAGTTTAGAGAGAGAGAACGGTCATGTAACTTTTATGACAGAACAGTGTTAATCTATTTTATTATTAGTTGTTATTGCAAACCTCTCATTATATCTAATTCATAAATTAAATTTTACTATAGATATTCACATGTAAGAAAAAATGTAGTATTTATAGTGTTTGGTGTAATCTGTTATTCCAAGCATCTTCCCCTCCTGCTCTCTCTCTCTTTCTCTCTCTCCCTCACACACACACACACACACACACACACAAACACATTATTATTCCCAAACAAAGGAACAAACCGACAGTGTGCTCTTCACTTTGCCTGAAGGATTAATGCAATACTACATAGAAGAATTAAAATCTCTCGATTTATTTATTTAAAATGACAAACTCAATTACTTACTGACATTTTCTCTACCTAAATAACATCTGAAATAAGACACTGCCTAGCTCCCTCAGTGAAGAAATACATTTTCTTTTCTATAGATTTTTTTAAAGTTTTTTTAAAATTAAATTCTTTTTGAAAATGATACATAAATCATATGAGTTGCATGAATGAATGGAGCACACTTGATACATGTATACTTCCTGTAATGTTCAAATCAAGTTAAACATATCTAAATCCTCAAATACTAACATTCCCTTAAGTCAAAAACATTCAAAGTTCTTTCTTATAGCTTTTTGAAATACACTGTATATTAATCATAGTTATCTCTACACACTCCACTGTGCAGTATCAGCTCACCAGAGCTATTTATTCCTATATAACTGTGCTTTTGTACCCACGGATCAGCCTTTCCCCATTCCTCTCTTCCCAACTCTTGACCAGCCTCTGGTAACCACCATTCTATTCTCAACTTCTAAAAGACCAATTTTTTTTATATATATATATTCCACATATAAGTGAGATCATGTGGTACTTGTCTTTTTGTGCCTGGCTTACTTTGCTCAACACAATGATCTCCAGTTCCATCCAAGTTGTCTTGAATGACAGCATTTCAAGCAGTTTTATGGCTGAATAGTATTCCATTGTGTATATATTCCTCATTTTCTTTATCCATTCATCCATTGATGGGCACTTGGATTGTTACCATTTCTTTTTGAATAGTGCTGCGATAAATCTGGGAGTGCAGATGTCTATTCGACAGCATGACTTTATTTCCTTTGAGTATATACCCAGTAGTAGGGTTGCTGGATCATATGGTAATTCTCTTTTTAGCTGTTTGAGGAAACTCCATACTATTTTGAGAAGAGCAATTTAAATGTGTGAAGTTATACAAGAGGGAATATGAGCAAGACATACTTTATTATCAAAAGCAATGAGGCAGACTTGACAAAAGTTTCAGCACAGTCAGGCCCAAGCCTGTAATCCCAGTGGCTCAGGAGTCTGAGACAGGAGGATCACAAGTTCAAAGCCAGCCTAAGCAATGGCAAGCCACCAAGCAATTCAGTGCGACCCTATCACTAAATAAAATATAAAATAGGGCTGGAGATGTGACTCGGTGGGTTGAGTGCCCCTGAGTTCAATCCTTAGTACCCCCAAAAAGTTTCAACACAACTTCTAGAAATGAAGCATTCACAATGGAGTGAAAACCTTAAGAGATAAGTATGCAGGTGAGTGGTGTGAATGGAAGAAGTGAGAAACTCAAGGAACTATGAAGAATTACATGTGGAGACAGTATAGAGTGAGGAAAAATAGAGACAAATAAAAAGTAAAATGTGCAGATTTTGTATATACTTAATCATAATATCAGAAAAAAAATAATAAGAGAGGGAGGACCTGAAAAGACAAAGGCAGAGAAAAGTCATGAATTTTCAGCTCCAGGAAGGTTAATGACGCTAGATTCTAAATAAAATATATTTAGTGTCAGTCCATGAACAAGGAAATAAAAGAGATAGTGAAGAGAGTAGGGGGGGGGGTTGTGGAGGTAGAAGGAGGGAACTTTTGATGTAAAAGGGATGGAGAGGAAAGACAGATGCCACAGTCTGGCTGTAGCAAAATAACCGGGGCGGGGGGGGGTTACGAGCAACTTGTGTACATTGATACAGCAGGAGTGGGAGCCGTTTATTGTAGGACAGGAGGGGGTATATGTACATTACAACAGCTTATCTTTTTTTAAATTTTTTGATTGTTGGTTGTTCAAAACATTACATAGTTCTTGATATATCATATTTCACACTTAGATTCAATGTGGGTTATGAACTCCCATTTTTCACCCCATATACAGATTGCAGAATCACATCAGTTACACATCCACGTTTTTACATAATGCCATATTAGTGACTGTTGTATTTTAAAAGAGAACCTAAGATTATAGCGTTCAGGGAATTAATATTTATTACTACCTCCTAAGTTTCTGATTAATTATATCAACAATAACCTTTTTTATTCTGTCTCTACTAACTTTTTTTGCCCCAA
>NW_026000020.1:2612065-2623802 GCF_001458135.2 Marmota marmota marmota
CGGGGCGGTTCCGGGAGCCGGAACTCGGGCGCCCCACGCTAGGCGTCGCTCCGATAGGCTCAGGTTCTTAGAAGCACCCAGGCGCAGAACCCTAGCAATCTGTTTGCAAGCCACAGGCGAATTGTAGCCTGGAATTACCTGATCTATGGCTGAATGAGTTGCGGTCAGTCGAAAACAGGGGACGTGACGTCAGTTTACCAAGATGGTGGCTGCTGGCCTCCTCTGTGGACTGACCGGTGTGTAGAACCAAGCAGGACCGCTTCCTTACCCCGTCTGGAACCCAGAATTCAGCCCTGAGTACGGTGCTTGCGCGGCTGGCAGAAACTGCAGCGCTGTAACCCTGCGTCTCTATCCCAGCGCACACTGCAGACTCTAGCCGCGGGGCGATTTGCTGAATAAGCAGTTACCCTCCGTGCGACAAACCTCTCGCGTTTGAGTCCCCGTAGCCGATCCTCGTGCGATGGAAATCCTTCCTCCAGGTTCCGGAGCACCCCACTATTGCTGGAAATTCCTAACAAGATATCCTTTAGCCGTCCTGACTTGTCATACTCCCACACAGTGAAGCAGCACACGGGGGTAATGCACTCCCCTCGCCGCCATCTTCCAAATCTTTGTGACAGTTTTCAATTGCAAAGCAAAAGCATATCTTGCAAGTAATGATGAAAAAATTCAAATTATTGTGGAAGATTTTTGACACACCTCTTAATAGTAATTTAAAACTCAAGAGAAAAAGTCAATTAAGATCATAAAAATTTTGAAGAGAAAATGATAAAGCTCCAAAGCTCTACCTCATTGACCAATAAATAATGTATATTACCTCTGTCTACCCATTTCTCCATATATCTATGAACAAAATAAAAAGTCAGCCTTATTACATAGATGTATGTACAACATTCTTAAGTAAACAAGAAACATTTATAAAAATTAGTGTTGACAAATTTTAAAGTATTACTAACATCCAAAAGCCATAAATCAAAATAAAATTAAATTATGTCAGAATTTAAAGTTGTAAATAATGAGTAAGCCTCCATGTATGTAGAAATTTAGTTCATAAAAGAAATCATAATATAACTTGGAAAAGAGTTATAACTAAAATTATGAAATTTATACATAAATAACTTGGTGGATGTGGATAACATAGAATTTGGAGAGAAATATATAAGAGTCCTTTGGTATCCAAGGGGGGATTCTTCCTGAATACCCCATGCATACCAAAATATGTGAATGCTCAAGATTCCTGTATAAAGTGATAGAGTATCTTCATGTAAAATATATCATAGTATCTATGCATAGCCTCCTGTATCTTTAAATCATCTCTAAATGACTTGTAATGCCTAATATAACATGAATACCTTGTAAATGGGCCTTATACTGTATTGTTTAGGGTATAATGACATGAAACAAAGTCTGTAGATTTTCACTACAGATAGGGTGTTTTGAGGTAGTTGATTGAATCTGTGGATACAGAACTCACAAATACAGAGGGACAACTATAGAACATAAATGCCTGTTATTAGAAAAAAGGAGACATAAAATTCGAAAAGCTAAAATATTAGAAAAAGAGCAAGAGAGTAAATACAATTAGAAGAAAAGAAAAAATATTAGTAGAGGTTAATGCAATATAATATGTGTGTACTACTGAAGATTAACATCATCAAAAGTTTCTTTTTTCCTAAAAATTAGTAAAGTAGAAACCTATGGTTATGGTAGAAACTTGAATTGTGTCAAAGATGACATTCAGATCACTGAGAAAGCAGTAGACTACTCACTAAAAACATGGTACCGATTACACATATAAAAATCAGTTTATAACATGTATACAATGCTTGATGGACAATATAGGGAAATATTTTCATGATTTTAGCAGAGAGGGTTTTCTTAAAATAGGTGAAAACAATAAGTAAAAATTGACAGATTCAAACATTTTGTCAGAAAACATCATCAAGTGAGAATATAATGAACAAGAAATAGTTTGCATGTCCATTAATAATAGAGTGGATAAACAAAGTATATTTATAAAACTGAATAACACACAAAGATAAAGTCAATGTCCAGCAAAAGTCAGCAATGATAAATATTAAAACTATAATGTAAGCAAAAGAATCTTATAGAGCCTTGTATATAACATAATTTTATATAAAGGGTGTTGAAAACATCAAATTAATATAAAGATATGTTCATATTTATGCTTGAGAAGATATTATAATTTGAAATCATAGCTTATAATTCTTAAAACACAAGAATAAAGAGTTTCCATTTTCACCTTTTAAATATGGGTAAGATCTTGCTTTGGCCTAGGGGACATTTTCAAATGTGATAAGAGCAGAAGCTTGAAAATTAACTGAGTAAGAGGGTACATGCTTTTTTGCTGAACTTAGAACCCCAAAACCATGTCAGTGAGCCTGAACTAGCCTGGTGGAAAATGAGAGTACACCAAGCCCCTGGCTTTCCCCTGCCAAATGCCAGACATTCTATTGAGGCTATCATCATTCATCAAGTCCCCAGCAAAACTGCACATTATGAGCAATCTCAGCAGAAATCAGCTGATTCAATCTAGTGAAAGAACTGACCATCTGACCCACAGAAATCAGAGCTAAATAAATCACTCTTGTTTTAAACCATTACTTTTTAGGGTAGTTATTGGCACAAGGTAAGTAATGGAAAAGGTATATCTGTAGGACTTCTAAGGTACTGACTGGTAGTATTTTATTTCTTAATTCAAATAGAAATTTTAATCTATTCATTTTATTACTGTCCTTCAATAACAAGTAACTACTTTGTACTTTTTAGTGTGTATGAATTATTTCATTACAAAAAGGTAAAAAGTTCTTCAAAATTTTCTGACCACTTTAAGGACTACTGAAAAATAATTAGATATTTTTAGCTAAATAAAAATTGACTTAACCACAGCAGGTACTTATAAAAATCTATATCTCAACCATAAGCGTAAAGATCCTAAAAGAAAGTTTTCTGATATACAAAAGAAAAGAAAGCAAAGAAGTTGATGTTAAATCTGAAAAATCTTTGAATGTATAAATAATGACAAATAAAGAAGGCACATTACAAGAGCAACATGGTAAAAATCAGAAATTGAAATAGAACATATTTATTATAGAAAAAAATGTGAAATTTATTTAAGGACAAGTTTAGCATATAGATTCAAAACTTAAACACTAAAAAGCATAAAGCATTGCTGAAATAAAAGATCTGAGGAAAAATGAGATGTGTAAAATAATTTTTATATATTAGAAAACAACATTGTCAAAATGCAGTTATCTCCAAACCAATTTACAAATTAAATATAATTCCATGCAAAATCACAGAATGTTTTTAGAAATGATCAAATTTATTCTAAAATTTACATGAAAAATAAAAATGACCACAGATAACCAGAATCACCTTCACAAAAGAAGAAGCTATCCCACCCAATGGCAAGTCTTATTTTGCAACTATAGTAAATAAAAAACTGTGGTGCTGGTGTAAGAATCATTGAACAGAATAGAGCCCAGATTAGATTCACGATCACATGTTCAACTGATTCTCCAAAAGTTGCCAATGTAACCCAAAAAGAAGGGTCATCTTTTCAACAAAATATTCTGTAACTACTTAATTTTTCACAGATAATACATAAATGCAACTTAACTTTTGTACCACGCCACATGTCAAAATTAACTCAAAATGGATCATATGCCTACAGATAAAAGTTATATAATTATTTTAAAAGAAAACATGTGAGCAGGTTGTTGCAATTGGGTTGTGTAGAAAACTTCATAGACAACACACATAAATCATGAGTCACAAAAGAATAATAAAAAGAATAACACAATTAACCTAACCTAAATTAAAAGTTTACTCTTTGAATAAAAAAAAAAAAAAATAACAAGCCACAGACTGGAAGAAAATATTTGCAGAACACACCATCTCAAAAAGGACTTGTATTAAGCATGTAGAAGGCGCTCTTTCAACTCAATAATAAAAATAAACAACTCTAAAAAATGCTAAAAAGGAAAAAAAATCCCTTGAAATTCAAAGTGAATGTCAAATAAACTCATTAATATATGTTCATTATCACTAATCATTAGAAAAATGTAAGTATAAACCACAAGGTGAGACCTGTACGTTCTCATTAGAATGGCAAAAAGTGAACAGAATGAAAATTCCAAGTGTTAACAAAGGATGTAGAGAAATTGGAACTCTCATGTTAGTAGAGGGAATACAAAATGGCACAACCTTTTGGAAATCTGGTGGTTTCTATTAAATTAACCACCGACTGGCAATATAGCCCCGTCGTTCCACTCCTAAGTTGTTACTCAAGAGAAATAGGAAAAATATGTCCAGGCAGAGATCTTTTGCATGAATGTTCATAGCAGCTTTATTTTTAATAGCCCCAAACTAGAAACTACTTCAACACCATCAATATGAATGTTTAAACATGATGCTGTGTGTCCATACAATGGAATGGCTTATTTTAATGGAGCTATGTGACGTCTACAAGCTTACAGTATTCCTAAAACTTTGAATTTGGCTCTTGTTAGCTGGTGCAAGTTAGTTCTAGCACACCTTTGGGACATAAATAATGTATATGTGAAAGTCAATTTGTTTGCTTCATGTTTGTATAGTTCCTTTCAATTCATAGTATTTTGCACAGATCTTTCTGGAAGACAAAGCATTTTTATTTGTTTAATAAATAAAGCACTTAAAACTCGGAGAGTTGAATCCTGTGATATCAGGATGGATGACTTTGGCAATCAGGAACAGAAACTCTCACTTAAACTGACTTAAATATAAGGAATTTAATATTTTCTCTAATGGAGAGACCCAAGAAAGGCAAGGTTCCAGAACTGCTGATCTGTCTAATGATGTATTTAATCCCTGGTATCTTTCCTCTTTCCTTCTTTCTCATTTGATATCATTGGTGTCAATGGGATTTTCCGACTTGTTGAGGGAGCACAGCTGAACTCAGCAATGTCCAGTACAAAGACAAAGACTATCTCCTCCTAAGCCTGTGACTTAGACTCAAGGACCCTCCCCCAGAAATTCTACCTATAGGTTGCTCTCATTTCCGCATTGCCACAGCTTGGCAACATGCTCCTGGCTAGAGCTCTCAGCAGACAGAGGATGGGAGATTTTGCCTAACTTTGTCTAAACAGGAAGTACCACTAATGCTGGGGGTGGGTCACTCTCCTCCAGGATCCCCTGGAAGAAGGTGGCTATCTATACACATGTGACATCTGTTAAGGAGGAAGAGATGTGGGTGGAGGAAAAAGTGGTGCAAAAGTCCAGAATCTATCTTCATAATAAAGCACCACCTCCCCAAATATGGCATAAAGACGTTGACAAATATCATAATTCTCTGAACCCCTGTATTATTTTGGAATGTTATTCTTTGACTATTTATTATTTCAATAAAATTATATGCATTGATAATTACATCTCAAGTTCTAGGGGTAGGTGCATATGTGTGTAGGTTTCTATATGAGCACCTTTAGTAACTCAGTATTTTAACGAATTTACACTTTGCGGTGCCTTCCATGGAAAAGGAGAAAATACCCATTTTATGTATATTTTACAGATACAAAAGCACATGGTATCTTAAAATATATATTTTTAAGTTGTACATGGACACAATATCTTTATTTTTCTTTTTAATTTTTTTGTGTGGTGCTGAGGATTGAACCCAGTGCCTCACATGCGAGGGAACTGCTCTACCACTGAGTCACAACCCAGCCCACGTGGTACGGTTTTGATGTGTCCTACAAAGTTCATGTGTAGGATCATCAACAATGTAACAGTGTGGGACCCCTTTCTTGTCTTTTGCCTCAGGTCAAGTATAGCAAAGTGTTGGGAGATTAGAGCCTGAGAGGAAGTGATTATTGAGTCCTGAGGACTCTGCCCTTATGAAAGGGTGAATGTCACTATTGAGAGAACTGTCAGTTACCTCAAGAGTGTGCTTGTCCGCTCCCTCTTGCTTTCTGGTTTTCTTGCATACTCTTGCCTTTCTGTCTTCTGCCATGGGAGGATGCAACAAAAAGTCCCCGCCAGATGCTAGCACCTTGATATTGAACTTCCCAGTCTCAGAAAGTGAGGAATAAATTTCTTTTATTTGTAAATTACCCATTCTGTGGCATTCAGCTACAGGAACATAAAATGATCACAAAAGAAAGCTAAACTCTCCAGGTTTCCCTTCCACTGGAGTCTTTGAACTATTTTCCTTAGACTTTCAATATTATTCACAAACAAGAGAGACAAACTTTAAGAGTTACAGTCCCAAATGAGAATTTTTCTGAAAATCATTGCAAGCAATGGAAAATGAAGAGTTACAGCCCGAAATAACTTGCAATTGTAACTATGGTGTTCACTGTAGTGATTACTATAATGTGCACTGTGGCAGAATTACAGTTGCCATGGGAACCATAAATTTGATTTTCTGGGGTTTTGTGCGTGCAAAATCTCTACTATAATGCTGCCTTCACATATTGTCTTTTTCATCTGTTATACACGTACTTGGGTCCAAAGCAGACCACCTAAACTGAAGACAGAAATGTTGGTAACTTTCCTCAAGGATTTCTTTAGTACCTCAGCAGCATTTGAGTTAATTCTGAGAGTGGATATATTAAAAATGTATTTTTGATCTTACTTCAAACACAGTAGATTGATCTCTTCCAACCCAGCTTTTACACCATTCCCTGGAATAAAAATTCCCTCTATGTTTTCAGCTTTTGATCTACTCACTTTAAAAATGTTTATGTGAGTTGGTGCTATTCCACATGGATGACAGATTTATTGATGCTTTGTTGGTTATCTTTTGTTTTCTAATAATTCCTTTATATGCTTTTTCTGAGTAGACTATCTCCTGGCTTCAGTATTTTTTAATACAATGAAGCTTCCCTCATTTCCTGAAATAGAATGCTTTCACTAATGCCCATGATACATTGACCATAGTTCTTTCAACCAGTTGACCTCCTTTATTTTTTCTTTCTATGTCTATGAACATTTGAAACACTAGGGACTCGTGACTCTGTGACTTTAATGAAAAGACAGGTTGAATTGCTATGGATATTGCATCCTGGTAGAGTCTAGATTTAGCCTTTATTCCCTATTATAGGACTGTTTTATTATAGGAGGAAAAGTTAACCTTCTCATTAAGTACAGAAAAAAATCCAAGTCTTCTTAGCTGTAGTGAATCAAAGGAATGCTTTCATCTATTTTCCCCCTGCAGAGGTCAGTAAGCATTTCCCATGCCCCTGCTGTGGCATGGCCAACACCAGCAGCTCATGTGACTTGGCTGATTCCTGCACATCTCGTCTTATGTATAAGGAATGGTTATAATTGCCCCTAAAACTTGGACCATAGCTGTTTTGCTTTGAAGAATTTACACTGTTAATTTTTCAAATTTCCTTAATGTAGGTGGACAAAATCTAAATCCTACCACTGTCAAAGGAACTCTGGAATTGTAGATAAAAACTTTACTTGACAGAAAGCACTTTTTGAAAGGTAATGGTTGGAATCAAACATAAAAAAAGAATATGACAGTTCCAATGATACCCGTTTCAATAAGGGATTAACATGTAATGCGATGTATTGTGCTAACTACAACTAAATCAAAAGCTCAGAGACAAGATGGCATATTTAACAAACTCAGGCATTTTGTAATGATGTGATGATTCATCACAAATGAGTGGAAGACAAATGCAGTGTTCAATGCATCAACATTTCTGCAGGCAGATCGGGTGGTGTCAATTGTCCCCAAGTTGCATATATGGAATTCATTGGAATCACCTCCAGAAACCTGCAGACTCACCTTGAGTTTCAGTTAATAAGTTCAAAACAAAGGGCGGAGGAAAGAAGATAGCATAAATTAAATACACTCACATGATACCAAACTTTCCTTCTGCTCACTAACTAGATAATTCTACAATTATTGGTAAGATTTAGTGAGCTTGGTATTATCTGAGTAGCAAATGTCCCCCATGTCTGCCAATGAAAGAATGATACAGAGAGATGTGAGAACTGGTTCAGAGAAATGGCCTTGCTTCAGTGCATAAGTGGTCAGCAGACAGTGTAAAAGTCCACTACACAGTGGACTAAATTAATGTGGATGGGACTCAGCCCACCAAAATAGATGGAAATCCTGAATAAATTATCCCAAAAATTTTTAAAAAAAGAAAAAAAATGGACTCCTCACTTAATTCTAACAAAAAAATATGATTGAAATAACAATGAAATAGCCCTATATTCCCCAAAAAATGGTCAATTGCTAGAGGGGATATATAGGAACTTCCGTGCATTGCTGGTGGTAATGCAGCATGGTTCACTTTGGAAAGTGGATTGGCAGTTTCTTAAAATGCTAACCACAGTATTAAAACATGACTCAGCATATGAGTTGTGCTTCTAGGTTTTATAAACTTATATCCATGCAACAGTCTTCATGCAAAATTTATAAGTGTCAGAAACTGTAAGTGTTCATCTTGTTCTTTAGTAGGTGAGTAGACAAGAGTCCATACATTGCAACATTATTTATCAACAGAAAAGGATGAGCTGTCAATATAAAATAAAATAGAGATCCTTCAATTCAACACTGTGAAGTGAAACAAGTGTGAAGAGGTTACATGTAATTCTAACTACCTGACCTACTGAAAAACAAAAGAGACTGAAAATGGATAGTGTATGCCAGAGCTTCTGAAAGGTTGAATAAATGAAGCATGTGGATTTTCTTTTTCTTCATAGTTTTATCTATTTACTTATGATTTTACTAAATTTTAAAATTATTTTGGGTTAGACAAATGTTGCAAAGATAAAGCAGGGTGTTCCTACACACCCAAACTCAAATTCTCCTATTATTAACATTTTACATGTGTAAGGTATGTCACATTTGTCACAACTAATGAACTGTACCTTATTATTAACTAAGTCTGATACTTTATTCTGATTTTCTTCATATTGATTAAATGTTCTTTTTGCCCTTCCAAACTCCACCTCAGCCAGCTGATCAAGGTCGGCACCAACAGTGATATGTCAGGCTGATGTACCCATAGTGTGATGTGATGAGTGTGACACTTGACCTCCCTGGATTTCCTCCCAATTGCTCATAAAAGTAGTCTACTCATGAGAAATACATCAACAAAGCCCAAAATGAGAGATACTGGACAAAATGACTGGCGCTCCTCAAAGCTGTCAAGATCATCAAAACCAGAAGCATCAGAGAAACTGTCACAATCAAGAGAAATTTAAGGAGACATGGGGTCTACATACTTCCTCCTTCTAAGCCTCACCTCCTAAGTCTCTACCACCTAACTCCCAACTGCCCATTAAATTTTGAATCACTCAGTGGATTAATCCACTGATAGAATTAGAGCCTTCATGATCCAGTCACCTTCCAAACTCCCACATTTGCTATAAGGACCAAGATTTGCATACATGAGCTTTTGGGGGAATTTTCAGATCCAATTCATAACATAATGTATGTTGTTTTTAATTGGACAAACTGTCTGTAGGACACAAGGGAACTCTTTGTACTATGTGTGTCACTTATCTATGAACTAAAGCGCTCTACGACAATAAAAAGAAGGTTAAAAACTTCTTAACAAGCAAACATAAGCATAGAGATATTACATAAATTGTCTAAAATACTTAATAGCATAAACAGAATTCGAGAATAGCAATAATAGAGTCAGAATCTGAACTTTAAGCTCAGTTCTATACAATATCATTAGGTATTGGCATGCTCAGATAATTAGGTGATATAGGTGATAGGTGGATAGATGGATGGATGGATAGGTAGATGGATAAATTTCTAAGTGGCAGAAACAAAAAAAGAAACTAAAGCCTGTAAGTAGACTTTTCCCCCCTTAGTGTCTCACTGTTGGCTGCTGCAGGTTGGAGTTTAATGCCTACATGGACTGGTGTGGTATGACTCTGTGTGAGGTCAATAGCAAGTGCAGGCAGCCCAGCAGAAAGCAGAGAGCTTTGAAGACCTGAGCTGCCTCTGCAAGAGGAATTAGAACAAGACAGGCTACCAGCTCAAGATGCTGGGGAAACTAACTTGTTTCTCAGCCTAGGGCACATTTCTCGCTGACTTAAAAAATCCTGAATGTTGCATGACTTATCACCCCAAAATAGATCCTGAGTGGACCAATGAGTTTCCAAACTTTAGTCCGATCCACAAATTTTTGATAACTTAGAGTCTGTGCGATAGGAAAAGGAAAACAGAAAATTTCTCCTGCTTTACGACTGTGTGAACCTGGCCCTGGAGTTCTCCTCACCTGGTTAGCACCTTATACCTAAGAGCAAGATTCACATCACAATAGGGACAAGAAGGAAAGATGAGCAACAAAGATACAGACGACTTGTTCTCCTTCAGCAACTCTCCCTCTGCCATGGTGTTCATAATACAGTAATAATGCAGTATTATTTTAATACATAATACAGTAATTAACAGTAGAATGATTCCGTTATCACTTACAGAGTTCTATCATCACTGAACCAGGCCACTCCATGCTTGTTTCAGTCTCTTGTTTATAGTAGGAGCTCAATAAATAATTATTGCACTGCTGGTGCAGGCATTCAAATGTGTGGCAAATGTCTGGTGGGCATAGGTGAAAGCTCCGTGTCAGCTACCCAGACACCTCCTCAGATGCACATAGGATGATGTTTTGTGCATTGCTTTAAAATCTTTGACCGAATGATGGAACATTTCAAGAGAAATGTTGTTTCTGGAGTCTTGCTGTTACTTCAAACACAGCACAACACAGGCAGAGAATATTCTTTTCTTTCTACACCATATGCTACCATCTTATTTTCCCTGATATTTTTATCACTACTAAACAGGATGTATTAGGGATGCAAATGTGAAGGTGAATGTTTCTAGTCATCTATAACACCACTGTCCTCTGACCCACCCTCACACTGACCCTAAGTGGTCAGTGCTATGCTCAGACCCATCTCCAATGGCTAGAATTATCCCACCTGGGTCCTGTTGAACTGAGAAGTGATTTGATAAAATAGTTGATAGAATGTGAACTTGGAAAATGACCTTGGGGGATGACATTCCTTAAGGTTAGGGAGATTTTTTTAGATCATCAGCACAATCCTCAGGTTATAAAAGGGTGGGTTTGCCAAGAAAATATGGGAGTCGAAAATTAAACCCAAGTATCTATTTTATGTATAGATGTCGTTTGATTTATGATGGGGTTATACCCCAATAAACCCACCATTAAATGGAAAATATTGTAAGCCAACAGTGCATTTAACACAATCTACTGACCAGTCCATGCTAACCTCTTTTACCGTAAATGTGCCCAGAACACTCACATTAGTCTACAGTTGGGCAAAATCATGTAACACAAAGCTGATTTTATAGCAAAGTGTTAAATATCTCCTATAATTTATCAAATACCTGTATCCAAAAAAATGCTGGCAGCATAGTACTCTGTAGTGTTGGCCGTGTCTTTTCATGATTTCAGAGCTGACTGGGACTTGCACTTGTTGTTTCTGCCCAAAGCCACAAAAAAGAATTGGACTACATATCACTAGCCTGGGAAAAGATCCAAATTCAAAATTTGAAGTATGGTTTGTACTGACTGTGTATCACTTCTGCACTACAAACAAGTAAAGCATCTTAAGTCAACCACCCTAGGTCAAGGGCCATCCTTATAAAGACACTGAAAGCCAGAGAGATCCTATGATCAGTACAAGTCTACACAGGTATGGAGCTCCAGGTGGGTTCTGCAGGAAATAC
>NW_026000020.1:2624173-2670399 GCF_001458135.2 Marmota marmota marmota
CCCCCCCCCCCACCCCCGCTTCATTAAGAGTTGACTCTTTTAGGTTCCCAACCTCACAAGGCCATTTGCATTGAAATGTATTTAGTAAGAATGGGGTGATGGGATTCCTCTTCTCACCCTCTAGGCTTTGAATGACCTTACCAAGGGTCAGGGAGGAAAAGGCATTTTCAGGCCTGCCTCTCCCATGCTGTGTCCTTAGAGCTCTCTGGCTGCCAAGCACCTCCAAAAAAGTTTCTCCAGTCAGGACTTTGCCCCTGTGCTCTGGAAGTTTGGAGCAACCTGGATCTAGTGGTCACAGAAAAGTCCTTCTCTGCCGGTGGAGATAAGGCCCTCCAAAGGACTCTCTACAAAGAAATGCTTAGGTTTGCTTATACTTTGACAAAAATTGGGGTCTTTTGTCACAAACCCATTTTTTTGTGTGTCATATCTTTTACAAGACCGCAGAGGGTGACTGTTTGCCTTGCTTTAGAGGATGGAGGTGTTGGGCATATTCATTGTGTTCTTGTTTTTGGGTGCTTAGAAAGATTCACATTTTGACTTCTTGTGCATCCACTGGCCTGTGTGATGCTTTAATTCCAGATGATCTGCAATGAGAAGAGTACAAGCTGGTGGGGGCTGAGGCTGAGGCTGAAGGATGCCCTCGCACAGGGTGCCTGGCTCCTGCAGGAATTCTTCCCTGGGGCTGGCCTTTGGGAGGGGAGCACACACCCTTGACCCCTTGCTCCTCCCAGGTCTATTGTTAAAGGAAAGCCAGTTTAACCTCTGGTTTTAGGAATGTCCCTAGAGGTCTGCCCTCTTCATTCTTGACCTCATTCACCTTCACAGATGGAGGTGCCCTGATAACCACCATGCTGTAACAGAGGCTCCACCTCAGCCTCAGAGCCAGCAGGTCAGTCCCCAGGTCATTGCTCTGCTATGACGTCTGAGTCAAGGCTTCATTCTCCTAGTTTGGTGCCGAACATGAGCACCATGATAACTGACCCCTGATGGAAGTGATTTTCCAAGCTTAGGGGTAGTAGAGGATCATACAGCCGCCTGTTGACGGTCATTTTCTGGTCTACACCCCAGACTTACTGGGGTGCTATTGAGTTCAAGTACTACATCTGAACCAGTTCCCCCCAGGTGACTCTGACTGGGGTCTTCCTTGAGAGCTTCTCTCTGTTATGATCACACAGGATCTCCTTCTTTTCCATATCAACTTTCCATCATGGTCTATACCATGATGTTCATCTCCGGAGATAATTTTTCTCAACAACCAGAGAGTCAAAAATAAGCTTTTTAGCTGGCTCCATTTTCTGAATTGTGAAATGGATTATCAAATTGCACTTGCTACTTTCTTGCCCGAGAGAGAGAGATTGTGAATACCACTGTGGTTTCATTTTTAAAGCACTCCAAGCTTGAATATGAAAAGTTCATTGTAAAATATTGATGACCCATCTGTTCCATAAACCTTAACTGTCTTTCGTGAGGAGATTTTCCTTCTCTGTGTTCTAAGATGCTATTATTTCTGTGGAGAGAAATTTTTCTTATAATAATTATAAACATTCTAAATTCAGAAGCAAAACATGCACAGCAATTTCTTCCTAAGTTTTCCCGTGCTCCTCGTCCTAAAATAATAGAAGTTGAGAATTCTAGACATGAAAACTAACCTAACTCACTAACTCAGCCAGAGCTGTTTCCAAATTATTCTGGAGAGAGATTAATACTACTTTAAAATACATTTTGCTCTAGACAAAAGCAAGTACTTTTTCCTTATGTGTAGAAAGCGTCCTGAATTGCCACTGCATAGTAAAAAGTGTGGCATTTTGCAGATAATGGACATAGAGGAAGTGAATTTCAAAGGAGGCAAAATATTGGGGCTGGGGATGTGGCTCAAGCGGTAGCGCGCTCGCCTGGCATGTGTGCGGCCTGGGTTCGATCCTCAGCACCACATACAAAACAAAGATGTTGTGTCCGCCGATAACTAAAAAATAAATATTAAAATTCTCTCTCCCTCTCTCTCTCTCTATCTCTCTCACTCTCTCTTTAAAAAAAAAAAAAAAAGGAGGCAAAATATATTATGCCACTGTTTCCACAATGAACGTTATTACCATGGGTTATAATGAAGTCTATTTCACATTAGATATAACAGTATACCATAGTACAAGTTTAGAAACCACAGGGCTGGATGTGTTAAGAAGAACATTTTGTAAAACTCCCCAAAGTCTATGACACACACACACATTCCCAACCTCAAAGAGAAGGTAGTAGATGTCACATTGGCTAAATTTAAAGCTGCTGATCTTCTCCATACACATAGTAGTAGTTAATAGAAAATAGAGCACATATTCTAAAGGAGAGAGTTGAAAAAAATAGATCTTCTTGTGCCTGTGGCTACTCACAAGGAAATTCTGCCTACTGTATTCTTTTCTGTAACATAAATAGCTTCCACAAAAGAAAGAGATGGTAACAGTGACCAGATAATGAAAGAGATGCTTTGAAACATGCAATATATGGAAATATACTGCAACCCTGTTGAAATTTAATCCTGGACATCATATATTAGTGATATTTGGAGATGGGTCCTTTAACTTGCAGTCACAGAGGGATGGCTGCTCTGATTGCATTAGGGGCTTCATATAAAATGCAGAAGACTCAGAACCGGTGTGCTTGCTCTATTTTATCATGTAATGGCTGATCTACCCCTCTGTAGTCTTCCACCAGAAAGGAAGACCTCACCAGATGCTGAGCAGTTGCCAGCATCGTGATCGTGGACTCCCCAAACTGTGAGATAACAAACCTCTCTTCTTTTATAAGTTACCCAATCTGTGGTATTTAATTATAGTCACAAAAAATGAATGAAGACAAAATTCTTTCCCAAATTGTTTTACTAGAACAGTGCTACCCAGCTTAAAGTTCCATCTGTAACTGATTCAAAGATTTTGTGTAATTCCGAAAAAAAATGCTACTTTCTCATCTTTATACCATCTTCAGAACAGTGCCATAATGCCCATTGTCTGCTGTGCTACTGTAGAACCATGCCCTGGCAGTACTCAATGCAGCCTCCACAATCACACCTCAGACCCACAGTGACTCACGTTGCTGAACTATGATGGACACAACCTGGATCTCAGAAAGGCTTTTTCCATAAATTACCCATTTCCATGTGCTTATCCTCCTGTTTCCCAGACTTATTTACTGATGAATCCACTTTCCTGTGTAACACTTACAATGACTTGTGAAACATCAGTATTTTGTTCTCCTTGCTTTCAAGACTATCCTCATTTGGAGAATCTCAAACTCAGGAAGATTCATTGGTAAAGAGCCTTCACACACTAAGTATTGAAAATAGAAGGTCCACCAAAGGTAGCCCACACATGTGTCTCTAAGTTAAGGAAAAAGTGGCAAAGAGTACGTATCAAATTAAGAGTCTCACTTCAGGGAGGACTGAGACATGCAGGAGAAATGTTATGGATCTGACTGAAAAGAGTGTGGAGAGGTGCCAGGAAAGATGGAAAGGCAGAGAGCATGGCCAAGGGGCAGCAAAAGTGAAAGCATTTAGAAGGGAAGATGGTAAGTTATGCTTTGATACCAGCATTGGCAAGAAACTGCAATAGAGGAAAAGAAGACTTCTATAAGTAGAAACAAATCCAAATTAACTAGCTGTCTGGAATCCACTGTCACGACGGTATGCAGCAGAATCAAATAGCTTTGTACACCTTGGTCAGCACTATAAGCATTGTTGCGCTGCCTTGGTGAGTGAGCACCAGGGTGACTAACTGCCCTGGTGTCCCTGAAAATATCCCAACCTCAGCACTGAAAACATTGGATCCTCCAAACCACACAACAGCTGGAAGAGCAGGATTGTTGCTCTCCCTGGTTATCACTCATTCAATATACAGTGCAGTCTGGGACAGACTGCAAAACAGTTTCTCCAAGTTCTGTATGAAATGATTTGCTTCATATCTACCAAACACAGTACTAAGGGAACCTTATAGTATGTGGTAGGGTCCATGCAATTACTTTCTTTTCAGAAGTATATGAGGGACATGCAATGCATTCAAACTTAGTTCGCTAATTGATATGGAAAATGATGCTTTAATGTTTATTTAAAGGTTAGCTTTCTCCCTGTGCATTATCGTACAGGGTAATGCATTATGTAGGAAAAAATCAATAAAAATGTTTAAAAGTTTCCATGTTCATAATGTCTTTATTTTTCAAGTATGGGAAAGATGGGAAAGTTAATCTACGTGGACAGGTACATTTTTTAATGATGTTGATAAGGAACCTTTATTTTGTGAATACATAATGTTCAAATGTTTTTGTGTACTTTCCAACAGCTTTCTAGTTACATTTTAGGGCTAAATATTAAGGTTGATTTGCATTCCTTAATCGTTCAATAGTTCAGATTTTAGGGTGATAGACTGTATACATGCTAAGTGATATGGAGAAGTTCAGCTAGGTTGACAACATGCCACAGATAATTCACCATGGAGAATCACTTTCCCTGTGTCTTAGACCAAAAGATGATTCATGTGTAAAATCGGAATGTGTTCTACCATGCCTAAAAGCAATAAGGAGAAAAGGGCACCCTGAGCAGAAGGGATGTGATTTGTTTCCTGGGTCACTGGTCACAAGGCAGAAAGCACTGCCTTGCCTTCCCCAAAGGAATGACACTGAGATATTGCCTCATCTCCAATATCCAATCTTGTGTTGCTTAGATAAGGGAGAAATTCTAGCCTGGGAAGCAACCAGAGGCTATAGACCCCTACTTCTGTGCTGCTTCCTGTAACGCAGAGAGAGAGGAGTCAACGGCAGGTGAGTGACAGTCATAGAATAGCCAGCTGAGCAGTTTTCAACTGTCTGAATTCAACCTTCTGCATTATTGCACAGCAAGAGCCTGGTGCACCTGAGAAGGTATGCATTATGCATTCATGGGACTCACAGTTCTTAGTGTTCCCCAGCCAACCATACCACACAAGTTTTCAATCCGTTTCCATCACACCAGTTTCAGTTTTAGTTCCCTTCAATCATACCTGGGCTTTTTTTTTTTTTTTTCCTTCTACTGATTGATTTATAAAGAAAATTCTAAGACTCTGGGGAAAGTGGCTACTAGTGATTTGGGAACTCCTACAAGCTCAGAAATTCATTTCAGTGAGATTCTGGATAACACACTTCTCTAAGTTTTCATATATAAATGATGTCTAATGTCCTTAATTTAAAATGATGTCATAAAATATTTAATTTATTATAAATAGTTTATTTCATAAACAATAAAACTACTTAGTCAAAAGATTATAAAGATAAAAATGTAAATCATATATAATCCTCCAACTCATAAATAACACTGTTGTCAATAAATTCATATTTGTACTCAAACCTTTTTTTATATTCACTGTGTTTCAACAGATTATATAATTACTACATCTTTGTAGAACATTCAGAGAAGACAGTACAATCACCACAACCTTATCAGCAATAATTATTTTTGACAATTTGTTTATATCATTTTAGTCACACCTCATAAATATACTCACTTTGTTTTAGAATTGCATTATCCATTTCCTTAAATTAGCTCTTTTTATTCATCAACTATCACACTGTTTAGTCTACTTTAGGAATTTTAGCTGTATCTAAGACTATAATTTGCTTTGTATTGTATCACCTCCATTAAATAGTCTTAATCTAGTCCAAGTTTTCAGAAAATATTTCCTATAATAGTGACTGTATAGTGATATTCAATATTAGTGACAACTTTTAGCAGCTGTTTTATTTCTTCTAGCATTTATGTGCTTACTATGTTGGGTACTGCATTTAAACCACAACCCAGGAGGAAGAACCTGAGAAACTGATGGAGTATCCATAACTGGACTAGGGATAACTGGTCCAGGTGGCTAGGGGACCTTGAGAGTAGGGCCTGGGAAGAGAAGATTCCAGCATCAATGGCTGAATCAAAATTTTAAGCTAAAGCAACTGGATATGTTTTAAAGACAGAAGAGAGGATTCTCCACTCTCTGCTACACAAAACAGCTTCTTTGAACACATTTATTGACATCAAGTGGGGAAAAGAGGTCATGGAGACTGCCAGTAAGGTACCAGCTTTATCTCTGGTTTTCTCAAAAGCCATCCAGAAGATGCATGATGTGATGAGATATGTATTTTATCAAGAACCCTATGGCAGCGGTGTGGTAATGACAATGCAGAGTATTAATTATGAGAGAAGAGTTAGAAGACTCTAGTTATGGTCTAGGAAAGAGTAGATGGGGCAGAGAATTACAATGGAGAGAGATCTGAGTGATGTTTAGGATATGAAAGGTCAGGAACTGATGGTCTATTAGATGTGTACAAAGAGAAGACCTGGATAGATGGTACTGTTATTAATCAAGAGAGAAAGCAAAGTATCTTTGTTCTTAGCTCTAGAAGTTTAAGATATAATGCATTCAATTTTAGACCAAATGTATTTAGAGTTATCAATTTGGCACAACAGATAGATTAGGGCTAGAGATGCTGCTGTAGGAGTCCTTACTTTATAGATGATATTTGAAGCCAGAGGGAGTGACAGTAAAGGTTTGATAATAGAATCATGGGGAAATAAATGTTACATTCCTAGAAGATAATGGAGATGTGGGAAAAAAAGAATCAGAAAGAAATGATGTCACAACACCTAAGGACCAAAGAGAGGAAGATCAAGAGCTCCAAATATGCAAAGAGACTATGGGATTAAACAGGCTCATGTTGATTGATCTCATAGAAGTTAACGGGCAGCTTTACAATAGCTGTTCTTTTGGTGTTAGGGACCACCACCAGCTTTCATTGGTTTCAGGAATGAATTGATGTTGGATACCTGAAATAGTCAAAATACTAAATTCTATGAAGAATTTTAGCAATTAAAGAAAGAAAAGAGCCAGTGTCTTCATTTAGAAAGACTTTGTAAATGGTATTTTTAAAAATATGTGAAATAGGGCTGGGGATATAGCTCAGTTGGTAGAGTACTTGCTTTGCATGCACAAAGCCCTGGTTTTGATCCCCAGCACCACAAATACACACACACACACACACACACACAGAAGTAGCTCACATATATATACAAGCTAAAGAGAAGCTGGAGGTGAAGAAAAGTAGAGACACAGGAAGCTGCATGAATATTTTATGGACCAAGCAAGAACTGAAAGAGGATATAGCAAGGCAGCAACTTCCAGAGTATAGCCGACTATTGCAATTTGTCTTGGGCTGGTAGAGAACGTTCTCTGGGATAGCACAGAGAAAGTACGGAGAAAAGGATATGACAAACTGAGGCAATTCAAAGTCTGTTTTCAGATTGGGTAGCCGGATTGCATAGGGAATAGAAAACACTTTGGTTATTATTAACAACAACAGTAAACCTCCATAGTCTAATCTTTTTTTTTTTTTTTTATGTTTGTGCACACATTTACTCTATGATAGAGACAATGTCTGCTGACACTAGTTGCGTTGCTGAGCTCTTTCTTGAGCATGACGTCTTGTTCCTCTAAACATGCACAAGGGATGCACTCTCCTCCGGTTCTCCTTGTTCGGTCTGTTCTCGGATATGTTGCCTATATAAATTTCACTCAATTTTAGTCATTACTTATTTGTCACCTCTTTCAGCCATCTTTTTCTCCATGCCCTAAGTACCCATAGATGCCCCTCCTCAGCTCTGCTTTGTCATGTGAAACAAGCAATCCCCCAGTGCTCGGGACTTAACACAGTAAAATCCACTGCAAGTTCTGGCCCAGTGTTCAGAGTTGTTTTCTGTCAGTGACTTGAGTAGCTACTCTGCCTTAGTCTTTTTGGTGCTGTCATCTGAATTCAAGGCCTTCTCCACAACTGGAGGCAGGTGAAATTGGAGGATTGTGGCCCTCATTGCTTCAGCCAGAAGTGATGTGATGCATCTGCTCATATTTCACCCTCTCTACTCTCACGTGCTTCTCTTTGGTGCTCACATTCACTTCTGAGATTTCAAAGTATCACCTCTACAAGAGCAACTTCAGGTTTAGCCTTCGACACCAACCTCTCCTCTGGTTTTGTTCCAGGTTCCCTGTTTAAATTTTCACATGAGCTTTTGAGTCTTTACAAATTTAGTGCAACCCGAATTGGATTCTGTGCCCACCTGGCAGGGTCCATGCTCCTATTTTGGCCCAGAAACAATGGCTTATGTATCATATTTATCAAGGACATTGCAGATTGATAACTCCTTGACACAGTCATGGTGGAGTCTCTATCTTCTCACCTCCTGTTTTGACTCCTTTAATTTGTTCCTTTGCTTTTGTATTAAAATTCAGTGATCATTTATCTCTACAACAGTCAAGAGTCTATTTGACAATTATAATATATGTTCTATATACTTCAATATGACTATTGACATTAAAAATGTGGTATAACATAATTGAGCACACTAGGAATCACCTCAGTTCAAACTGACAGAAAAAAGGAAAGTCTCTTGCTTATTGATGTGACAGCATGATGTTACTATTTCCCCTTTATAATAACGTCAGAGTCTAATATTTATGGCCCAAAATTAGCACTTTAATTTGAGAAATGGTCAAGTAAGAATGCCAAGACCAGACATCAGATAATTTTGTTTATTTTAGCATGGTTTCTTAACTTATATTTTATATCCTTCCATACTCTGAGCAAGCAGTTATTCAACATCTGTCATGTGCTAGTGTTGTACTGGTTGCTGGATGCAGTATATATCTTTTCAAGCACACTTTCGTGGGGTTCTATGGTATCATTAGTTTCACAAATATCACCTCTGATGGTATATTCTCCTTTTTCAGGGTTCCCAGAAATACAGTCGAGATAAGGTAGGACACCCAAATCTTTGTTAGGGCAAGCCTAAAGATGTTATTATGTCTCATCTCAGACTCCAGTTCCTTGACTTATTTCTTTTGAAGCAGTTGGAGCTCCCTCTCCATCTTCATTAAGGGCACCGGGCACTCTGCCAAGGAGAGCATGAGGGGATGACGTAATGTTTGGGTACTCATGCACAGCCTTTGTTTGGATTTAGAACACTAGCATATTCCTTGGGGAAGAACTTGGGGCCCAGTTGATCCTGCAATAATGGAGCAGCTACTAATTGTATTCTGGAATGAAAATAACCTGGGCAGGAGTATAATGTGGTAAGGTAGAAATACCTTTAGTAGTAGGAGCTCAAATAAAACATACAATTCTGGCTGCAACTTCCCAAATTAAAGTGAGGTTGTGGTTCCTTTGGACAATGGTAAGACTGCACATCTTCACACAGAGAACACTACAGATCAAGATTGAATCCGGGCAGTGGTTGACAGGCAACACCAACAGGGGTATGTATAGGTCAACTACGTACTTGGTTTCCACAAGTGCATTAAGGTTTCATGTGCAGCCCCCAAAGCAGGTACCTTTTATGCTCAGTTCCACAGGAACATTAAATGATCCCTTATCAAAGTACTTACATTGATTGTTCACAAAGTTTATACTTTATTTCACAATGTCTAAGCTTTCTTGAGGTGTCAGTGTATATCATAAAAAGTTGAGCTCGTGAATTAGCCAACTTGTAAATGTCCTTTTGTTATAACTGATAGAAAAGATGCATCTTGGACATGGGATTGGTTTATCCCTGGGCAGTGTGTATCAGGACGTGTTCATTAGGCTGGCAGCAGAGAGGGAGAGGGAGGCACATGGAAAGATGGGAGCAGGGGAAAAGAATTTACATTCTGATATGAGCCATTGATGTGTTTGCATCTTCTGGCTGTACTATAGGAATACTTTTATTTGCTGGGAAATGCATTCTTGCTAATATTTTAATAGTAGAAATCTGGTAATAAATTGTCTTGGAAACATGCTTGATGTATTCTGTTGCTTTGTCTCATTTTAAATTGAGCATTAAGAGAATGCATTATTTTAGTAGCAACTCTGCCAATTTGTCTATCTCAGAGGCCTGTTGCCATTTCTATCATCAGTGAAATTTTTTTGTCCCCAAGAAAGATTACAATATTTTTTGTAACATATTGAGTTGACGTGGTGTATTTTTTGAGTATCAAAAATACTCATGTAGCTTTGGGATTCTGAATTGGTGAATATTTATGATGTGTGGAAAAGCATGATTCACACTACGATCTCAATCCTACCAAACGGGATGCTGTGTTATGTATAAGAACGACCTGGAGGGACATATCCAACTAAGCTGTTTGTGACTGAATGACTTTGTTCTTTGATGTTTCCTCCCGTTTTTTTCTGTAATGCACATATTAACTTAAAAAAAGTAAAAGCTATTTTAAAAACCTGAAAAAAATATTTTTTGACCCCTGGTGTTTTAGTTCAGATTTTTTGTTCCTGTGACCCAGTCACCTGACATGAACAACTTAGGAGAGGAGAAGTCTATTTTTGGCTCAGGGTTTCAGAGGTCTCAGTTGATGGATGACCAACTCCATTTCCCTGTGCCCAAAGAGAGGCAGCCCATCATGAGGGAAGGGCCCAGCAGAGAAAAGCTACTCAGTTCATGGTGGAGTCAGAAGCAGACAGGGTAAGAGACAGGGAAAGGGCCTCAGGGAAGATGTACCTTCCTAAGGCACACCCTCAGTGACCATCTCCTCCAGCCATTCCTCACCTACACTCACCCTCATGCTATTCAAGCTAGCATGTACTGATTAGGTGACAGCTCTCACAATCCAATCATCTCACCTCTATACATTCTTGCTTTAACAGAAGCTTTTGAGGGACTCCTCACATCCAAATCATAACACCTTGACTGAACTTATGGTTGTGGTGCCTATGTCATGTCCTCTATCAAGAGGAAAAGATGATGCTCCTAGGAGGGGGTCTACTGATGAGTGGTCCTAGAACTTTCACCATAGTTGGCCCACCTATGAAATGCTCTAGTTCTGCTTTGCCTTCTTGGCAATCATTAAGCAGAGTGTGCTGGAGGCTGAGACTGGATGCTAGCCCTATAGAGCATGCATGAGTCGGAAAGAATAGATTCAGGGCTGGAGTGGTAAAAATGTTAGTGGGTTATCCCATCCTGACCCATGTCAGAGACATGGGAGCAGCTTTTGCTTTCCTTTGCTGTGGTTAAGTACAAAGCCCCCTTTGGTCAACTAAATTGGTTCTGCATGTGGCCACAGACCTTGAAGGTGGAAAATTACCCTGTTGGCCACATCCTAGTGGAAAATACTAATAAACTCTGTTTTGAAAGTGGACACTCTCACCCATCCTCTTTGCAAACTCAGAACTCAGAAGCCTGTTCCCTCAGGATTCTCCTGGCTATCCCTGTTTCTTTTCCTAGCATCAAGTTTCCTTAGAGATGGCTCCCATGCTCTCCCAGTTCTGTGAGGAGGTGCATGAAGAGCACCCACAATTCAGATTCAGATATAAAAGAGATTCTTCTGTCATTTCTGGGGTTGGCGCAGGACAAAAGGATGTGCAGAAGAGGTGGCCATGTGGGCCCCAGCTCTCCTGCAATGGCTGCCCTTGCCTTGTCCCCCTTGCTGCCATCCCCTCCAATTTGGATCATCCCTTCCCATTGTCTATGACTGCCTGCCCTTGCAGAATGCCACGGTAGAATCCCAGCAGGTCCCAAAGGACTCAAGCTATAGTCTCCCATATCCAGGGCCTGCAGCCTCCAAGGAAGCCCTGAGAGTGAAAGGGGGCAGTGCCCACTTCTCATGGAGGAAAACTTTCTGCCCCCATGGTCACTCTCAGTGCTGGGTCCCCCCCAAGCTGGCATTTGCTATCCTACCCTCCCTGTGTGCTTCAACTTGTCCCATGTCCCTAGTTGGCTGTGTTCTGCGTCCCTGAGTGGCATGTACAGGGTCCAATGCTGAAGATAAGCAACATTACCTCCCGAATTGGTGCTAAGCAGAACTGCCCTTTCAGAGGCTATATTTGATCTCTTTCAGGTTAGAACTGACCCAGGGGGAGAACTAACTAAGTGTTTTGATTTAAAAGATCTCCCGCTGGGTCACAGGCCAAATAGCGGTGAGTACAAGTAAGTAAAAGCTAGTGAATAGTGTTAAAAAAGACTTTTCAATTTCTGTGCTTAATGGTGGTTAAAAGGACTGGCAGTTCTTTCTCTGCAAGAATTGGTGAAGTGGACAAACCATCCATAAGTGGTCAGTATAGACTGCCTTGGGGTCAGCAGGAAGGGGAGCTATTTCCTCAAATAGAATGCCCAGGCCACAGGTAAGTCGTCTAAAAGTGTAGAGATAAAACTAAGACTAAAACAAAATAAAACCTTTGCAAATAAATAATGTATATGATCTTATAAAAGATAAATATACAAATAAAATTTGTATGTACATTAGTAAAAAGTTATGGTTTTCTTTGACCATTTTTTAGCACACACAATTAAATTTACTTTCTGGGTCTGAAAGGTCTCTGTGAAGCCTTTGGCAAGGTGAAAAGAAACTGATTTAAAATTCCCATTAAAAAAAGATGTTCGATACTAGAGGGCCAGGGGAAGATCTAAGTTCAGAAAGAACATGATGAGTCAGAGTTTCTGATACTGCTTCACCAGGCCTGGGCTGGCTTTAAAGCCACGGAGGGTCTCTTTCTGGAAGGTTCTATGCTATTCTTAACTAAGGAACTCATTCTACCAAAAGTACCCGAGATTGTCAGAATGGCTCAGTATTCCTACCTATGAGGGCTCTTTTCCCAGAAGCTTCTAACTGTATTTGATTTTAAATCAAAGTGATATCGCATGAGGAGGTGCTTTCTGGCACTAACAACGAATTATCCAACTCTTTAGACACCAATCAAGTATCCAAAATTTTATTTAACTTTCATACTGACTATCTAGAATTAGCACCAGATTCCACTGTTTTAAGGCAGTTCCAAGGAGAAGGCCTCAGTTCAGATGCCAGTCCCAAGTTCCAGGTCACCTGAACAACTAAACCAGTGGCTATAAAATAAAGACTTTCTTCCATTCCCTCTTAAGGATTGATAATTTGGTAGAGTGGCTCACAGAGCTAAGGATGATGTTTTACTTTGGTTTACTGGTTTATTATAAATATACAGGCAGATAAAGAGGTACAGAGACTCAATCTTTAAAGGAAACCCAGAACAAGTGTTTCTGCCCATGTGGAGTTGGGGTGCTCCATTCCTTGGCACATAGATATCTTCACCTATGTGGAATCTCCTCAAATCCCTTCATGAGGTTTTGTAGAAATTGATCTCCAGCAATCCCTCTTCTTGGAGGCTGATGGGTAGGGTTGAAAATTACAATTTTCTAAACCACTTGATTTTTCTGGTGAGGAGCCCCACCTGAGGGCAATCTAGGAACTCAGAAGTCCTACTCTAAATCATCTCATTCGTGCACATTAGCATCACACCTCAAAAGGGAAGTTAGAAAATAGAAATAAAAAATGGGATCCCACAAAAGTAGAAGGGAGATCAACAGAGTAGAACCCAGAGACTATGGGGGTTGGAGAAGGGGAGAGAAAGTGGAAGAACTAGGGAATGAAATTATACTAGGTGCATATATGAATATGCCACAATGCATTCCAATAGTTTGTTTTATTTAACTGTAATCCATCAACTAAAAAAATAAATAAATAGAAGGAAGAGCAATGGAGTAGAGAAAGAGGATCAGGGTAGGGAAGAAGAAAGAATGGGATAGTACTGGGGATTGAAATAGAAAAAAAATTATGTACATTTATGGAAATTTTGAAATGAACCATTATTATCTATAATTATAATGTAGTAAAAAATAAAAAATATCAAATAAAAGGGACTCCTAATGAATACAAATTCTTACTCAGGTAATTCCAAGGATTGCAGGAGCTATATGCCAGGAACTCAAGACAAAAACCAAGTATATTTCTAACTCTACCATAGTAGCTGATGTATTACCTTGCAGAGCACAGTGCAAGGTGGTCTGTAGGACAGATTGCCTGGGCCACAACTGAGATCCACATGCCATTGTACCTGGGAGCAGTCATGTCCTGGGAACTTCTATAGCAATTGAAATGAAATCAAGGAATTTTCTTGTAAATAAAATGGAGAACAAAATAATATAGAGATGATCTTTTAATATTTAACTGCAAGCAGATGCTTTAATAAATAAAATGCATCAGTCAGCTTTTACTAAGGCCAACAACCTCCTTGGCTTTATCATCCCTTTCATGCCTTTTATAAAGATAAAAGCAAAACAAAAAAAAAATGAGAGAGAGAGAAAAGAAAAAGAAAGATTGCTAAAGAGATGATTATTATTTTTTTAAAAAGTCACTTTAAAACATCAGTTTCTATGCTTTTAAAAGTTACTGGCACAGTTAGTAAAATCCCAAGGACATTGTATCTTCTAAGATATTAAAATTTGTCCCTCAGGCAAAAGCATCCAAAGATATAAAAAACATACATATCCACTCTGGAAAGCTACTAGTCCCACGTCAAGGCTGTTTCGTTCCTAGAAGAACCCTATTATTGGCAATAAAATTCAGAGTCTTTGTAGGAGAGGTTACTAAAAATGTCTATATGGTATTGAGTCTTAACTTGATAAAAGTTAACTTGCATTTTCCATGGCAGAACATACTCAAGGTCAAGCTTTGTTAATATTTTTAAAGATCTCTTCTACTTACATAACTTTAAAACATTAGTCTGAAGGATTATACTCCTTCAGAATATGTGCAATAATAACTGACCACATACATCTGGGTTTCCCTTTTTTCTGAACAGGTGCCTAAGACAATCCTGCTGGTGCTGTAAATGCAGGCAGGCTTGGCTAGTCTTACAGATATTGAGCTTCACTTCTCAGCAAGTTCCTGTAGTAACAACCTTGAGTCACTGTAACTCAAGAGAAAACAGGGGCAGAATGTGACTGGTAATGCTATAGGACTGATGCAAAGAAAGGAATCATACTTAAAGTGCAGCGTTCTAGAACAGACTGTCCATTTATTTTCCTTTTCCATACACTGGATGCCATGGATTCAGGATTCAGACTAAGCCCCTTTCCCTGCATTCAAATTTCTGTATGTGCAATGAACATGTGTGCATAACTGTACGAAATAGCTAATAAATGCAAACAACACACATATCCATTGAATGATAAATCAATAAAGGAAGTGGTCATATATACACAATGAAATATTATTCATCCATAAAAAGAATAAAAGTGATTTGCAGCAGGGATAGAATTGGAGGACATCATGTTAACTGAAATAAGCAAGGCACAGAAAGACAAGTACTACATGATTTCACTCATATGTGGAATCTAAAAAAAAACAAATATCTCATAGAATTTGAGAATAGAATTGTGGTTACCAGAGGTTGGGGACAGTCGGGGAATGGAGGCTCGTCCACAGATACTAAGTTACAGTTAGATAGGAACAAGAAGTTCATGTGTGCTATTGCAGGGCTGATTGACTACAGATAACAATAATGTATTTTATATTTCAGAAAACTAGTGCACAGAATTTTGATTGTTCTCACGGAAAAGAAATGCTAATGGTTAAGATGACAGGCAATGCTTGCCTTGATTTGAAGATTAAACAATAATGTTCATATGTATGGAAATATCATATGCATGCACAATCATCATGTGCCAATTCGAATATTAAAGTATTAAAAATAAAAATAAAATCCTCCTGGTGTCCTGAATTGCTGGCACTTGCTTAGCAGCTGCTGAGCCATAGAGATGCTGTGAATTCTGCACCTGATGGGAAGAAGGTGTTTTCTGTTTTAAATTTAAATAGTGTCCCTGAGTAACTAAGAGGCTCACCTTGGAATGTGTGCCCTGCTCACAACACACAAAGTTGACAGTTCTGCCACAGGCAAAGTATCCTACAATGTGAAACTTACCTGGAAGACTGAAAATAAGTACATTCACTAAAACTCCAACACAGAAAGTGTTTGTGAGGCAGTTTGCCCTTGAAGATTTTGTGGAAGGACTTTTGGGAATGTTAGAGATTGAACTTGAAGATGACAGACTTTCTGCCCACTCAAGGGACATTTCTCTATGTCTACTGTTAGAAGTGAAAAAAAAAAAAAAAAAAAAAAGGAAACCTGAGTTTTGAGTTGAGCCATGAGAAGTGACCTTTTCTGTAGGTCAAAAACAGTCAATATGGCCAATTTCACAAGGTTCCACTCATTGGAAGAGTTATATAGGTGACTCATTATGGTGATGTGGATTAGATCCAAAATGAGGGAAAATAGCTTTGCTCAGGGCTCTGAGGGTTTGTGCAAGAGTGAGAAATCCCACTGAGCCCCACTCTGAGAAGGGCAAGCTCAATTCAAAACAGCATCTGTTTCAGAAACGAAAAAATGTTACTAAAGCCCAGTAGATATGATTGACAGTGAGTTTTCTTTACAAAGGTAGTGTGAAGCCATTGGAATTGCAGGGATTCCGACTAAAGATTCACCTTCAATCTTTAATAAGCAATAGAATTTAGCCTGGGAATTCATGCTGATTTGGGAAATGAGAAGAAGATTGCAACGGAAACAGTTTGTCCTCAAGGTTACCATGTTGGGGCAGGCAGCATTTCTCCTTGCTCTCTAGGAAAGTTCAAGTGATTGCTGTCCCCACACCTAAGGGACCTCTGCATGCTGGCAGTGCACTTCTGCATGCCAACAAACAAGGATATAAACCGGTCAGCTCTGCAAAGGCAGGCCAGGCTGTGGTGCACTGAGAATACCCATTAAGGAGGTCCCCACAGTGGGATTCTATTTTATTCATTATAAATTCATGACACACAGGACTCGCTGACTTTCATGCTGACTCTAGCTCTCTGTTTGTCAGAGCTTTTTAACTCAGCTACATTACCCTCCTGCCAAATTCAGCTGCAGCGTGACTGCATGTCACTGCCAATGATGACAGGTTTGTGTTTGTTTGTTTTTAATAGCATAAAGCAGCCTCAATATCTATAATATTGAAGGATATTAGACCAGTCTATTCTTGCATATATAAGTTATAAGTCATAGGTTTCTTTTTTTCGTGAACTAGTTATTGACTTTAAAACATTTTAGAAATAGCCACTAATTAAACATCACTACAGACAACATAATGAGTATCTTGAAATGCTCTTTCAACATTCCTTTCATCTTTGGCACAAGAAAAAATAGTGACAATTTTTCCACTCTAATGTCAAATAGCCAAAGTGCAAATCTTGAGGACCATGGGTAGCTGCAGATGGTAAAGCATCTCATTGCATGAAACCTCCATTTTCTCATAAGTAAATGGGAATAATAATTTTTTGAATAATAATAATTTTTTGAATGTATTAATTCAAAAAATGTGTGGAAATATTAAGTCATGGAATCCAAAGAACTGCACTCAATAAATGTTGGCTATCCTCATTATTATAGTCATTATTGCTGCTATTAGTCCTTATTCCAAAAGATCTTCCTTGAAAATTCACTTTATGTATCTCTCTGCAATCACCACTAAGTGAATTCTTGTTTTCAGTATGTACTGTTTAAGGGAAAGTGACTAGTAACCATGACAATTACTTACTCCCACTCTTATTAAGTGAAGCAGCAGCAATGCACTGAGGACTGAGTAAAGCACCTCATTTCCTCAGATCCCTTCAGACCAACTCTTAAAAACCACCCATCTCTCCATCAAGCCATACCTAATGTCTGATTTGAATGGCCAATCATTTGAATTTCTAATGCTCCTTGATTCTGCTAAGAATGTGATTTCCTTCCTTTGTGGCACTTTATTTGTTATGTTTTTCTTGCTGGAACCCAGGGGATAAAAACCTTTAACCTTAAAAACAGAAACGGAAACAAAGATAAATAATTTTCTTTGGCTGCCTCTCTCAGTGAATGGCAAGAACACCAGCCACTTGTGTAAAACCCAGTAATGTCTCTTTAGGTCTAGCAGAGGGCATACGCCTAGAGGGAGAGAAGACAAGTCTTCATGTCTGAACATTCCCTTGTGCACAGAATGGAGTATAACAATGAGGTCCTGAATCCTGATGCCAAGGTGCACACAGCCTCCTCATTTAGTGTCCATCAAATGCTGACTGGTGTTTAAAATAAAGCCAAATAACAGTTCAGCATTTAAATTTAAACACTGAAAAAGATGAAAGAAAGAAACAGAGAGAGAGAGAGAGAGAGAGAGAGAGAGAGAGAGAGAGATGTGAGACAAACTCACAGGCTGGTAAACGCACTCCTCACTGAGCTGTTTGTCCTTAAGTCTCTCTGCTCTTCAGCCAGGTCTATAATCCGTGTCCTCCCTAGTCTCTGTTCGCCTCTGGGTTTGTGTTGACCTTCTCAGTGCCTTAAGTCTCAATGAGATGATGGAGGCTGGCGGCCTCTGAAACTGAACCTGCTCTCTGTAATCTATCGTCGAGTCTCATCTACTTCATTGAGTTTGAATTATTTTGGCAGAATCCCCTTCTTCATTTTTCCTCCTCAGCATGAGGCATTTGAATTTCACCCTTCACCTCTTCCAGTCTTATTTCTATCATATATTTCCTGGGCATTAAGATGCTTATCATCCATTGCTTTTTGACAAGGTGACTCTTAAACCATTGTCAGTGGACAGGAGCCTGGTCCAAATTTTAGAAATCTCTGCAGTCAAGGCTTCTTGAGTAACCCTTTCAAGAGTTGTATTTCTGCTAGAAAATATTTTTTTCTCTAATCCTAGCTCTGAGAAATTTAAATGCTCTGAAAGCTCCCCTCAACGTCAGGGTCTCTCCTAATTATTTAAATGTACTAGTTAGTCCACAAATATTCAGCTTCCACAGCACATAACTTATTCCTAAAACTGATATCCAACTTTTTTTTTTTCCTGCCAAAATCTCAGTATCTGAATTAGGGTTATCAGATAGAGAAAGTGAAAATTCCAGGATGCCCAGGCAAATTTGGTGTTCAAATAAACAATAAATAAAAGTAAAATATGTGTGTACTGTGCAATATTTGGGGTGTTTTTTTTCACTAAGCATTTAAAATTGTAAATGTAACTGAGCATTCTATATGTTATCTGGCATATTGCAGTCTCATAACCTGAATACCAAATGTGGATGTTTTTTCACATTAAACCCTAAACTATACTCCCATCAGAATAATTTTTGTTTGTACCTCCTTCACCTTATCAGTTACCCAATTTTAAAATTGTTTCCTTGATGTTTCTCTCATTATTTCCCATTTAAAACTTAAGTGTAACAGATATTTTTAGTATATGAAATAGTATAAAATAATTAAGCTGGTTCACCTAACCCTGCCTTAAATTTCTGTTTGCTTCTAACTTAACCTCTCTCTAGTTGTGTGTTGTAAATAGCAACAGTATCCAATAGTAAAAGATGAACAGGGGAAATTGTGAAGTTCCATGCAAGGCAGATTCATATGGAACATTCAGCCCTTCATCACTGTTGCTCAATGTGATTTGCTGAAGGCCTGCTTCAAGGTGAGATATGGGGCATCATTAGGAAAATGCAACCTAGAAATGAATTGATTTAAGTACTTTCAGGAAGTACTTACTAAATTAACTAATACAATAAATTGCAAACAATGATGGTCAGTTTTCCCTCCTAGATTTATAATACTTAGCAGCAGAGACAGGGAACTAGCTTCTCATTCAACTACACTAAAAGTCATTTGCTTTGGTAACTTCATATAGGGCATGATAAACACCGTTAAAGTTTAAACAAAATTGACCTCATTTTCAAGAATACCATCTTAAAATACACTGAAATATTTGCTAATATGAAGTATAATTCATTTTCACAGATCTATTTTTATTTTAGTGGAAGAAAAGACCATCTTAGGAACATTGGAGAGTGGCTTTAAACACTACCTCTCTCTATTTACAGGAACAATACAAACAGACAAAAAAGGTCTGAGGTCCATAGTCACCATGCCATTGATTTCTAATTCCTGCATTTTCTCTTGACTGTGTGACCTCATTTAAGGCAAATCTTCTTTAGAATAGTACAAAAAAATGAACAGTATGGGCATAAAATATGTTGTTAAGGGTCAGGAAAAAAAAATCTCAGAGTTCTCATTAGCAATGGGCTGTAAAAATACTGTAAAAATAACTTTACCAGTGAGGGACTTCGGCTGCCAAGTAGGCAATGAGGCAGGTCTTTTTACTGTATTTTTTCCTCTGAAAAAAATATTGTAAACATCATGGTTTATTTTCTAGTACTTACTTTGGTTTCTTAATTAAACAGAGAGATATACTCACCACATTCGTGACAGAACAGCTTTTTGGAAGGCTATTTGTGAGAACGGGTACAAATGGATCTTACAATGGACAAGATGGTCCTAAATCTTGGATGAAGTGTTTTGACCAGTAAGTCAGTGAAGGAAGACTTGTTAGAAAAAAAAATTATTTCTTTAAGTTATAGATGAGCAATTACCCTATTGAGCACATGGATAAAATAATAGCTCTATCCAACATGTTTGATAACTTGGTGACATTTTTTTTTTCTTTTAAAAAGCAACCTTGTTGCCAAGGATCAAAAGTTCTAGGATTAAAAATGAAGTACTGCTGAGGCAACAACAAATAGGGTTTGATGGATAATAAACTCTACTCAGATAAAAAGAGCATTACAGGCTCATCTACACTTTGTTCAATGTCATTGTGCAATACCATACCCAAACCACATAGGAAGATAAATTCGTCTCAGGGGAACTTGATTATGTGATCGGATTTGCATATCAGTTTCAATGTTTAACAGTTTTTACTGCTAGAAATGTCTCATATCTAAGCCAAACAGTGCACAATTACATGTAGCCAATTCAACCAATTCGATACAAGAACTGCATGGTTGCCAGAGAGCCACGCATATACTAGGTGTGTGTGTGGCGGGGGTGAGGGGGAGGTGGGGTGGAAACGAGGGTTGCAGAAGAGTTAAGATGACATCCCTGAATGAAAGAAGACTATGCAAAGATAATGAGTAAGTACCAATAAATCACAGCATGGTCTAGGGCAGAGGGACTAAGCATGGGGTTATTTCCTGTAAGTTTCTATTGTGGACTATTTTAGGGGCAGTGGATCTTCAGATGATTCTTAAAAGTTGTCCTTCACTCACCACAGAGTGTGTAAGGAGAGTGTTCCAGAGGTAAGACCAGGGGTAATGCTGGTGAATGGTTGTTGACTAATAAGTTGCTACAATGAAGTCTTCAAAGTTGGAGACCATATTCTTTAGCACAATGCCTGACACAGGGTAAGTGCTCAATAGGAACTTTTCAGTAGAAACAAACAATGTAATGTGAAGTGTCATCCTCACCAACAAGATGAAATTACACTTAACAATGCATTCCTTTGTGTTAAGACTTTGGAAACTTCTAGTCTCCAAATGAGGGCAGGCCATCCTTTGGATCCCTACCAGTTATTCATATTTGGTTGAGAATTAATCTGGTTGCATATGGTAGTAAGAAGGAAAAAATGGAATGGGTTTGCAGTATGATAATTTGTTATACTCTTACTATCACAAAAAGTTTGCCATTCAGGCATTTATATCTCTACTTTATGAGTCAGGAATCAGTAACTTGGAAATGTTAAATAAGCTTCCCCTGACCATGGGGCTTACAAATGATAAACTCAGGAAGTGAACAGAAATCTATTTTCACAGTTCCTATTCTTTATTGTGCTCCATGCTGTCTGGCACAAAGCTGCCCAAAGAGACATCTGGGCCTAGGAAAACCCTGGCCACCTGCAGAATGTAGCTGTTGGTTGAGAATAGTGCAGAAGAGGGTGGAAAGTCATCTTATGCAGCTTCTGTCACATTGGGAAGCTCTCATTATACACATCTTTACAGCATCAGCAGCTGTGGAAGCAGAAGAATTAGCAAGGGAAGGCTGAAAGGCACGCTCAGCTTCCTCTTCATTTTGCTTCAGGTTGAAGTTACTTGATCCTCGGGTGGGTTGCACATGGATAACAAACACCAAGGAAGGAAAACTATCCCGTAGACTCCTTAGATCACATTATGCTTCAGATGAGGTGTTGGCTTCCCGCTTACCACGTATTTTATTTTACACGGTAAACTTCAACTCTAAACCTTTTCTTTCCCCTCATATATCAAATGGATTACAAAAGATCAAAGATTCTAGTAAGAATCTCTTATGATAATGTATATGGCATAGCTTTGTAAAGAATGTGTCCCAGAAATGCAAGGTGATAGTAATTATAACAAGAAATTTATCGAAACTAAATGACATCAAACCCATGAAGCACATTACTATATTGTTGTTTTACTCCCAAAAGGGACAGCCTAACTTTGGTTTTCCTCCAGATGGCTAAATCGTTTTAAAAATGAATAAGAGGGTTTTTTTATTAAATTTTTTGTAGTTGTAGATGGACAAAATACCTTTATTTTATATGTTTATTTTATGTACTGAGGATCAAATCCAGGGCCTCATACATGCTAGGCAAGCACTCTGCCACTGAGCTACAGACCCAGCCCTGAATACATTTTTTTTTATGCAGAAAGTGTCATTTTTCTTGTTGTGAGTGATAATGCATATTGATTTGATATATGCATGACTGATAATACATCCACATACTTCTGTGATATATGTAGGATCTTTCATAGATCCAACAACTACCAGACCATGAGGATACTTCTGGCTTGAAACTAACATTTCACCAAGGTATAAGGATTTCATTACCTTTGCTTTGGATTGCCTTTTCCATCTACACCTCAAACATCCTGGATCCTGCTTTTTCTAAGGACACAGGTGTCTCCTGTAGTGCTCACATGACCACCTTCTGAGCCTTTGTTTAGTTGCTTGCATTTTAACTGAGTTAGAATTCGTGATCCTTATAGTCCTTGATGGTCTTCTGGCAAGTCGATGCAAAATGCATTTGGATAATGACTCTGTTGTTCTGCTGTTGGTTAGCTATTCATATGAGATGCAATCATTGTGTTTACTTCTTCATGCAAGGAAAGCCATTAATGGCAGAATCCAGTCGTTCAGGAAGAGTTTGAGGTGATTTTTTTTTTTTTTTTTTTGGTGGCTGTTTTTCACCCAGGCTTTGCACACACAGGGGACAGTGGAGCAGCATTATTGATCCTTTCTACTGCAGGAATTACCATAAACAAGTTACAATGTTAATCTGTCAGTATGTTTCTCAATATTAAGATTTTCTTGGACCAGACTCTTCCAATAAAATCATCTGTTTTTTTTTGTTTTTTTTTTTTTGCTGTCTAGAAGGATAGCTTGAAATCAGTTATCACACTATTAACTCCTTTTCAGGCTAGTAGTAGATACCATTTATTGGCAAAATGGAACTCAATATCAGAACTTGGTAGAAGAGGCTAAAGGGGAAAATTTAAAATATGTTAGGTAGAAGATTTAGTTTCTTATGTAGCTTTACCAATGACACAGTTTCCTCACATTCTGGTTGGCAAGTGAGGATAAAAATGACTATAGATAAAAATGATAGCTTTCCTTTTTTGCACAATGAAATTTTTATCTCATCTGCCCAAACATACTCTTGAGGACAAGAAGATTTTGATGTTTCACTACCCAAGGTAGATTACAGTGGGAACCACTCCATAACATAGTAAAATCTTAGATTTATTGAAGTACTTATTTTACACTGCATACTCGTTCACATATTGTGGAAAGTACACAAATAATCTTGTAGCTTCTTGGTATTTTATAATACTTAACTAGTTGATTAAATTATACATGGAGTCAACAAGTATTTATTGAGAGATTATTTTAAGCAAGTATTTACAAGGGCAGATATGATGTGGAAAAGGCATTCCTTGTCTTCAAATCTAGTTGGGAGTTTATAATCTAGTTGGGTAATTGGCATGTATACCCATGAACCACAATTACGTGTTCCAGTGATGTATTGGATAAATTATAAGCCTGGTAGAAATGAATCATCACTTCCTCAATAGCAAAGTGAGCATTCCTCTTGTCCAATATGGTAAACAGGACAACATTCTTTCTTATTGGCCATTTGTCAGGCCTAAGTCATCAGTGTCCTTGCCATATGTTGTTAAGTATGTTAATGGCATGGTGGTGATGGGATAGAACTTCTCATGGGAAGAGAGATGTTATTCATTAAGTAGCTATGTACTGGGCACATTATTTACCAGTTATAGGGCAATTGTGGCAGTAATGGGGCAGATTTTAGAACCTAGTCATGGACATTTTTTTTTTAATCAAGTTCTTGCCTCTATGGATCTTAAATTTTATTGAGAGAGAAGAAACAACATTTAAAAAAATGCCTAACATAGTGTTAGACAATGGTAAGTGTTTAGAAGAAAAAATAAGAAAGATTAAGAGGGCATAGAGAGTGATAGGGTAGTCATTTTAAATGGGATGGTATGAAAGACCTCTGAAAGGTTACCAGGGAGTAGAAATCTAAAGGCAGTAAGGAGGCAGACTCTTGTTGTGTTTTTCACTATACTCATACTATGTTCATCAAATATATGTTGTACCAAGGATCAAAGGTAAATAAAGCCTATCTCCTAACTTCAAAAGCCTCATTGAGCAATTTTGAAGGCAGGAGTCCATAAATAATACATAAACAACCTAAATATAAACATAACAAAACCCACAAGCCAAGTATAGTTACCCTTGGTTTCCAGGCAGTTAACTCTGGGAGCACTGCCTTCCCTAACATGGATCACCAAATCTGCAGACGCTCAAGTCCCTTATATAAATGGTATAGTGGTTGCACACAATCCATGCCCATTCTGCTACATACTTTATTATTTCTAGGTAATTTGTAATACCTAATATAATGTAAATACAATACAGTATAAAATGTTATACTGCTTATTTAGGGAGTAATGACAAGGAAAGAAGTTTGTGTAAGATGCAGCCATTCTAATTTCAATCCACAAGTGGACACCCCACTGATGCAGACAGTGGATAGGGAGCACAGAGTACTAGAGCAAACGTTCACAATGAGCTGCAGAGGCAAGAATGAGGAAGCCTTGAATTCTAACAAGAAATGTGGATTTAATTCCAATGACTAAAGGAAATCATGGGAATTTTATGAGCAAATATTGAATATGGTTTGTGTTTCTAAAATATCTGTCTTCTTCAGAATACACTGAAGAAGGATAAAGATAGAATCAGAACTACTAGTTTGAAAGCAGTGATCTCAACAAAAGAGGCTGTCTTCCTTAGACCAGCAAAGGGAGCAACAGTACACTGATCATGCTGAACAGGGATAGTCCATACATTGGAGGTGACAAAGGGCTGACATAGGTGCGTGGATTCAGGTTAGAAACACTCAAGCATGTGGACATCTACCTTTATCTTTCCCTTCACGACATTAATTTTATATTTATTTTATCATTTAGAAGATTAGGTACTATCTCAGAGAAACAGGGGGAAAAGATTTTTCTAAACTGGGGCAATTTTACAAAACTTACTCATAGATGATGACATTATTTCCTTTTTTAAGACTGAATGATTTACATCCTTAGGTGACGGACATCATCACAAATGTGTGCTTTGGTAGGGAAATGAAGAATATTCATTTGAGAAATTACTTTTTTAAGGAATATTTTGTAGAATGCAGTGAAGGAAGCCACTTTCGCTCTTTCAGGTCATTAATACATTCATCACTTTTGTTTCCAAAAGAAATTGCAAATATATAACATAAAAATTTATATCCAGACTTAGATAGGTTGATCAGAACCCAGAAATTCCTCTTCAGTGAGTAATTTTTCTTCCCAGCTTATCCCTCTGTCTTTCTCTTCACAATTCAATTAGCTATTCAAAGATACATGCAAAAACTGTGGCCCATTTTCCCATTTGCTAATTCTTATTTTCCGATGCATAAACTACTAATTATTTTACAGACATTATGGGATATATTTTTTTCTCTCGAGTTCTATTTTTATATCTAATGCTAAAATTCCCTGCTTCAATTACATTTTATCCCTTTTTCTTTTTGATTGTCAATGAGAAAATTTTGTTTGTCATATGCAGCATCTGTGTTAGCCAGCTTTCTGTCACTGTGACAAAATAGGTAGTCATCTTATAAGGAAGAAAAGTTTATTTTGACTCATGGCTTCAGAGGTTCTAGTCTATGATTAGAACCTTCCACTAGGCCTTAAAGTTCTACCATTTCCCTGTAAGGCTGAGCTGAGGACTGAGTCTATGACACATGAGCCTTTAGGGGAAATTTCATATAAAAACTATAACAATATACTTTCTAAACTGCAGGAGAAAAATCTATTGATTGTGTCTATTCGACGGCTTTCATTAAAACAAGCCCTGATTCATTTTAGGTGTTCTATTATATTAATTCCTCTTTCTCACTGTTGTCTTTTGATTATACTTCAAGGTCTCCATCTAGTTCATAAATTCTAAAATAAGGATAATTTTTGAAAGATCAATTCTATTCCAAGAGAACTATGTACATGATCACAATTGACTGTGCTCATTTTGCTTATGGGAAAACTTAGACCAAATTACTTGACCAAAACCACACAGCTGAAAATTTAGGGCCAGATCAGGGATCAAAGCTTACTTGTTAGACTGTGGAGACAAGTTCTTAATTAGTACCTGAGTAAATATCTCATAGAACCTTTTTGGTTCATGGGTTGGTTGGTTGGTTGTTTCTTTACTTTTATCTTTCCTTACTATCCCTCTGATTATGGACATGTCTAACTATCAGAACTCTCCTTCAGTCCTCCCTTGACTCTACCCACTTCATTTCATAAAGTATTTTTTTTTCATATATTACAGAGACAATGAGAACGTCTGTAGATTGCGGTTTTTAGAGTTAGGCTCTATGACCTACTTGGACTTACACCATTTCACCTAGGCTGGAACTTCTTGTAAAAGACTAGTGCAATGCACTCCTTTCACGTCCCCATGGTGTCCGTACATCTCTCTCTGATGAATGTTCAGGCTTTCCCTTTCTACCCATTTTTGGGGCTAGACTTAAAAATATATTTAAATGATCCCAGCTAAAATTTCTCCTGTAAAATCTTATTACTTAAAATAATTGCCTCTACCCATCCTCCCTTCATCAACGACTTCTTGAAACATGCATCAGGCAACTTTTCATTGCTTTGATTAAAATACTTGAGAACAACTTAGAGGAGGAAAGGTTTATTTTGGGCTCATGGTTTCAGAGGTTCAATCCGTGGCCAATTGATTACATTGCTTTAGGCTCAGGGTGAAGCAGAACCTCGTGGTGAAAGGGGGTTGTGAAGAAAAAAATGTTCATCTGTGGCAACCATGAAGCAGAGAGAGAATGAGAGGAGTCAGGGGCAAGATACATAACCCCCCATGGCCCATCCCCAGCGACCTGCTTCCTCCAGCCATGCCCTACCTGCCTACAGTTACTCACACCCAGTAATTCATTCAGATTATTAATACATCAAATGGATCAATGCACTGATTCGGTTACGACTCTTATAATTTAGCTATTTTATCTCTGAACATTTCTGTACTGTCCATCATGAGCTTCTGTGGCAGACCTCATATTCCACAGCAGTAGATTCAACCTACCACAGATGGAACATATTTTAAAATTTTCATCTGTATGGATTATGTGCAGAGGTTTCTGCCATTATTCCCCAAAGAATACGGTATAACAACTATTTACATAGGTTAAATGCAAGCACTGTACCATTTTTTAAAATAAGGGACATAAGCACTTTTGGATTTTGAATCTGTTAGCCTTTCCTGCTAATCTAGCGGAAATGATTTTTCTAGAGTAGTTTTTGACTATCTGAAAGTCAGTTGTTCGTCCATCCCCTCAAAGCTCTCCTTCTATGGTCTTTTTCACTCCTCTCCTTCTCTATAGCTATCCCTTTCAGTGTCTTCCTAAGATCTGAGCTTTCCCCAGCATTCTCTTATCCTATATTTACATATTTGCCTTATTTGATTTCAGATTTTCCTGTGACTATTGTTTGTATGATGTGGACCCTTGAATCAATATCATATCACACTTCCTCTTTCTCCTGAGCCCTAGACTCACATCCCCAGCTACGTACTAGGTAGCATTGCTTGAAGAGCTTGTGTGATTTTCATTTTGTCGTGTCACAATGCAGCACAGCACCCACCTTCCCGCATTCCAAATCTTGGCTAATGATGTCATGTCTCACTCTTATTTTTCAAAGAATAATCCCTGGGCCTAATTTTTCATTGTGTCCATTCTGGCTAGAAAACAATGTATGACTCCCCATCACCCACTTCCATGCTTTTACGTTTGAAAGCTCCTCTTTGACCTGGACCATTCAAATCTTATCTTCTCCATTACATTTCCCAGTCTTTGCAGAGCAATCAGTAGCTCTGACTTCAGCATTTTCTCAGAACTCCAAGAAGCAATTTGCCAAGTAGTACTGTTATAATCATTTACATGTCTAGCTTTTTTTTCCACCAGGCTGTGAGCTTCTTAAAGGAAACACCCTTGTTAAACTTGTTTCTTTATCCTCTATATCTAGCAGACAGGAGCTGTTCAATATTCGTAAAATAACTACTCGACTTCTATTGGTATTTCATGTTACAGGGATCTCTGGGCTCAAATGCTTATTACTTCATCTCTTCCCATTGGCCATCACTTCCCTATTAAACAAGAACATAGCAGATTCAGCGTTTCAGAATCCTTAAGTGGCTCTTTTTTTGCATTCAAAACAAGATACAAATTCCTCAACACAGTACCCAATAATCTTCCCTAATTCATAGTCACATCTTTTACTCCTTCCTAGTAATAACCACTGCCCAATATGGCCATGCCATTTTGTCTGAATGTTGCCCAAGTCGGTTTGGATATCCATTAACTGCTTCCTTTACCCATACATCCCTCTTTTACAACCAAGCTGAACATCATGTTCAAAAAGCAAACCTTTTCTCCTTACCCGTAGTAGAACACATGGCTTCATCCTTCTTGCCTCAGAAGCACAGGTTTTGCTTATGTTGCAATTTGGCCATATGTTTCCATTGATGCTTGTTTGTGTGTTGCTTGTGAAATTATGTCTTCATTGCTGGTCAATGAGTCCTCTGAAGTCAACAGCCAGGTCTAACTTGTCTTTGAAATTGGTATATATTTGCTTAAAAAAATAGTATTGACTTACCATTAAATTGATTAGCAAGTATTTGTAGTTTTAGATATGACACTAAAGCTGTGACTCAATATTTGCCTTATGAAATCAATTACTCTTCTTGTTAGGCTCCTCAGCTTTATTTAAAAAAAAAAGACATCAGAAATATTCTGACAGATTCTTTACTCTGTGATTGAAATGCACTCTTCCAATTTCTTTAGATAGAAGGAAAATAAAAATGAAAGTTGAGTGGTTGCAGCACACCTGTGTTGGCAAGCTGTCAAAGTCTCTGTCCCTGACATTAATTGGATCATGCACTGAATGGGGGAACTGATGGAAAAAGCAAGGAGAGGAGACGACTGGGGAAGAGTAGCTGCCATCCTGCCTCTCAACAGTGATGAAAGTGACACCTGAAGAGTTATCTTTTATCCCATCCAAACAGATGGCTTCAAACCACACACACACGCTATGTACAGCCAGATTTCTTATGCTCACCTGTAAGCACTAAGACCAGCTTGAGAAATCAAAAATTAAAATCTCAACAACAAAGAGTACTTCCTGGGGGGTGAGCCACTAAGCCAAAAGCAATTATAAACTGATTTTAAGTCTTTGCCTGCTGTTTCATTAAATGACCTGCTACATGAGAGGAATTCTGTGATGGGAACTAGCCAAACATTAGAGAAAAGCATTTCTGATTTTTGCTTTCACTAGCTACAAAGAAAAGATAGATAAAATAAACAGAAAGCCGCATTTATTGATTACATCCACCTCCCTACTGCAAAAGAAAATAAATGTTCAAAGAAATTTCTATTCATAGTTATGCAGTTGTATTAGAGAAAAATAACTAAAAGTTTGCACACAATTGTTTATGTGAGGTGATGTAGACAGAGAAAGGAAGAAAGGTGGCTAACTGATTTTAAAAAAAGACGCTGTTTAATTCTCACAAAGCAATCAACGTTGACATGTGTTTATGTGTTGTTATCCTTATTCTATTTAGAACTTTAGCTAATTCCATTAAAAAATTATACTTAGACAAACAAAAACCACCATAATTTGCAATGATTAAGGAACTTATGAGTTGGGCAACTTGTATATGTGTGAGTTCTTCTCACTCTTAGAGAGGAAAGGTGTTTTGGACTGGTTTGCAGATAGAATGTCATTTAGAATCAGGGGGAAGATGAGAGAGAGGGTGAGCAAAGGTGGGAGGAAAGAGGATGGATGGAAGGTATTAAAAAGGTGAATTTTTTAATGCCCAAAAGACCTGCAGAAAGGAGGTAGGTGTGCAGGGGAAATATAGACATTTTAATGGTTTAAAGTGGGTTGACTGCATGGCAGACCAGAGAGGATAGGTATGAGAAAGAGAAAACACGGGTTCTGAAAAAGGTGGCTTTAGTTCGGATTAAATTCCTTTCATTTTTCTTTGATATATTCAATTGGAGATGAGCATAAATGCCATTTTGTTTTTCTGTTTCTCTTCTGTGATCCTTTCTCTCCAATTCCTTATGTTGACTGAGTCAGACAAAGCGTCAAAATTTACTAGGGTTATAATGCAAAAGACATAATATTTTTTTCCAGTTCTTTGATAGAGACTGTTTTTCCTCTTATATGAATTTCTAATATTATTACATCTTTGTATCATTTTCATAGTGGTACAGGTAAAGGGATTATTTTATCTACATAATAATTTTAGAGGGGATTTTCCAATGAATTTATGCTTTCTAAAAATGTAATGATATATTATTAATTGAATGTATGTATATTAGGTTCTAGTTCATCTTAGGTGCTGCATAAAATATAAATTCATGTTAGCACTGCTCCCCAGGTCTACGTAGAAAAGACTCAGATAAGGAAACAGTGTTAGTAAATAAAATAGAAACCACATATGGCTGATGGAGTAATGGCATTTTACTAAGGATCAGTGCAGAGGCAAAAGTAGACTTCACAGGGACAGAAACCTGTTATCTGGATCATTAAGGAAGAATAGGCACTCACCTGGCAGGAGGTAAGGATAGCTCATTGAAACAGAAGAGGTTATGCAAAGGCACAGAGATGTTAAAGGGCATGAGATATGCCCAGGCCATAGAGAAGTCCATAGAAGTGCCTATTCTTGTGAAAGATGCCCTTGAAAGAGGGGACGATGCTTAGAAAACCCATCAGAAGACTTGTGAGGCACTTTGCAAGTCCTTCTGAGGAGTGACCTTACTCAGGAACCCAGTGTCATGAGATTTCCCTGGTGCTATTAGCAGGGCAGTAGCTCAAGGTGGAAAGACTGACGTTGAGATCAGCTAGAACATAGAGAGGTAATGTCAGGAAAAACTAAAGTATCTCATTTGAATTCTTTTTATTTTGACAGTAATGCCTCTAGGCAGAAGGTTACTCAGTGGGGAAAGTGGCTGATGAGGGGAAGATAGTGTGGTCCCATGTCTTGGCCGGGCTGTGTATGGACATCCAGATGAAGATATGAAACATAAGCCCAGAGATGGCCCGAGCTGTAAATTCATAAACACGTCTGCCATCTTTGTTTAGAAGTAGATGCAAGATCACAATAGAAAGGCTGGTTTTTCTTTGTAACTCTCCTTCTCTAAGTTTACCATCGAGCTAAGCCTCACTGTACACATGTTTTAAAGACCCCAGAGTTTCACAGAGACAGATGCAGCTACCTATGAAGAACTTGTGCTTGCCTTTGCACAGCTGACTTCTTGGAATTCTCTCAGTGCCTATCTGCTTATAGGCCACATGCTCAGAAATCACTTCCTTGACCATCCCTGCCTGTTCACTAATCTCATACTTCACCCTGTTCATTTTCTTCCAAGCATGTACTGTGCTGATTTCTCTGTGACCCTATATACATGTCTTCATCCTATGATGGTCAATCTGGGAAGACTGAGGCTGTATGTGGTATGTACCTCATTTACCTCCTTTCTCTGGTACATAGTACATTTCACTTAATCACTGCTGAACTAAGTAATAAGTTTGCAAATTAAACAGGTTAAAGAAAGCTATTTTGGGGACTTTTATTAATCTAGTAATATGAACATAGAAAGGTAAAAATGAATTTGTACAAAACAAAGTGAGAATTTTTTCTTTTCTTTTTTTTTTTTTCTTTCTTTTTTCTTTTGGTACCAGGGATTGAACCCAAAGGTGCTTAACCACTGAGCAACATCCCCAGTCTTTTTTTTTTTTTTTTTAATTTTGAGACAGGGTCTCACTAATCTGCTTAGGCCCTTGCTAAGTTGCTGAGGCTGATTTTGAACCTGCGATCCTCCTGCCTCAGCCTCTAGATCATCTAGGATCACAGGTGTGGGCAGCAAGTAAGCATAATTTTGAGGATGTGAGAAGATTAATGCATCAGAAAAAGAAAAGATGTAATCCTAAGGATGCGCTTTTATCAAAAGGTGTGAGTGTGACATAGGGAGGAGGGCACAAGATTGAGTAGGTTAGAAATGCAAGAAAGATTCATAAGGGTGGAAAACAGAGGGCAAGTGGTAGTGTAGGAACCCACAGAAATTAAAAAGCACAGACTCCGCAGTTCCCTTCAGAATCTCAGTGCTTGGTTAGATGTTGAGATGAAGGTTCATGTGAGAAAGAAGTCTGTAATGCCCCATCATAGCCATTCACCTTGAAGAACACTGAGAGATCCTGGAGTCTCTCAGTGACCTCTGGGTTGACAGTCTTGCTGTACTGTTTAGAAAATTAAACTCAGAAAGTTTAAGTGTTAGTGCAAACAAGTGCTAGACTAGATCTGTAAGCTACAGATGAGCCAGTCATTATTAGTGCACTGAAGGGTGACACGACCTTGAGTCTGTCTTAAAGAATTTTCACTATCTAGCCACCCTAAGTCAGATAGAGTGGTTGCAATCTTGAAACTCCACCCCAACTTCCTGCCACCACCACCACCGAAAGCTGTGCCTGTCCTGATTCATTCACTTGTGGCAAGTGACCTTGAGGTCACCCTCAGAATCAATGTTTGGAGATGCCCAGAGCAGGCAGGATCACCCAGGGCTGAAACCAAATGGGTCCAGGTGTGTCTTTCTTTGGGAGAATATAGATATTAGTAAAAAGGAGAAGAAGGTTGAAATCCAGGATCAGAAATGGTAACTTCTGGAAGGTTCGCCTCTGGGTTTCACCTCAAGGCTTTCCCACTGACCTACCAAACCCACTACTGTTGGGTTCTGAGGGGGCCTTTCCTCCCTCCTCCCTCTCTTCTCACCCCAGCCACTCTGCTGGCACCATGCAGTGCTAAGTCTCTCTATAGCCAGAGCCGTCTCAGAATCAGCACCCTTCACCCAGGCCTCACAGTAGAGGCCAGACCCCAAGCCCTCCAGCTTTGCCCTACTGAGTAAGCCCAACATGTTCCAGAGACGCTGACTCGGGGCTCAAGAAGTCCCATCCTCCGTGGAGCTTCAGTGGAGAAAGAAGATTTTGGTGCAGAGACTGGACCTCTTGCTCCGAGGCACAAAGGTACGCAGTGCAGCATCTGGGCCCCCATGGGACTTGGGCAATACCTTCTTCCCATCCTATTTTTCCCTGTCTCCACCCTGTAACACTTTAGAGCTGTCTCTCCTTTTTCTCAACTTCTGCTTTATTCCCTTTCATTTATTCTGAAGCCTTGAATGTTCCTTCCTGTCTACTGTCTGGTTTTGACAGATCATCATTTCACCCACGAATTACCTCTAGTTTCCAGTCTCACAAATGCAACCTCTATTCCAGGCAGACAAAGCTCCCACCACAGGAAGTACAGTCAGCCCTCTGTACATGCAGGTTCTGCATCCGTGGATTAAAACCAACCACGAATCAAAGTATTAAAAATGTGACTATACTGAACTTTATTTCTTGTCATTATTTCCTAAAAATACAGAATGAAAACTATTGACATAGCTTCTATATTGTAGTAGGGGTTAAAAGTAACTTAGATTTATCAAATACAAGGGTATGTACATAGGTTCTATGTGAATACAAAGCCATTTTATACAATGGGCTTGAACATCCATAGATTTTTTTAATCTGCTGAAGTCCTGGAACCAACTCCTCTCAGGCATGGAAGAAAGGTTGAATTCCATTAAAATTCAAATTGACAGAAAGAAACTAGTAATCTGAAATTTAAGAGTTAACATAAAGTCAGAATGAGGTCATTTTCCTTAATACCTAACATGATGAAGTTGGATTTATTTTTTGAATTGCTATGGAAGTTCTTTAGCCATGCAGAATATATCACTGTATAGGAATGTAGGAAACTACATTTCAATATTCACAAACTCTATTCAGTATGCTTTTGTTATAGTTAAAGCAACGTCCCGGGGTTTCATAAATTGACTTCCAGATCACTCACGTATAATTGAATCAAGCCTTTATTGAAGCACACGGGTGGCGACTGACCAGAACATAAAGCTGTTCCCCTGATCAGCCCCGAACAATTGCAAGGGCACTCCTTATAAGCCTGAAAACCACAAAAAGGACGTTTGGGGGTCTAGCCAATGCAAGCCAGCCAGGTTACAGAAGGGGGACAGGGCAGTCAGGCAGTGGGAAGCTCAACCAATCATAATTAGCCCAGTCACCCCAGTTACAGAAACATAGTCCTGTTACCCTAGTGACAGAAACAATGCCCCATTAGGTAGTTCCTTGTTTTTAAAGGTTTCTATAGCAAAAAGGAAAAGAACAACTTGCCCCAGTCGTGACCTTTCTATTTGGCATGGTTGTTTTACAAAATGAAGGTACTAAATAAAATGGAGTTACTTTGGCTTGACTATCTCACTTTTCCTTTGAAACTCATAATTCTGTGAAAGATTCTCAAATATCACGTTGCCCCCTTTAGCTCTGGTGGTAACATTTGACATACTGGGAGATTTTGCTTTGGTCAGTAAGGATGTCTGGGTCCTACTCATGGAGATACTGATTTAATTAGTCAGAGGTGAATGTCTATTCTTCCATAAGTTAGAAAGCTTCTCAGATTTATTCTCCAGGTCAGCCATCAGGAAGTGGTATACCATGGACACATGAGCAATCTGGGGATTATCTGTGTGTCGTCTGTTGGTATCATTCCTAGATTGTGGACAGTACCTTATGCATAGCAGGCATCGACTAAATATTGTGGCACAAAAGAGTCTTTGATATTTATTAAAAGAGTCACCCCTAATCTGTGTCAGAAAGCTATATCAGTGTCACAAATTATGAAAGAAAGTTTCTTTACTGTACAAAATTACATAGGGCATTACTGTTTCCATAGCTGTATAATTAGGCAAGAATACCAAAAATAGTTACAGCAGATGTTAAAAAATCTTTCTGAGGCTTAAAGTATGACAATCGAATCCTCACCATGCCCAAGGCCCATGTGTACAGGCAAGCTGTCTCTCCAAGAGCTCATGTTTCCCCATGAGCTTTGGTCCAATCCCAGGGAGGAGTGCAAGCTCAGTCAATTTTCACATTGTATTATGTATATTCCAGAAAATGACAGGAAGGAGAGTGAACATAGAAGACAGCCTTGCAATCAGGTCTCATGCAGATGATAACAAGCATATTTAGAGATAATGAGATTGAAATAATGAAGCCTCCCAGTAAACACGCCCTTCAGCAAAATCCCAGGTGTGCAACACAAAGGCGGCCACGATATGCACACTGGTTCCTGCAGATCTGGGAGACAGGAGAGTCTCTTGCAATGTAAGAGCTTCCTGGGAGGCTCTCTGGGAAGACGTGAAAGATCAGCCTCTCCACAGTGGAACCGGCAGTAGCTTTTAAGGGTTAGTGCTGCTTTGTGTGGCTACGTTAAATTGAAAAGAGAATTGTCCATTCTCTCCTAGGACTATTCATTCTACATGTGGGGTGATGAGTGAAGGGTGGGGTGTGCTAGTGTGGGAATGGGCAGGGTTGTGGTCAGAGAGGGGACCCCCACCTCTGCCCTCTCTGGCCACAATCTTTCCCATTCCCAGGTAGTTTCTGGAAAGTGCAGATGGCTCCTGCTGGGAACAGTCATCAGCTGCCTTAGAGACACTGAGATGTTCAATGTGTTGCCAAGTTATCTGAGGGACATAGAACGATGGATGGACTACCACTCAGAGTATCTGTACCGGAGTCATTTGCTGGGGGGAGGCTGTTAAAAAGCATATCCTGACGTGGCCAGTGTGGCCTGGTCTGCATATCTAACAGTATTCCAGGTGTCCCCAGCATGCCAGCTCTGCATCACCCTCTGAGCAGCAGAGCCATGATGATCCCATCTTCCAACAACCAGAACAGGAATGAGCATTGCTTGGCTCTGTCTTTGGTTGAAAATGTGACCACAGAACTTTTCAAGGAACTTTCCTTAAATTGCTTGACACTGATTGCTGACCTAAAAATGTGGAAACAGAAATTACTAATGTATGTTCATTAGGACTAAAATTAATAAATTAACTGAAGCAATGGTCCTTGAAAATGTTATTGAATCTTCCTCTAGTTGCAAAATGAGCATGGTGTCATTGAGGTGTGTGTGTGTGTGTGTGTGTGTGTGTGTGTGTGTGTAGGAAGGACATCAAAGAACTTGCACAGCACATAGTGGGTGCTGAAGAGATGCAGAGCTCTTCAACTGTCATATGCAAGTTATGCTTTGGTGCTGATCTGAGAATATAGCTCAAAATTTGAAAGTACACCTGTTTCAGGGATGACATGCTGAGACATTGCTCTCAGGCCACGGAGTTGAAAGAAAAGCCATTGCATTTCTTTTCTGTTCTCTTTTTCTTTTCCAAAGTGTTTACAGTGCCTTGGGAGAATGCCCTTCATTTTACCTGGAGGAAAAATACTGTTTTTAAAATCAGCAGCAAAAATACCCCCATGCTCTACAAGAAATGCTCCGTCTGTCACTCAACTTGCTCCATTTCTGTGTTCTATATTCTCTGCTTATTTTCACAGGTGATAATATGCACAAATAAAAAAAAAAATAGTAGCAAAAGGCCCACCTGCAGTTGCCCTAAATGCTCTGAGATAAAATTGAAGTTTTCTTAAAGAAAATAAAAAGCCTTGTGAAGGAGAAGATAACTCACATTCAAAAATACATTTTTGGTGTTTCTTTAAATACCAGTGAACAATTAATCTTATCTCAAAAATTGATTCTGAAATGATAGTATGAATATTTGCTATCTTTCCACCAGTGTTATCAGAACAGAGTGGCACAATGGAACCACTTGAACGTTCAGATTCCATGTCCCCTAGTCTGGAAAAGAGGACCTATGATAAATCATTTGCTCCTTTAAAGAATATATATATATATATATATATATATATATATATATATATGTNACTACTCAGTCCAGAAGTGTCTAATATATATATATATATATATATAAAATATAACCAAGATGGACCTTAAGTGGAGTATCGCTTGGGGTCTTTTGGGTGGGAAAATTCTCAGAGTTAGGTGTGGTGTATGCCAGACCTTCTCAGTTTGTGTCATGTTTTTAAATGTGACTCCCTACCATGGTCATGTCTAGGATCCCCCTGGACACTGGGGGAAGTTTATTCACCAAGTGGGATCTATTGGCATAAGAGCCTGAAGGCTACTGAAGAGGGTCCCATTAGAAAGAAAAGAAGTTAAGAAATTAAATAAAGCTACTTTATTCTAGTTGAAATCAGGAGGAAGCGGCGATGCTAAATATAACCTAAGGTGTTTTACCACATTTGTACTGACCCAGCCAGCACCAGCTGAACTTCACATGGAGTGCATAGGTGAATGGCTTGTGTTTGTGATTTTTAAACTACATTTGAATGATGACTTAAAAGTAATTATTTATCATTAGTACATTAGCAAAACTTAAAAACAACTTGATACTTCAGGCAGTATGAAGAGTCTCATAATGTAATCCCATAAGGCAGCATATGGAAAAAAATAATTCTGGAAAGTGTGTGAACACATCAATTAGCAAAGCATGTCTAATGACGAATTTCCATTTGCCCACTACTGACAAAAGCAATAATACTGATTTTGAAATTAGGAACATAAAATTCATCTGCGGAGCCATCTGTTTCTTTTTAAACACACTGGTCTTCAAAACACTGCCATTTCATCATTAAGGAAATCATTTGGTGGTATTATCCCCATTAGATAGTTTCTCAGAGTTGCCACTGCAAATCATCAACAACTGCTACTGAGAAGGGGCCGAGGTGCACATAGCTGGTCAAAAAGAATTGCCCCACTCTGTAGAGCTGAAGCCTCCACCTGTCTTGGTAGTTTGCCGGGTCTGATGTGCTTTCACTGTGACAGTGTTTTACTTTTACAACCAAGGAGAAAACTGGGCATTTTCGACCTTTAAAGTACATTTATCTATCCAGTAGCCAACATTTGCCTCGCATTATTATTATTGCTTGGTTTTTAATATCTGTGGAGAGTAGTGACTTACTCACTATTGAGTGACTTTCAATCCTAAAAGATATATTTCTTTTTTTTTTGTATTGGTTGTTCAAAACATTACAAAGCTCTTGACATATCATATTTCATACATTTGATTCAAGTGGGTTATGAACTCCCATTTTTACCCTGTGTACAGATATATTTCTAAGGCAGAAAAACAGCTGAATCTTACTTTATGCCAAAAATAAGTTTCTGAAAACTTGTCTTATGAATAAGATTTTGATGGCATGGAAACATAGTATTTAAATAAAAGATATTTTTAAAAGGAACATGACAATAAATTATTTTGTAACAAGGGTAAATGCATCTTGTTTATTAGAGGACTAGGCAATATTTATGCTAGGTATTTTTTAGTTCAGTACGCAGGATTATTATCAATCTGTCAGTCTCCTCCTGTATATTTCTTCTTTACTAAGTTATGTTCTTAAAATCACAATAGTTAAAAATAGAAAATATGTCCGAGAATTGAAAATTTTCATTTCTACATTGTTCAGGAGCTCACCCTTCATATAACCTACCTCTCTACAAAGGTAGAAAATGGGAAGAGATGCCATTTTCAGAGGGCGACAGTCTGGTTTCCATGATTGTAACAAAATTCCAAATGTAATTAAATTAAAAAGAGGACGGGTTTATTTTGGTCCACAATTTTGAAGGTCCATGTTCAGTTGACTCTGTAGTATTTGGGGGGCCTGTGGAGAACAGCACATCAGAGTAGGAGCACATAGTGGAGCAAAACCACTCACCTCATGGCTGGAAGCAAGAGAATAAGAGGAGGGGCAGGGCCCTACCATTTCATCCCAGGACACACTCCCAGACATTTACAAAGAATCCCATTAGTTTTCCTGAATGTGTAGATTATTATTTTTAATGAATGTAGGAAGTTTTCTGTCATTGTTTCTGTAAGTATGTTTTTGTTTTGTATCAGGGATTGAACCCATGGGTGCTTAACCTTTGAGCCACATCCCCAGTCCTTTTTATTTTTTTGTTTTGAGACAGGGTCTTGCTCAGTTGCTTAGGGCCTCACTAAATTGCCGAGGCTGGCTTTGAACTCACAGTCTTCCTCCTTCAGCCTCCCAAGTCTCTGTGATTACAGGCATAGGCCACCTCACCGACTCTGTAAGTATATTTTATGCTCCATTTTTTTTTTCTTTCTCTCCTCTCCTGGTCTTGATGGTGTCCTCTGAATACTTCTTCTTCTTTTTAAAATTTATTTTCCCCTGTTTTTCAGATTGCATGATCTTTACCAATCTGTATTCTTAATAGCTAATTCTTTCAACTGTTCACTTAAATCCCTTGATTTTTTTAAAATTTGTCATTATAAATTTCAACTCAAGAATTTTCATTTGGTTCTTTTTATATAATTTCTATCTCTTTATTAATACTTCCTATTTGATAAAATATTGCCACCACACCAGCTTTTACTATTTTAAGTATGACTTTCTTTAGTTCCATGAACATATTTATTTGTTTTGAAGTATCATTCTGTTGAAGCTGACATCTGCTCGACTGAAATCAGCTTACTCTCATAGTTTGTGGTGGTTGTTTATTTTCCCTTATTAAGTGCATTATACCTTCTTTTTTTGTTTGCATGCTTCAAAATAATTTGTTGGAAATGGGATATTTTAGGTAATGTGCTGTAGTAACTCTGGTCATTACACTCTTCTTCAGAGCTTGTTATAATTTGATTGTTGTTGCTGTTCAGTGACTGACTGAATTACATTTGTGAAGTATATTCCTTACTATCCCTGTCTTAAAGTTCTGGTGTTATTCCTCAGGGAGAAGCATTTTTCAGTATGTCCTGTAATGACAGTGACATTCATGGGAATTATATGCTGTTTTTTTCCTGACCACATCCAGCTGTTAAACTCTATTCATCATTCTATTTTCTGCAAAAATCCAGTGAATAAATTGCTCTGTAATCTATTCCAATCAAATTATTGTGTCTTAAAAAGCATGGCTTCTAAGACCACTTTTGTTCTGACCCCAGGATGACTGTTCCTAGCTATTTCCTTCCCTGATTATCTCCTCCAAACTACCCCGTCTACTGTCCAGACTTTATCTTCTGTGGGTCCACAAGTTTCCATCCTACTTGCCTTTTGGCGCAGACTCTAATTTCTTCAGAGTACACTCAAGGTTGGACTTCTCCACGCTCTCTCACAGAGGAAGTCAGTTCCTTTGGGAAAAGAGTAGGAAGTGTCTATTTTACCAGTGGTTCTTCCTCCCTTTCTGGTACCTCACACCAGGAAAAACTGATGAAGCAAGATTCTGGAACTGAGGTGGCAAAAATGGCACAGTGTCCCTGAATGACACCCCTGCTTTAGGAGCTGTGCAGTAAGTGGAGGGCAGGGGAAAACCGCCTGAGCTTTGCTTTAAATATCACAGATTATTCCTTTCTTAGTAAATTCTCATAGATTTTTCCTGAGATAAAAATGTTCCCTCAGTTTTCTGTTTGCCTCTAGAATCATTTCCAAAAAAAATTAGATAGTTAATGGGATTTTTAAAAAAATGATTTTTGACAATTTCACTACAGAGTGGGTTGACAGAGTATCTTAGGGTGTCATGATACTTGTTCAATTGTAGGATCCAAATTCAGTAAATGTCTTATTTCCCAATGTCCCCTCCAAACTCTCCCTTCCAACCTAATTTAAGAGCAGAACATTGAACAAAGTAAATGCATTGTAATATAATATGCTATTATTGATTGGTAATTGATACATAGTGTAAGGGTAAAAGAAATTGAAGTTAAAGCGTAAAAGTTAAAGGGTAAAAGACCGGGTGTTGTAAAGTTTCTAAGCTGCAAGGTCTGAGTTAAAATGTAAAGGATTAGGTATTGTTAGGTTTCTATGCTACCTGCAAAACCTGAAATTTCTGTAGCTGTTGAGACAATGCTTGGAACTGCCCAGTAAATATTTCCCCTGACTATTGGTTGTTTAATAAGGGCTCTGTGTGGTCGCTCGTAGGCATTGCAGGGCCTGGACCAATCAGTTTGAATGTAACCCCCTCCTTAGGAATGACCTATCACTCCAGCCTGACCTGTTCCCGCCAATGAATGAACCAATCATGTTTAGGAGTTGTTGTTCAATTTTCCTGCGCCTCATGATGATTTGTTCTGATGTATACAAAGCCCTCCGCCCTCCCCAAAAAGTGTACTTTAGCAGTGCTCAGCCCCTGCTCGGGGCTCTGGGCTGCTTTCCCTTCTTGAGTGGGCATGGAGCCCCAGCATGCTGGTTCAATAAATCCCCTTCTGCCAATTGCATGAGTGGTCACTTGGTGGTCTCTGTCTCCGACGTTTCGCCTGACCCTTACAATAGCTATATTCTTAATTCTTGGTGGGATAATATAAAGAACACAAAAAACCTAGATCTAAAGAAATGGAGCATAAGTTAAATGTGTGTCCTTGGGGAAAACCTGATGACACATTCTTAGCCACAGTCTCTTTATAAAATAATGGAACTTAAAAATCTGCATCATTCTTTTGATACTTTTAATTTACATATTCTTAAGCAACTTTGGTGGTGATTTCCATTTCTCATAAAAATAATTTCTCAATCCTGAAGAAATATTAGTGGGTTGTAGGGAAGCCTTTACAAGAGTTAATATAGCAAGATAATACAGAACTTTAGCATGTGAAGTTAGAAAATAATGAGGCTGTATAAGAGGACAAGTTATAAGAAAGGCCACAGAACAAGATGTTTTGGTCTTGCAGACTGGAAAGTATTTCGTGTTCTGTTTTGAAAATTAGTATGCTAAGACTGAAAACAATCGTCCTGTCATCAGTTATGTGAGCCTGGCAAAAAAAAAAAAAAAAAATCATCAAAGATACTTGGCATTTCATCAGTATAGAGATTTTACACATTTCTTCATGCTTGTAAGAATGGAAGGACATTTTTTAAAAAATCTCATGAGCACATTGAATATAAGAAGACTCATTTTATAAACTGATAACCATATCTCTCAAGGTCCATACAAAATTAAGTATAATTAAGGACAAATTAATGTTGATACTTAATGACAGTAAGTAATTAATTTTCTACCATCTTCTCCATAGAACTAAATAGCAGTGGCTTTCATTTATAAGCTTGTTTAAGAATGAGGTTTAAAATATCTCACCACAGGGAAATAAAAGTCTATGTCTATATTTGTTATCCTTGGGAAGAAGCTAAATTTTGTCTACATGAAGAATTAATTGCACTAAAAATGTGAGTTTTCCCCTCAATCTCCTTTGAGTTTGAAGATAAAACCATAAAGTCATTTTTAATAGAATTATTCAGAAAATTCTGTTAGCCATACTTCCTAGGCAGAAATAGGGTTTGGTATATAATAAATGAATGATGTCACTATGTAAATTAATCATCACAATGAACCTTAAATCCTATATATTTTTTTTTACATTCAATGGCTCAAAAGTTTAAACTTTTAATATGCAGCCTTTTCCCCTTACTGATTCTCTCAATTCTGATAAAAGGACATTTCCTATTCAATTTTGAATTAGAAACAAAAAAAAAAAAGACATTTAGTTAGTTATAGCATTTACTGAGTTTACTACTTCTTAGTCAAAAATCCTGTTTTATATTGTTTTCCAATATCTGATGTGGATGTTTGCCAGGAAAATGACAGCAATTATGGAAGTGTCTAAGTGCCTGGCTGAAGAAAAACTTTAGTAATTATTCCCAATATAGTACTTCAAGTAGCTCAGAAATGCTTTTAATTTGAAAGCCCAAGGAAGAAATTCAGATATATCTGTTTCCATCTTAATGGAACCCTTAAATCTCTGATAATGATCACATTTGTTTTCCCATAGCCCATTTTTTTTTTCAAAGGAGTATGAAGATGTAAATGAACTCATTAACCCTGAATAGAAATATTGTCATTCTGCAAGCCCTATTTTGGGGATCTGCAAGCTCAGGCACAGAGAAGTTAAGTGATCTATATAGCATCAACAGTAAGTCCAGGAAAGATCGGGGCTGCAAGACAATTAACTTTGATCTCAGGAGACCAAAGCCCTTTATCTTAACAATAAAGGGTTTATTATTACTTACCGTGGATATATGCATGGTTTTAACAAAGGAATTATCTCTTTAAAAATACAAAGCCTATTTCTTTAAAGTCTGATAGAAATCACTGTGATAGATAATGATATTTATCAACTTGGCTATGGGTATATTTGGCCAAATACCAACACAGAATTTACTCTGATGGTATTGTTTAGATTTTGAATTTACCTGCTTTCACAATCACATGAACCATTGCTTAATCCCTCCATCTTTCTTTTTCTCTTTACATACACAATCTCTATCATCCATCTATCTATCTATCTATCTATCTATCTATCTATCTATCTATCTCCCGTTTCTCTGGATGATCTCATGTGTTATTTAGATTCCCACAACTGTAAAAAGCACCTGAATTTTAAAAGAGAAAGGTTTATTGAGGCTTACAGTTTTGAAGATCTCTGTCTATTACTGATGGGTCCTATTGCTCTGGGCTTGTGGCAGCAGGGGACATCATGTAGGACTCATGGTAGTGGAGGAGGTCAACTCACCACATGGTTGGTGTAAAAGAGAGAGAAAGGAGGAGACCAGGACCCCACAGAGGAGTGCTCCCAGTGACTTAAATCCTTCCACAAGGCTCCACCTGTTCAAATTTCTACCACCGCCTAGTAACAGCAAGTTGAGGACAAAGCCCTTAGTGTGTGAGCCACTGGGGAACATTCAAGTTCCAAATTATAGCACCTTGACTAACACAGGTACCGCACCCCAAACAGGAGTAGAAGTCACTTAAAATGATGCAGGAGTATTGCAGTTTTTGAGGACCTTTGCCATCCCAGCTTCTGAGTATAGCGTTTTGCTTTCTTGTGTGTTTGAAACCTTGATTTTTGCTTCCTTTCAGATGGAAATATAGAACTAAAGTCTGAAGAAAAAAACTATAGGAGATTAAGGGAGATCAAAAGGCAAGACAGTCACCTGGTTAAAACCAAGAAGAGCAAAAACAAAGTGCCTGTCAGAGAGGGAGTTAAAGACATTCACAAGGGAATTGTTGTGGTTTATAGAAATCTGATTTTATAAAACACTTTCCATGTGAGATGATTCTTGAGTTAGAGGAGAAAGCTGAGTGCAGCTGTTCGTGTACTGGCAAACCACTATAAGGAAGAGAATCTATGGTTTCTGGCATTTGCCCATTTCTTCAGTGTAAATACTGTCACTGTGGCCAATTTAAGTAACTAATTTGAAGTCAGAACACAGAGCTTGGAAGAGGTACCCCAAAGCAATTATCATTGGAACCAGCTCCAGAACCTGACCAGATGCAATCCAATTTCTGAGCTGAGCTGATGTTATGTGGTTAAGTAGGAGACAAAAGTCACATGTTAGACATTGTCTTATTTCTGATTCTCAAAGCACATGACTAAATCAGCTTGAAATCATAAGTAACAAAAGAAAAAAATACTCCCTTTTTCCAGGGCTAGACTCAAAGAGGAAGTAGAGGTAAAGTTATTAGTTCTGCAGTGCTGGAAACAGAGGAGATCAAATTTAACACAGATGAAAGTCTTTTGTGTTTTTTCAAACCAGAGCTACTAAGACATATGTGAAGGACTTCTCTGTGCTCAGATGCAAAATATTAAAAAGTAAATAAGATTCAATGTAATACTACCAACTACTGGAGCAGATGTTAACAGTTCATACAAGGTGGTTCATATCCCCTGGGAGTTACAAAAGAACGCTATATCATAATTTGCTATCACTTTTTGCTTCAGGAATTTATCTATCTATATATTTAATGTATCATATTTCTAATGGAAATTTCCTTATATTGTTGTGATCTATTTTCTTCCAGGGAAATGGTCTATAGTTGCATCAGTCAGCTTTCTGTTACTGTGATATACTATTACTGTAACATTTGAGATAATGAACCAGTAAATAAGAAAAGTTTATCTTAGCTCACAGTTACGGAAGTTCCATCCCATGTTTGATTGGCCCATTGCCGCTGGGGCTGTGGGAAGGAAGTCCATCCTGGTAGGGAGCAGATGTTCTGCAAACCTACTCAACTCACAGCAGCCAAGAAAATGAAGAGAAAAAGAGGAAGAGACCATTCTCTGACCACAATACTCTGCATGGGCACGCTCCCAGTGAGGGAAAACCTCTCACTAGCCCTTACCTCCAGAAATAAAGGTTTCACCACCTCCCAACAGTGCTACATGTTGGGGACTAAGCCTGTAACGCACAAGCCTTTGAGGGATATTCCAGATGCCAATTATAGCAAAATTGAAATCCTAAAGGATTAGGGTTGTGGCTTAGCAAAGTAGAATACTTGCCTACCAAGTGCAAGGCCCTGGGTTTGATCTTCAGCACCAGTAAAATAAAGGCATTGTGTCCAACACTAAAAATAAATATTAAAAAATTTTAAAAATACTATTATGAATTTACTCTGTTAAACAGACTAATCATAATATGGAACTTATTTTTTTTTCTTATTGCTACAAAACTGGTTGGTATAGAACAAATTATTTGTGCAACAGGACAAAATTAAGCCTTTCTTGTGAAATATGGCCATAGACTTTATGTCTTTTGCATTAGATTTCCTTTAAAAAAAAAAAAAACTCAAATCTTACCATTTTTTTTTTCCAGAAATGGAAAAGTGTCATCTCACAGCGCTTTACAGAAAGGGAAAACAGATTGTTTTGGCGTACAGGTGAGCTTATTTACAGTAAACATCCTTCCTTTCTCCCCCTGTCCTTGGCCTCACCCCTCCTCCGTCTTCAGCCTCCCCTGTACAGTTTTCTTCACCCGTAACTGCTGTTTTCTCACCTCCTTCCCTGATCAATGAACCGTTTCTCACCTTTGCAGGGGAAAAGTCAAAGTCGCAGATATCTCCTTGGATATTTTAGACATCAACTTCAGAGTTGTTAAAAAAAAATAACCGAGATAAAAGAGGAGCTGTCTTTTAACTAAAAAAAAAAAAAAAAG
>NW_026000020.1:2670423-2678079 GCF_001458135.2 Marmota marmota marmota
AAAAAAAAAAAAAAAAAAAAAAAATGAAACCAACCAGCCATGAAAATAGATCTCACCATTTCTTCTTGGCTCAAAGCCTCCAGGTATTAAAGGCTATTTCTGTAGAGTTCTTGCTTCATTAAGAAACTTTTCTATACATTTTTTTTTTAATCTGATATAACCTTTTCTGTTCAAAGAGTGACAAGGTGAGGACAAGAGAGGCTAAAGAAAGCTTAAATGACTCTTTTGTGCATTTGAGGAGGAACAGAAGTGAGAACTATTTGTATCCCCTTAAAAACACCAGGGATTTGCCAGAAAAAGAAAGTAGTTCTAACTAATATACCTACAGGCGCTGCTTCTCTGGAAATTAATGAGCGTAAATTGGTGGGACTGTAGAAAGAATTGAAGTTCATTGTTTTCCTGAAGTTCCTTTTATTCCTCAACTACCTTCAGACCCTCTGTAGGAAAAAAAAAAAAAGAGTGTGCATATTTCTCTCTTTATTTCATTTGTTCAGTTGGACTTCGATGGAAATCAGTTTATGTAATTCCCAGCCTATTAACAGACATATTATCTAAATTCTTTCAAATTAGACTCTTGAGTTTTTCCTCTCTTCTCAGTGTTGCCTATCAAGAATTTGCCATTTAATTGAACTCCTATGAGCCATGCAGTAAGATGTTGTTCAAATCACACAAATCACACTCCTGGGTTTAGCAGAGGTCCCCGAGGTCTTTGACATCTTCATGTATCTCTTAAGGGACAATATGAAATCTTGCATATTCAAAGCATGAGTATTTGAGTTTACTTCGGTATTAATAAGTAGAACATCAATTCTTCTAACTAAAAGAGAAAGCAGGCCCCAAGTAGGGTCTCCTATGTTAGAGTACCATGTCACCCACCCAAAACCTAAGTAGTTTACTCAAAAGATCAGGCTTTCAGAGAAGTCAGGAGAGAGACAATAGCCAAATCCCATTAAACCAAGATTTCAGTTATATCTCCTTCAGGAAAGTAACACTGAAGCAATCAATCTGCTGTTTGTTCCTTCTTCCTACTTTCCTCTGTGTTTTCTGCCTATAAAACTCACTCCCTCTGTCTACTTCATCAGAGTTCCTTTGTAGCCTAAATGCTGCCTGGTTCAGGAATCTCTATTAAAAGCCACTCTGATCTTTGAAATATTCTTTGACAAGTCCAACTACCGACCTCAGAGTAAATTGAAAAAATTCTGCTCTCCAAGTTAAAAAAAACAAAACAAAAAAAAAAAAACCTGTCCCAAAATTTTTAGTTTCATTCCAAAGAGAGACAAAGAGACCTAGTGGGTAGAATTGAGAGTGATATGGGAAGTTTAGAGACCCAAACTAGACAGACTGGGGAGAGGAAACAAGAAGAGAAATTAGACGAAGAAATCGGAAATGAAGGCAAAGACCTTGTAAACTATCTTTTGAAAATACACAGGTTAGGTTTTATTTTATTTTATTCAAGCATAATTTTCAAAAACAGACATCATGACTCACACAAAATGAATACTTACTAAGGACTGCATTTAATACAGCAATGAAGGAACTCATAAGATGTTGAAGCAGGTTCTGAAATGTTAGTGAGATAAAGAAGGCAACATGGGGAGGTTGGTGCATGGGGAAGACTGTCAGGAATAGAATGGGATTTGGGGCATATTGGGAAAAAGTAATTTTTTTCCTCCACCCTTTGAAGTTCTGGGCTAGCAACCCCTGTAACAAAAGACAAGGGGAAAAAAAGAATAAGGTTTTTTAAACATGTACATTTAATACACACAGGGGAGAAAACTCGGGGAAAATGTAGCTCAAAGACGGGGCTTAAATGCTACCTTATATAGCATCTTTAACATAGAATAATACATTTTTAGAGAAGTGAGAACAGAGGAGACTCCAAGGGACACAAACTGTGGGATGGCGTATCTCCCAGAAACCCTTGGTGGAGTAAGGATACGTATTAAATGGATTCCTTTGATACCATCTCCAGCCTGAAAAGGTGTGAAGGTGTCTCCAGGGGTCAACGTTGGTTCCCCCTCACAGGGAGACGAGGAGGGACACCTTTGTAAATTCATGTCCTGCTTTTAGTCTTATGGGGGAGGACAGAGCATTTCTCTAAAACTTACTTCTTTTCAATTGCCTTTGGTTAAAAATAATCCTGATTTCAAAGTGGCATATCTCACAGTGACATATTCTGCCACCCTCCAGGGTTCAGATAGACTTGGTATTAAATTTCAGCTTGGGACTGGGAGAAAAGACTCCAAGCCATGCTTGGCTTTCTCATGAAATAGAAAAATGTGTCAAAAGACCAAGAAGTAACTATCATATAGTAAAAAATCCCAGAAACATACAGTGATAGATATGCTCTAAAATAATAGTGATCATCAATTGTATAAGTAAACAAAATTAATCAAAATAGGTTATCTTTAAAAATTATAACTAGCTAGAACAAATTAAAAAATGAGATAAAATTTAAATTTAAGTAACAACAGTAAACTATTTCCTTAAAAAAAAATGACTCCTCTCTCATGGAAAGAAAAAATTATGCACACTGAACTTTAAGTATTTTGTTTTGTGAGAAGACACTACTTTATATTCATTTACTAAATTCTGGATAGTATCGAGGCTTATTCTCTAAGTGTCACTGCTGATCAAAATTTTATAGATCAGAAGTGAAATGAGAATGAGAATTTAAAAATATGTGCAAAGTGTACTAAAAATAGATGTCTCTCCAAACAAACCATCTTGTTTATGGAGGGAATGTAGGTTTTGTTTTAACTATTTGAGAAAAATAATATAAATTTGTGAATGCAAAGTTAAGCACTAAAGTATTTATTCAGAATGAGGAGGGTAAACACAACAAATTTAAAAATCTCAAAGACCTGAGAAATACCACAAAATTGCAAAGCTGTTCAAATATAATATTTTAATAATCATCTGTTTGACGTAACTAATAATACCCATTTCTGGATTTTTCTGACTGCATAGGTTTGATTGCTTCTTCATATGACATTACTTTTGTAACATCATTGATTATAAAGAGAACAAAGCAGTCATTTAAAAAAATTTCTATCGAAGAAGTGAACTTTTCTTTCATTATTAAATTTTTAGCTTTGGAACTCATTATTGTTAATGAGTAGCATATTTAGGATTAGTATCAGATTCATAGAGGACATTTTGAGTTTTGTGAAATAGTGATTTTTGTCACCCTATGACCTGAAAACATATGTTTAAAGAGCTCCTGGGTATGCTCATGGGAGGTCGGAGGACTTGCAGATTCCAGAGGCAGGCTCCTGGCTTCATGCATTCCAAACCTACTCACAGGCTCTGGTGCCAGCATGGGCACCGTGGCACATATTTTCATCCCAGGGTGATCTTCCCTTCATAGGGTCTGATGAGAGAATGTGAAGGAACCCTGTGCTCCTCTTGGAATTGACTCACACAGAAAGATAGTTAACATCACACTTACACAAAATGTGAATGCTAACTGCAAGAATTCACTGCACAAACCATGGCTAATGTGTCCCCACCTTTATGCCCCTTAGTGACAACTCTCGACAGCTGCCTTCTTTCCCAAACCACCCCACTGCAAGTGAAGCATAATGGAAGTCCAGCTGAAGTGGAACACTTAGAGACCTTGACCAAATGTCGTTAAGAAAACTTGGGCAGTTTACAACAACCCACTGCCAGGGCCTTCCCCCAGGCTTTGAAAGAACCTGGGCCATAAAACATCAGCTGCTTCCCTTCATGCTCAATCGGCCTCTGCCCATTCCAAACTTAGAAGGAATATTGTAAGGTATTTAAGGAAAAGTACCTTTCTACTAAATTGTAATAATCTGTTTCCATAGAAGAATATTGTTATTTTATAAACTTCTTCTGCCAATGTAATTCATAGTGAAATCATCCATAAATACTGATGTATGAAGGTAAAATGTAGTTTGGGGACAGATACAACTAATTCTGTGTGTGTATGTGTGTGTATGTGTGCACACCAATTATGTCATATAGTCCCTGACTTCCAATGGTTTGACAAGATTTTTCTACTTTGTGAAACTGTATATATTTAGTAGAAACTATGCTTAGAATTTTTATCTTTTTCTAGGCTAAAACTATGTGGTACAGTGGTCCCTCACGATGCTGGGCAGTGGCAGTGAGACATGGCCTCTAATCAGGCATGTGATCAAGGGTACACAATCCTCTAGAGAAGGCAGTGTTGCTAAGCTATGATAGTTGGATGGTTAGGTGTATTAAATGCGTTTCACCTTATACTATTTTCAATTTAGGTTTATCGAGATTTAATCCCATCATCAGTTAAGAGCTTCAATCTATGTGCAGAAGAATTTACTACTTAACAAAATGAAAGAAACAGTAGATAAATGCAAAAACATGGATGATTCTTAAAATAATTGTGCTGAGTGGAAGAAGCCAGGTAAAAGCATTGCACGTTATATGATTCTTTTTATGTGAAACTGTGGAACATACAAACCACAGTCACAGAAAACAGATTAGTGGTTGCCTGGGAGCCTGGGGAAGGTTTACAAATGAGCAAGATGATGAGTTGAGATGCTAAAACTATTACCTTTGGGTGTGACAGATATATTCACTATCCTGGCTATGGTGACGGTTTCTCAGATTTATGCATGTGTCAAAATTGATTAAATTTTCCACTTTAAATATATGCAGTTTTTATATGTCAATTATCCCTCTATAAATCCACTTTAAAAGTATTAGGACTGCCTGCTAAGGGAGGAGAGCATTTTACACTGTGGATACTGCAGACCTGGGTGCCATGTACCAGAAGGAACCAGGGACATGCTAGGAGAGCATGTCAAGGTGCTGGTTTGGGGGACTGACTACCAACCTACATAAGTGGAAGTGTATTGGTGCAGGGTGCTCTACTATGACACAGGATTTAACATCCCGGCAAGTACCCCAGGAAAAAGATCTAAGACACCACTCTTGGAAGGTTGGCAAAAGCAATAGCCCACCTTAAAGAGAGACCATGGTGGTATGTGAAGGAAAGAATTGAACCACTCTGTGAAATTGGCATGCTACCAAGGATCCACTCTGTTAGTTCAGGAAACCTTCCAGAGGACTTCCTTCTTGACAGTTATCAGAGAAACAAGAAGGACATGCAGGTTAATGAGGACCAACATTGTTGAGATTCTCAGTGGTAGCTGTCCTTGCAGGACAAGGGAGACAGACGATGGGGGATGCTAGACAGAGCGAGACTCCTCGGAGCAATGGAGATGACAAGGTTCTTCGTATCTTCCTACCCTGTTGTAACTGTAAATAGGCAAATATTAGTGCCCGGTGATAAGGACTTGGATGTCCAAAGCTTGGATTTTAGGAGTGAAGGGTTGATTTATCACTTATGTCTCAGCACGAGGTAAGACATCTTGATCAGCAGCTTCTGGAATGGGAGATAGAGTCTGATTTAAATATATATGTACATATATCTGTGATGACCTCAGGAACAACTGTAGCAACGAAGCCCATACTTTACCACAAAATGCCTTTTCTATATTTTTTCCAAGAAAATATGGCCAAGTTGATTCTGAGTAGACAGAATATGGGTAAAATAAACTCAATAGGAGAATAGTGTGAGTCTCAATGATGCCAATTTTTCATTATAGTAATTGCCATTGGTGCTCTGCTCAGATGTGCTGTGGGTGTTGGCTACTGGCAGCTCTGAGACACCCCCTTCTCCAGGGAATTGTCTTCTGCTAATCAGGAGACACCACATAGAGGGCATTACTCTCCCCTTCCCCAAATCTGAGGGAACCAATATAGGATTGACTGGCAAAGAGATTTAAAGTTTCCTTGCCTTAAATTTGGGTCAGTTCCGTGGTGCCATTTGTAAGATCAGATGGAAATTCATCTCCAGCTCAGAGGGTGCTTCCCTCACTCTCCTCTGAAAATCATGCTTAGTCTGGCTTGGTCTCTGTTTCTAAAAAATGTGATGTAAGACAAGAGGGGTCCTGCATTTGAGCTGTCTACTGTCTCTGCCAATCCAGGTAAAGAATGATTATAGGATCTAATGTGTGTGATAAAATGCTGAACATCAAATATTACATTGTGAAGCACCAAGCCAAAAAAGTAATAGTATTAGTATTTTATTCAACATCAAAACTTCCATTCTGTGATACATCAGGAAAACAATAAGCTATAATAAGAAAATGCTATTTTCATTGGTGGTAATATGGCTTCACAAAAAATGTGGGGAAAAATCATTAGTGCTTAAAAATCCATTCACAGACCAAAGTTGTTTTGCAAATGCTAAGTTTCTTAGTCCATTTTCTAGTGCTCTAACAAAACACCTGAAGCTGGGTGATATATAAAGGAAAAGGTTTAGCTCACAGTTCTGGAGGCTGAAAGTTCAAGATCAGGCCCCTTCAATTTAGCCACTAGTGAGAGCATCATGGTGGATGGCATCACAGGAGAAGTGAATATGAGAGAGAAAGATCATATGGCAAGCAGGACATCTGAGAGATTGAGTCTTACCCTTTTATAAAAACTTGTTCTCCAAAAAAGCTATGACTATGCAAGACCAGACTCAATTCTTCCAAGGCAGTGACCTACAGTGACTTAATTCCTATCCACTAAGCCCTACTTTTTAAATATTCTTCCTAAAATCTCCATGTTGAGGACCAGACTTCCTACACATGAAACCCTGGGGGACAAACTTCACTATATCTAAACCAGGAAGTAAGTGAAAGTCTAAAATAACAGCAAGAAACTTTTCATCTCTGGCTATCAGTTCCTCCCAAGGGAACAAAAAGACTATTGACTTGTCATGTGGAGAGTTCTGCTGTGGGTGTTGGCTACTAATCAGTCAAATGTATATAAAATCGGGGTATCTCTAGGTACCCAGGCCTCACAGAGTCTGTCATTTCTATGTTATTCAAAATATTATTTTTCAAACAACTTACTTTTGAAAAATAAAAAAAAAAAAACGAGACATGGAAAATTCCCAATTTTGATATACTTGGACAAAGTACTTTGAATATGATTCTATACACTTTTATAGTAAATATGCTGAAGGCTTATAATGATCTCTAAAAAGTTAATTCATTTTTTGCCTTTCTTAAAAAAAGTAAAAATTAAGCATGGACTTGTTGAAAACGCTGGAGAAACTAGGGATTGAAGAAACCTACCTCAACATTGTAAAGGCCATTTATGGAAAACCCAAAGCCAACATCTTACTGACTAGAGAAAAACTAAAAACATGTCCTCTAAAATCAGTCATAAGACAAGACTGCCCATTTTCACCATTTCTATTTGATAGAGTCTTTGAAACATTAAGCAGGGTGATCCCACAAGAAAAGGAAATCAAAGGGATACAAATAGGAAAAGAAGAAGTCAAACTACCTCTGGTTGCTATGACATGATCCTATTTCCAGAAGACCCAAAACCCTACACCAGAAAACTTCTAAAGCTTATAAATGAGTTCTGCAAGGTATCAAGATACAAGATCAACACCCATAATCAATACCTTTTCTATACCCCAACAATGATTCAGAAGAAATCAGGAAAATCATTCCATTCACAATAACCTCAAATGGAAAAAAAATTAAAAATTGGGAATTAATCTAATCAAGTAGGTAAAAGAGCTCTACAAAAAATTATATATATATATATATATATATATATATATATACATATATATATATA
>NW_026000020.1:2678101-2702431 GCF_001458135.2 Marmota marmota marmota
TATATATATATATATATATATATATATATATACATATATATATATATATATATTTTTTTTTTTTTTTTAAACCCTGAAGATTGAAATTGATGACAACCTTAGAAGAAGAAGAGTCATCCCATCTTCTTGGATAGGCAAAATTAATAATGACAAAGTGGCAATACTTCCAAAATCAACATACAGATTCAATATGATTCCCATCAAAATACCAATGACATTATTTATAGAATTAGAAAACAAACAATTTTTAAATTATTTGGAAGAAGAAGAGACCCAAAACAGCTAAAGAAATACTAAGAAAGAAAATGACACATGAAACATAAGAATACCTGATCTGAAATTATACTAAAGAACTGTAGTAACAAAAACCAGCGTGGTCTTGGCATCAAAACAGACATGAAGACCAATGGAACAGAATAGAATAGAATAGAATAGAATAGAAGACAGAGAGACAAACCCACCTAGCCACAGCCATCTGATACTTGAAAAAGATGCCAAAAATTTATTTGTGAGAAAAGACCACCTTTGTAACAAATTTTGCTGGGAAAGCTGGAAAGATATATGTACAAAAATGAAACTGGACCTATAGTTCTCATTTTGTACAAATGCAAATCAAAATGGATCAAAGACTTAGGAATTAGACCAAAAATTTTAAACTACTAGAAGCAATCATAGAGTCAACATTCCATCATAAACTTGCTGGTAACCAACTTCCTTAATAAGACTCCCAGAGCACAAGAAATCAGACCAAGAATCAATAAGTGAGATGCCATCAAACTAAAAAGCATCTACATAGCAAAGGAAATGATTAAAAGCATGAAGAGGGAGCCAACAGAATTGGAAAAAATCTTGGTAAGCTATTCTTCCAATAGGGGATCAATATGCAAAATATATAAAGAGCTCAAAAATCTTAACACCAAAACAAACAAACAAAAACCCAAATAACCCAGTCAACAAATGGAAACTATAGCTAAATAGAAACTTCTCCAAAGAACAAACACAAATGGCCAACAAATATATGGAAAAAAAAAATTCAACATCTCTAGTAATCAGGGAATGATAATCAAAATGATACTAAGATTTTATCTCTGGTCAGAATGGCAATCATCAAGAATAGAAATAATAGTAAAAGTTGGCAAGTTATGGGGTGGGGAAAGATAGACTTGTACATTATTTTGGGGACTGAAGACTAGTACAACCAGTCTGGAAAGCAGTATGGAGAGTCCTCAAAAAACTAGAGATGGAACCAACGTATGATCCAGTTATCCTACTCCTTGGTATTTTCCCCAAAGATGTAAAATTAGCATACTATAGTGATACAGCACCTCAATGTTTATAGCAGCACAATTCAAAAGAGCTAAATCATGGAAACAAACTAGATATACATCAATAAATGAATGGATTAGTAAATTATCATATATATATAATGAAGTTCTACTTAGCCATGAAAAAGAATGAAATAATGACATTGCCAGTAAAGGGGTGGAAATGGAGAATATCATGCTAAGGGAAATAAGCCAAACTAAGAAAGTAAAAGGTCAAATGTTCTCTCTCATATTTGGAAGCTAGAGTAAAATAAAGAAAAGGGGGAGGGAAAGGTTATCATAAAGAAGGGGCAATCAGTAATGAAGAATGAGATTGAGGGGCAGATTGGAGGGATGGGAAAGGTCAGGCAATGCAGAATGAATTCTTTTTTGTTTTTGTTTTTCTTTTTCTGTATACAAGATGGTGTTTTGACATATTATGCATACATGGAGCATAATTTATTCTAATTAGGATCCCATTTTTGCACTTGTACATGATGTGTAGTTTCACCAGGTGTATATTCATATATGAAAAAAGGAAAGTTATGTCAGATTTATTCTACTATCTCTCCCATTCCCATTTCCCTTCTCTTCCCCTCATTCCCCTTTGTCTAATCTAATGAACATCTATTGTACCCTTCCCCCATTATTGTGTATTAGCATTCACCATAAGAGAGAACATTTGGCTTTTGATTTTGGGGGACTGGATTATTTCATTAGCATGAAAGTCTCAAGTTCCAACATTTACCAGCAAATGCCATACATTCATTTTTCATGGCTGAGTAATATTCCTGTGTGTGTGTGTGTGTGTGTGTGTGCGTGCGCGTGCATGTGTATTGCATTGTCTTTATCCATTCATCTGTTGAAGGGCACCTAGGTTGATTCCATAGTTTAGCTATTGTGAATTGAGCTGCTATAAACATTGATGTGGCTGCATGACTATGGTATGCTGATTTTAAGTCCTTTGGGTATATATTGAGAAGTGGGGTAGCTGGGTCAAATGGTGGGCCTATTCCAAGTTTTCTGAGGAATCTCCATACTACTTTCCAGAGTGGTTGCACAAATTTGCAGTTCTACCAGCAGTGTAGAAGTCTACCTTTTCCCTCACATCCTCCTCAACATTTATTATTACTTGTATTCTTTATAATTGCCATTCTGACTGGAGTGAAAGAAAATCTCAGTGTAGTTTTAATTTGCATTTCTATAATTTATGGGGATGTTGAACATTTCTTCATATATTTATTGACCATTTGTATTTCTTCTATGAAATATCAGTTCAGTTCCTTTGCCCAATTATTGATTAGGTTATTTGAGTTTTTGGTGTTAAATTTTTTGTGTACTTCCATCCTAAAGATCTATGCTCTACCTGAGGTTCAGGGAGCAAAGATTTTCTCCATTCTCTCGGGTCTCTGTTCACATTCTTGATTCTTTCCTTTGCTGTGAAGAAAATTTTCAGTTGGATACTGTCCCATTTATTGATTCTTGATTTTACTTTGTGCACTTTCCAAGTTACATTGAGGAATTTGTTTCTTAAGCCAATATGATAGAGATTTGGGATGACATTTTATTCTAGTAAGTGCAAGGTCTCTGTTCTAATGCCTATGTCCTTGATCCATTCTAAGTTGAATTTTGTGCACAGCAAGAGATAGACATTAAATTTTTTTCTGTTACATATGGATTTCCATTTTTTCCTAGCACCAATTGTTGAATAAGCTATCTTTTCTCCAATGTATGTTTAAGGCACTTTCTCAGATATGAGGTAACTGTATTTATGTGAGTTTGTCTATGTGTCTTCTAATCTGTTCCATTGGTTTTCATGCCTGTTTTTGTACAAAAACCATGCTGTTTTTGTTACTATAGCTCTGTAGTATAATTTAGGGTCTGGTATTGTGATACCTCTGAGTCAATTTCCTTGCTAAAGACTGTCTTGGCTATTCTGAATCTTTTAGTTTTCCACATGATTTTTTTGATGGATTTTTCTATTTCTATGAAGAACATCATTTGAAATTTAATAGGAATTGCATTAAATATGTATAGTGCTTTTGGTAGTATGGCCTTTTTGACAATATTAATTCTACCTATCCATCTTATAATGTCTTCTTCAATTTATTTCTTCAGTATTTGGTAGCTTTCATTGTAGAGGTCTCTCACATCTTTTATTAGATTGATTTACAAGTATTTTATTTTATTTTTGGAGGTTACTGTAAATGGGATGGTTTTTCTAACTTCTCTTTTGAATGATTCATCATAGGTATACAAGAATGCAATTGGTTTAATGGTGTAAATTTTATATTCTACTACTTTGTTGAATTTTTTCATGAGTTCTAGAAAGTTTCTGGTGGAGTTTTTGGGTGTCTTCTAAAGATAGAATAATGTCATCAGCAAATAGAGATAGTTTGAGTTTCTTTTTTTCCCTATTCATATCCCTTTAATTTTTTTTTCTTTTGTCTAATCACTCTGGCTAGATTTACATGGACTATGTTGAATAGACAAGGTCAAAGAGGGCATCCCTGTCTTGTTCCAGTTTTTAGAGGGAATGCTTTCAGTTTTTCTCCACTTAGAATGATGTTGGCCTGGGGCTTAGAGTATATAACTTTTATAATGTTGAAGGTTTTCCTATTATATCTACTTTTTCTAGTGCTTTGAGCATGCATGGATATTGAAGATTATCAAATGATTTTTCTTCATCTATTGATATAATCATGTGATTGTTATCTTTAAGTCCAATGATGTGATGAATTGCATTTATTGGTTTCTGAATATTGAACCAACTTTGCATCCCTGAGATGAACCCCACTTGATCATGGTGCACTATCTTTTCAGTATGTTTTTGTACATATTGGGCCAGTATTTGCTTAAGAATTTTTGCATCTATGTTCTTTCCAGGGATGTTGGTGTAAAGCTTTCTTTCCTTGATGTGTCTTTGTCTGGTTTTGGTATTATGGTGATATTAGTTTCATAGAATGAGTTTGGAAGGGTTCTTTCCTTTATTATTTCATGGAATAATTTGAGAAGTATTAGTGTTAGTTCTTTGAAGGTTTGGTAGAACTCTGCTGAGAATCCATATGGTCATGGGCTTTTCTTTGTTGATAGGCTTTTAGGGCTTGAAATTGATCTATTTAAACTTTCTATGTCCTCTTAATTCAATTCAGGTACATCATATGGCTCTAGAAACTTGTCAATGTCTTTAAAATTTTCTATCTTATTGGGTTATAGATTTTCAAAATAGTTTCTGATTATCATCTGTATTTCAGTTGTGTCCATGGTGATATTTCCTTTTTCATCATGAATTTTAGTAATTTGGATTCTCTCTCTCTCTCTCTCTCTCTCTCTCTCTCTCTCTCATTATCTTAGCGAAAGGTTTATCAATTTGATTGATTATTTCAAAGGACCAACTTTTTGTTTCATTTATTTTTAAAATGCTTGTTTGTTTATTTGTTTCAATTTCATTAACTTTGGCTCTGAATGTAATTGTTTTCTGTCTTCTGCTTTGCTTTGGTTTGGTTTTGTTTCTAGGGCTTTGAGATATAATATTAGGTTATCTATTTTGTGTCTTTCTATTCTTTTAATAAATGAGCTCAATGCAATAAACTTTCTTCTTAGAACTGCCTCTATGGTGTCCCAGAGATTTGGATATGTGTGTCACTATCCTCATTTACCTTTAAGTATATTTTTATTTCAACCATGACTTCTGCACTTATCCATTCATCATTCAATAGCACAGAATGAATTTTTAAAATATCATGTTATGTTCCTATGTAAGTAGACCACAAGGAATCACCTTTATGGGTAAGTAAAAATAATCAATCAAAGAGAAATAAATGGCCAAGAGTAAGGAAGTCTAGTAGAGTAGAGGAAGGAAAATAGGGGAGGGGAGGAAGGAGAAGCAAAAAGAGGGAGAACAAAAAATTTGAATTGAATTTGAATTCTGTGCATGTATGAGTTTGTCAGGATGAACCCAACTACTATGTACTATACAGCTCTAATTTTTTTTAAAAAAAGAGAAAAATTAGACATAAACTAAATATCCAGTCAAATGGTTTATTTAATAAATTGTGACAACTTTTTAAAGCAAGGTTCACACATACATTTCTGGTGGGACTGCAAACTGGTGCAACCACTTTGGAAAGCAATATGGAGAGTCCTCAGAAAACTAGGAATAGAACTACCATTTGACCCACTTATTATATTCTTAGGTATATACCCACAGTACTTAAAAAGAGGATACTACAGTGATGCAGCCTTGTCAATGTTTATAGCCACTCAATTCATAATACTTTAACTGTGGAACCAACCTAGATGCCCTTCAAGAGGTGAATGGATAAAGAAAATGTGGTATATACACACAGTGGAATATTCCCAGCCATAAAAAAAGAATAACTTTGACATTTGCCAGAAAATGGATGGATCTGAAGACAATTATGCAAAGCAAACTGATCCAATCCCAAAAAACCAAAGGTAATATGCTAACACTAACATACAACGAGGTGGGGGGAGGAGAAAAACAGACATTCAGTAGATTAGCAAAGGTTAATGAAGGGAAAGGAGCTGGAAGGGTACTAGGAAAGACAGTGGAATGAATCTGACTTAACCTTCCTATGTACGTATATAACTACATCACTGTGAATCTCTACATCATGTGCAACCAGGAGACCAGGATCCTAATTAGAATAAGATGTAATCCATGTTTGTATAAATATGTCAAAATATACTCCATGTCATGTATATCTAAAAAAAACAAGTTAAAAATTTTAAAAAAAGAAATACAATCACTTCTATAAAACTTTCCTAAAATATTAGAAGATATTCAGTATTTAAAACATCTTTTATTTCACCTAAAAGCCCTTCTTTCCTTCAATATGTTCAAATAAATCTTCTTTCTGTAGTTGAATTAAAACTTAAAGTTGTTTTTGAAACCTCGTTAGAATAAAGGATATAGTGTAACTGCTCAGGGAATTGTTAGGAAGTCATTTCATAAGATGTTTTCAATGATAACAAACCCGGACTGGAATTGCAGCCGTAGAAAGAAGCAAAAAGAGAAAACAGAACGCTCTCCAGGCCCCTCAAATTAATTGGTGATTTGGGTAATAGAAAAGATTATTAATGGGCGATACTCAGAAGAATGTTATATTTAGAGAGAAACTTTCAGAACTAGGTTAATAGGACACTGAAACTATTGTACTAGTCAGCATTCACATACCTGCCCTAGTTAGCCTGAGGAAAAGCAAGTGTTTGAGGAAAATTCTACTTTGGTGTAGGATATAGTTTTTGTTGCTGAGGGTAAATCTCATATCTCCACCCAGCAACGTTTATGAATAAGTCAGATAGATTAACAGAGATGATTTTAAAGACATCTGAGAATCATGGAATCAGTTACACAAGGTTATAAAACTAGGTGAAACTATTCCAGAGTGGAGAGGACCCTTCCCAGGAAAGCTCTGAGAGAAGGGCTGATAGTTGTGTATTCATCCAGAGATGGTCCCAATTTACCATCGTGAATTATTGCAAATTGAGTTTGACTCTAAAATATCCCAGGCTATGTTTTTTCAGTAAAAAATTTAATCAGTCAACCTGTGCCTAGTGGAGGAAAAAGTAGGCCCAAATCTTCATCACATTGGATTAGGCCCCGACTTCCTTAACAAGACTCCTAAAAAGCAAAAAAAATTAAATAAATAAATAAAATCAAGAATCAATAAATGGGATGGATTCAGACTAAAAAGCTTCTTCTCAACAAAAGAAACAATCAATCAGGTGAAGAGAGAGCCAACATTTTAGGAGCAAATGTTTGCCACGTGCATGTCAGATAGAGCGATAATCTCCAGAATATATAAAGAAGACAAAAAACTTAACACAAAAAAACCCCAAATAATCCAATCAATAAATGAGTTAAGGCAATGAACAGACACTACTCAAAATAAGATATACAATTGATCAACAAATATATAAAAAAAAATCAACATCTCTAGTAATTAGAGAATGCAAATCGAAACTACTCTAAGATTTCATCTCATGCCAGTCAGAATGTCAGTTATCAAGAATACAAACAACAATAAGTGTTGGTGAGGATGTGGGGGAAAAGGCACACTCTTACATTGCTGGTGGGACTGCAAATTGCTGCAACCAATCTGGAAATCAGTATGGAGATTCCTTAGAAAACTTGGACTGGAATCACTATTTGACCCAACTATCCCACTCCTCGGCCTATACCCAAAAGACTTAAAATCAACATACTATAGTAACACAGCCACATTAATGTTTATAGCCACTCAATTCACAATAGCTAAACTGTGAAAGCAACCTAGATACCCTTCAATAGACGAATGGATAAAGAAACTGTGGTATGTATACACAATAAAATATTACTTGGCATTAAAAGAGAATAAAATTATGTCATTTGCTGATAAATGGATGAATTTGGAGAATAGCATGATAAGCAAAGTAAGCCAATCCCAAAAAACCAAAGGCCAAATGTTCTTTCTGATAAGTCTGATCCACAATAGGGTAGGGGGGCATGGGAAAAATGGAGGAACTTTGGGCAAAGGGGAGGGAGGGTATGGAGGGTGCATGACAGCATGAGAGATGGTGGAATGAGAGGACATCATTACTCTAGGTACATGTATGACTGCACATATGGGTAACGCTTCATCAAGTACAACCCGAGAAATGAAAAGTTGTGCTTCAATTGTGTACAATGAGTCAAAATGCGTTCTGCTGTCATATATACCTAATTAGAATGAATAAACAAATTTTTAAAAATTAATTAGTCAAATGGAACTGGAGGAAAAACTCGATCAACCTCAAATATTTGTCCTGTTTGGTGCACAAGACATTTTCTGAACCCTGTGTCTGTGAATGATGTTAGATTAATAGCATGAAGTCTTCTCATGGTAGGCAGATGCCGCTGACATTCTCAGTGTGAAACTCCCACCCGCCCAGTTCATCAAACATTATTCTTGGTGCTGCTGTGAAAGGGCTTTGCCCATGGAATTAAAGAGAACATTTAAAGTGACCTTAAAGAGACAACCCAGGAGCATCCAAATGAACCCCAAGTAATTACATAAACCTCTAAAATTAGAAGGCAGTGCAGTCTGTCAAAGATACACCACAAAAGGGGAAGACAGAGGGGAAATGAGGAGACATTCCAAAACATGAGAAGACTTGACCTTAGTTGATCCAAGGTTTTATTTGAAGATGGAGGAAGAGACCACAAGTCAAGGCATGCAGGAGGCCTCTCAAAGCTGAGACCCACCCCAGGTGACAGCCAGCTAGGAAATGGTGACCTCAGGCCTACAATCACAAGGACTTGTATTCTGCCACCAACTTCCGTTGGAATTTTGAAGCAGCTTCTTTTTTCCTCCAGAAAAGAACTAGGCCCTGTCAACACCTTGGTTTTGGACCTTGTGAAACCCAAGGACAGAACTAGCCGGGTCACCCTGAGCCTGAACTTGTGGCTACCATGCTGTGAGATAATAAATATAGTTTGAAGGCACTAAATCTGTGGTAATTTTTTTTTTTGGACAGTAATAGAAAACTAAAACGGATTTTGCTCCTGATACTGGGGTGCCACTCTAATAAGTACCTAAATATGTAGAAGTGGCTTTGGAGTTAGAAATGGAGGGAAATTGAGGAATAGTATAAAATATCCTGTATCGCCTCAATAAATTATTATAGAAATTGAGATATTAAAATGTTGCTGGTGAGAGCTGAAAAAATAATTTAGGGGCTTACTCTTGGTAGCTGGAAAGAGGGTCCTCACTACGTACTGGCTGGAAGTCCAGAGGAAGATCATCTTACAGGACTTGGCAAAGCAGAACTTATAAACAATGAACTTGGATATTTAGCTGAGGGGATTTCCACGGTGCTGTAGGGGTAGCCAATTTCTTTTTTCTTTTCTTTTCTTATTGGTGATAGTAAAATGCAAGAGAAAGGAGAAAAACTGAGGGACTAACTGTTCAAAATAATGAAAATAGGACTTAATAATTCAGACAATCTTCAGCCTATATAAGCATCAAAATAGCTAAAATTAAGAGATTTGCTGTCTGGAAAGGGTGCTTTAAAGAAAAGCCTGAGAATTAGACTATACAATCCTCTGAAAAATCAGAAAGATCAAAGCCCAGAGGACAGCAGAGAAAGAGGCATGACAGATGAGACAAGTCAGTGAGCTTGGAGGAGTGAGCAGGACTAGAACTTCCACCACTGGCTTTGGAGATGGAGAAAGAAGACCGTGATCCAGGAGAGGTGGGTGACCCTAGAATCTCAGAACCAACGACAGAAACAGGACAAGCTGATAGATTTCAACACCGTGGAATGGGATAGCAAATTTGTGTAGTATTAAGCTTCTAAATTTATAGCAATTTGTTAGAGCATCATTAGAAAACTAAGACACTTCTGAAAAGTAGAATGTGTCTTCCACCAAAGTTGAGGCTTAGAAAAAAAGAGAAAAGAGAGGAAGAGATTTGCTTCAAACACATGGCAAATCTCTCCTTTAATGTATTTTCTAGAAGTTGTTCAGAAGTTGTATGGAGTGGATTGCTGAGGTCTGTGCTGAGAACATCTGAAGGGAAGTGCTGGATCTCCCATGGTCTTCCAGAGCTTGGTGGACCTGGGCTAAGGAGCTGAACAGACTCTGCTCAAAAGAAGATCTACAGTTGATCAACAAAAATAGAAAAAATGTTCAACATCTCTAGTAATTAGAGAAATGCAAATCAAAGCTACTCTAAGATTTCATCTCATGCCAGTCAGAATGGCAGTTTTCAAGAATACAAACAACAATAAGTGTTGGCGAGGATTGGGGGAAAAGGCATGCTCTTACATTGCTGGTGGGACTGCAAATTGCTGCAACCAATCTGGAAAGCAGTGTAGAGTGAAATTCAGTGTGAAATTCCCACCCGCCCAGTTAATCAAACATTATTCTTGGTGCTACTGTGAAAGGGCTTTGCCCATGGAATTAAGGAGAACACATAAAGTGACCTTAAAGAGACAATCCAGGGGTATATAAGTGACTACATGACCAATGTAATTCTGCAACCTGTACACTCAGAAAAATGAGAAATTATATCCCATCTGATTCTATGATATGTCAAGGTCATTGTACTGTCATGTGTAACAAATTAAAACAAATTAAAAAAAGAGACAATCCAGGAGCACCCAAATGAATCCCAAGTAATTACATAAACCTCTAAAATTAGAAGGCAGTGCAATCTGTCAGAGATACACCACAAAAGGGGAAGGCAGAGGGGAACTGAGGCAAGGAGAGATTTTGAAAGAAGTTGCCCAAGTTCCTTCCAACAGACATATGAGAGATGGCCAAGTCTAAAACTCAGCTCCATTTGTCATAACTTTTATCAGGTTTAAGATGATTCATTGTGATATGTTCATACATGCACATGACATAGTTTGGTTAATTTCATTCTTGCCCCCACCCCCACTCATTCCCCTTTATCTATTCCTCTCTTTTCCCTTCTGTTTTCAAGTCCTTGTTTGATACTTCAATATTTGGGTTAATCACAGATTTTCTTTTATTGTCTGTTTTTTTATCTTGATTCTTGATTATATTCCTATATCTTTCTAAATGCCTAGTAACATTTTAATACTAGATATTATAGTTACAAAACTATAGAAAGGAAGGAATGTCCCATAATTAGTGGCTTTGAGGTATTTTTCTCATGATTTCACAGGGGTTATTGTTTGGGGTATGAGTTCCACAGAGGTCAAATGCCATTTTCATCACATCAAACCAAAGATATCCACTATCAGTATGTGAGTTTGACCTTGACCATTTGGTGGAGGTGGTATTTGTCCTTTACAAAGCATATTTTAATTTTATTATTTATAAATAATAATTATACAGATTTATGAGGTACAGTGTAGTATTTCAAAACATGCACACAATGTTTAATGATCAAATTAGGGTAATTAGCATTTATTTTTTAGAACCTTACTACAAACCACTCAGAACTCATTTTGTATATTTTCTGTGCCTCTCATAGGATGAGTCATTTCTCTAAGGATTCCTGGTTGCTATTGATATTATTGTTGTTATAAGATTGTATTGGAAATCAAAGTATGAGTAGCAAATATGCTCGTTATTACTGGGATATTGATTCTTCTCATTTGACTGCACAAAGAACTCTAATATACAGTATTTCTATAATTATTTCTGTATGTTCCATCTGCACATATATTGTGTTAATCATGAGCTGCACTGCATTATACGACCCTATCCCACAGTCACTAGGATCATCTGAAACCCCACCTCTTTTTTGTTTGAAATCTCCTCCAACAACCACGTGCAAAACTTGGCCATTCATTCATTTATTTGTTCAATTCTAAAACACAGGTGTAGAGGTATTGGAATTTTTAGCTCATAGCCCAGGGGTACTACTTCATCCACTAGAGCACAGTGCTTATGTACAGTTTATTTCACCTTTAGTTTTACAGAGTCTCTTTGTTTTCAAAGTTCTCAGGACAGAATTTTCTCACCTATCTCCTTTCCTGAGGTTCTTTTATACATCTGTATCCAGCCCGATTATTTTATGAAATTCTGCATTAAATCCTGAGTCTAATAAAACCTCATCAGTAATTTTAAAATTTGCATACGTGAAGGATCACCCCTTATGCTCTGAATTACTGTGGGCTTTGAAAAATGTGTAGTGCCGTGTATGCAACAATGCAGTGTCCAATGCAATTGTTCCAGTGCCAGATACCACCAATGTGCTTCACTTTCGAGGCCTCTCCTTCTTCTCCAAACCTATGGCAAACCTATGCCCAAACCTATACCCTTTCTATAGTATTGTTGATTCCAGAGTGTCATATAGTTGGAGTCAGACGGTATGCAGCCTCTTTGTAAAGATTTTTAAATGTCTAAAATTTTTATTTACTTAAGTATTTATTTTGTGGTGCCGGGTATCGAACCCAGGGGCGACTCAACCACTTTTTAATATTTTATTTAGAGACAGGGTCTCACTAAGTTGCTAGGGTCTCACTAAATTGCTGAGGCTGGCTTAGAACTCCAGATCCTTCTGCCCCAGCCTCCCAAACTGCTGAGATTACAGGCATGTGCCACCATGCCTGGCATTCATACTGATTTTGTTTTTCAGTAATGTCTACTGAAGACACATCCTTGTCTTTTTGTGGCTTGTTAACTCAAGCTTCTTTTAATCACTAAAAAAAAAAAAAAAANTATATATATATATATATATATATATTAATTGATATTATTTGTCAAATTTAGGAAGTTTCTCCTCTCTTCCTAGTTTTTAGGGATTTTTAAAACTCTTTCATAGATATTAGATTTAGTAAAAAATTTATACCATATCAATTTATGTGGTCCTATGATTTTTTTTCTTTACCCTGTTAATATGATAGATAACAAAGATTGATCATCAAATGCTGAGCGAGCCCAGATACCTGGAATAATCCTACTAGCTGGTGGTATATATTTCTTTTCATACATTGTCAGATTAGATTTACTAATAATTTGCTGAGGAATTATGCATCTATATGTCAGAAGAGGTGTCAATCTTGGTTTTCCTTTTTAATAATGTCTTTATTTTTTTTATGTTAGATCAATGACAAAAACACAGAATGTATTAAAGAGTGTACTCTTTGCTTATATTTTCTGAAAGAAATTGTGGAGATTTGGATCATTTCTTTCTAAATTTTTAAATTTTAATTTAATTAATTTAATTTTAATTAATTTTTTAAATTTTAATAGAATTCAGAAGTAAAGTTATCTGGGTCTACTGCTTTCATTTGGGGGAAGTTATTAGTTAGCAATTAAGTTTAAAATAGTAGATACTTGTATTTGTTTCCTATGGTTGTCATAATAAAGCACCACAAACTGGATTTTGACAACAGCAGAAATTTATTCTGTTACAATTCTAGAGACTAGAATTCTTAATTGAGCTGCTGACAGGGCAATGTTCTCCCAAGTTTCTAGAGGAGGAGCCCTCATGGTGCAGGACAAGGGAAACTATAATCATACAATCTCAGTCTTCTGGGGCTGCCTCCCTAGGCTGAGACCTTCACAAGTATTTCTCCAGATATGCATCATTTCCTTGCATCACTGGGGTGAGATAGAAAGGGTAAAGAGGAAAGGGGGCAGAATTGGGAAAAACATCCTTCGCTGAGATGGTGTAAAACTCTGGTGGAGTCTTCTTACCTATAAAGTCATCTTTTGTGATAGGAATGCTCTGGGTATATATGGGATTACATTTATCTCCTCAGTCAGAGGGGAATCTTTCTTGGCTCTTCACCATAAGAATTTGATAGAATTTCTAGAAGTAACATACAAGAGTCTGAGGACCCTCTTAAACTGATGCCCCAAGGAGTTTTTCAATCTCAAGCTGGTCACACTCAGCCCCCAGAAATTCACCTGAGTTACGAGTTTCTATCAGTTTATAGTATGAATGGCTTCTATCACATGTGCAGTTAGATCTGAACTCTCTGATTCCATTTTCTCTCCAATATTTGAGTGGCACAACCTTATTTGCCCCACAACCTTATTGCTCTAGTGGGCTAAACAAAAGTCATTGATTTTCAGATTTTTTGACTTTTTTTTCATTTTTGGTATAGACAGGAGATTGGTGACTTCCAATCTGTGATAGTTACTTTTTGTGTTGACTTGACTGGACCACAGAATTAATTAATTAATTCTGAGTGTATCTGTGAGGGTGTTTCTGAAGAATAACATTTGACTCAGTAGATAGTAAAACAGATGGATGTCCCCAATGTGGTACAAATCATTCAATCCCCAGAGGACCTGAGTAAAACCAAAAGTTAGAGAAAGTTTGAATTCATGTTCTTGACTATTTGAGGTTAGACATCACTTTCTCCTCCCCTTGGTATTCCTCAAACTCAGGTCTTCAGACTCGGACAAGAGTCTACACCATCATCTCTCTGGCTCTCAAACCTCCAAACAGCAATTGTGGCAGAATGTAGCAGATTGTGGAGAGCTAAACCTCTATAACCACATGAGCCAAACCTTCATCATCAGTCTCAAGAAATACCATTGTTTCTCTAGGGAACTCTGACTAGTACACAATCTCTACAAAGAGGCCAGAACTGAAATGAAAGTCACCTTTGCCCATACTAAAGTTTTTTTAGCATATAGAATACAAATTCTTAAAAAGTTTCACTGAAAGATGGGCCACTCCTGCTTCTATCCCTTGGTCCTTGAACACCTATATTCTAGCTTTCTATCATATATTGCAATTGGTTAATTATATTACCTTGTCCTGAAGCACAGGTTCCCTTTACCATGTGTTGCTATTAAATTGAAGATTCCATTGTCCTTCCAACCTTTCTGTAAGTCCAGCTGCTTCTGGGTATATGCTAAGCTCAATGGATCATTTAATATGCAACCACATTTGGAAATTCTTTTCAACTAAAGGTTTTACTTTTTCCCAAGCAATGTGCGATATATTGGGCATCTTTTAAGCCCTCAGATTGTTGTGCTGTTTGAGGCACGCATGAAGAATAGCAAATCCATATCTGCAACATGTTGACTCCAGGAGAACAAATGTCTATCCTCTCCTTCATGGGAGAGATGTGATGCTGACTTGTCTTCATATGTCTTCCTGTTGAGGGCTCAGACTGGACAGACAGTCTGTCAGGGTACACATTCAGCACTGGAAGCAACTAGAATAACATTGATGAGGAGAACTGTTGATGCCTTAATACCTTCAATTCCACTCAATTTGTAACTCCTTTCAGGGATATTAGATAGAATTCTGTTTCAGACAGCATATTTTCTCTTCTGATTGTCTCCTATTAGGTATTACTATGATACATAAAAAAAACCTCAGGTTTTGTGTCCTTTTTAATAAGTCCATGTTATAGTTTGGATGTGAGGTGCTCACGTGTGAGACAGTGCAAGAAGGTTCAGAGGAGAAATGATTGGGTTGTGAGAGCCTTAACCCAATCAGTGAATTAATCCCCTGATAGGAATTAATTGAGTTGTATCTGAAGAGGTAGGGTATGGCTGGAGGAGGTGGGAATTGGGGGTGTGGCTTTGGGGTGTATGTGTGTATCTAGCAAGTGGAGACCTCTCTGTGCTTCCTGATCATCGTGTGAGCTGCTTCCCTTTGTCACACACTTCTCTAGTGATATTCAGCTTCACCTTGAGCCCTGAGGAATGGAGCTTGCTGTCTTTGGATTGAGACCTCTGAAACAGTGACCCTTAAATAAATTCTTCCTCCCCTACAATTGTGTTGGTTGGGTCCTTTACTCACAGCAGAAAAAAAACTGACTAAAACAGTCTGTCCACATCTTTCTTCTCCATTCTTATTTTTTCCTAATCTTTCAAATTATTTCTTCCAGGTCTCTCGTTCACCAGCAAAACTATTTGCCACTGTAGAATGTGACATTTATCCATACCTCAGACCACTTCTCCCTTTATGCAAATAGAAGATTTTGCTTCACCCCTCTACTTTAGAACTTCCATTGAGTAGGACTCTGGTTCAACCTAAGTCCATATTTTAGACTAGTATCAACATAGAATGTCTCCTTAAGCTGTGAAACATGCCTGAATTCTTCCAGACACCACTGATGATTTTTTTTTAAAGAGAGAGAGAGAGAGAGAGAGATTGATTTTTTAGTTTTCAGCGGACACAACATCTTTCTTTGTATGTGGTTCTGAGGATTGAACCCCAGCCGCACGCATGCCAGGTGAGTGTGCTACCGCTTGAGCCACATCCCCAGCCCATACCACTGATGATTTTGAAGGAAGTCCTCATGATGCTAAGGTATGATTTAAGATAGAAGAACTGGTACTGCCATGGCAGACAATATGATAATTGGACCCACCTCAGAATCTGGGCCTGCTTTTCAATAAGAGGTTTGCCCCTTATTGCAGGACATTATACTTTCCTTAAAACCTGCTAAATAGAATTCCTGACTTTCATAGCATAATGAAGCTTGGCATCTGGCTGTTCTGAACTGATGCTTTAAACAACAACAATAACAACAAAAAACTTTGAATGTTGTCAATGAAAGCCAACCTACTCCACAATTATAAATATTATTGTTGCTTCCATATCCCACCATAACCACCTGTATATTGCAACATTGTATATCCCAACTATTTTATAATTCATCACTGAAATTTCCACCTGTACCCTTCCATGGTACTTCCAGGTGCAAATCTTCATAACTATGATGTCAAGGCTAATACTAAGTCACTTCTCACTAGCAATGGGCTTCCACTTACATCAGAATAGTAAACAGCCTAATCCAAATGTTATCGTGAGCCTCTGCTTTTGACGACAGACAACTATTATCAACTCTTTTAGCCCATTTTTCTCAAAAAAGCACAAAATTTTATATAATACTAATGTATTGGGCAATGAAATTATAGGGAAGTAGGAATGTCAAAAAAGTTAAGTGAGACGGGAGAGAGAGCAAATATTAGCTACATTACTGAGCTGACCACTACTTGACATGAGGAATAACAGCTAAATTGTGTGCGACGGTCTTACAAGGGAAATTACACACTTCTGCCTCTTGGAATAGTCAGTCTGGTGAGAACTCGTAAGAACATTCATTTCCTGATCCAGGCTTACATTTATCAAAGTCTTGACTTGATCTTTGGCAGTATCTTCTAGTGTAAAAATGTAACTAAGTTATTATTTTTCATGATGCATATGATGCAATATCTTCCCAACTAAAACAAAATTCGTAGACGAGGTTATTTGATGATGTAGTCTTCATTACTCTGAAAAATCAGTAAAATGAAAGAAAATCCAATGTGAAAAATGCAGTAAGAATATGAAACAAATTTTCAATTAGCCCTTCATAATCATTACTGAGTAAAACTTTATGCAAAACAACTAAAAGGTTAAATAGAAAAAATAATGTGTAAATTAGCAGTGATCATACAGTTCTATCCAGGTAGAAATGGAATACTTTATTAATATTATTTTAACAGACTATAGTCACTGAATTAAAAAGTGTACTTTTTGCAAATTAAAACCAATTAAAAACTATTTGAATAAATATATGCAACAACAAAAATTGCAGACTTTGAATTATTATCCTTAGAAACTCAAGTAGTTAAAAATAATTTGCAAAATATTTCTAGTTGCAACAATTCAAATCAACACAAACATCTTTCTAAACTTGTTATTCAATAATATATTTGTGTTGGAAGAATATTATCTTTAATAAGTAGCTATGTCTGTCTTAAGAGTTGTCTGAAGAATAACTTCAGTCCCCTCCTTAGCCCTATTCTACTGCATATTTTTTTAGCTTAACCATGTTACATGTCTCATAAAAAATAAAATCATGAAGCATTTGTGCTTCTGTGACTAGATTATTTCTCTTAGTATAATGTTCTTTAGGTTCATCCATTTTGCAACAAATATCAGGACTTCTTCCTTTAAAAGTATGAACATTCCAAGCCCGGTGTGGTGGCACATGCCTGCAATTACAGTGATTTAGGAGTCTGAGGCAGGAGGATCACAAGGTAGAAGCCAGCTCAGCTACTTAGGAAGACCCTGTCTCAAAATGAAATAAAAAGGGCTGGAGTACAATGTAGCTCAGTGGTGAAATGCCCTGGGTTCAATCTCCAGTCTCTCTCTCTCATTAAATATTCCACTTAATGTATAAATCACATATTTCCTTTATCCATTCATCTGTCAATGAACATTTAGGTTGTTTCCTTATCTTGGCTATTGTAAATAGGCTTCAATGAACATAGTACTGCAGATATCATTTCAAGATCCTAATTTCAATTATTTTGGATGTATACACCAAAGAAGGATAACTGGGTCGTGTGGTAATTCTACTTTTAAATTTTTTGAGGAACCTCCATAGTCTTTTCCATAATGACTAATTCACATTTCAACTAATCATGTTACGATGTTCCTTTTTCTTTAAATTCTTACAACACATTTTCATTCTCTCTCCTTCTCTTCCTTTCTTCCTTCCCCTCACCTCTCTCACTCTCCACTTTTTTCTCTTTCCTCCTATCTCAGTCCCTCTCATAATAATAAGTTTAGCAGATGGGACATGATACTGTGGGCTTGATTTGCATTTCTGCAGTGATGGTGGGTACTTTCACATACACCTATTGGCCACTGTGTGCATTCTTTGGGGGGAAAAAAGTTTCAGATCTTTTTTCCATTTTTAATTTTGTTATTTGTTTCTGTTTTACTATGGATATGTATGAAATCTTTATTTGTTTTGAAAACTAACCTCTGATCAGATTTGTGGTTATCTTTAATTTCATTCACCAGTGATGTGCAATTTTCAGTGTTTATTTTTAAGTATTTTATTTATGTGATACTGTCATAAATGTGATGTTTTAAAATTCCTTTCCAGATAGTTTGTTGTGACAGTATAAAAATGCAACTGATTTTGCAAATTGATTCTCTGTCGTGAAATCTTACTATTTTAATTTACCTGTTTTTACTTATTTCTTTTTTGTGTGCGCAGTCTGAGATTTTGTATATATAAGATTGTGTCATCTGGCTGGGGCTGGGGCTGGGGCTCAGTGATAGAGCACTTGCCTGGCACGTGTGAGGCACTGGGTTTGATCCTCAGAACCACATAAAAATAAATAAATAAAATAATTAATTATTGATTCAACCTTTATATTTCTTATTTGTTTATAAAAGATTCTATTCATCATGATTCAGTCTTCATAGGTTGTATATTTTTAGGTATCTGTGCATTTCTTCTAGTTTATCTAATTTATTGATGTATAATGTTCTTTTCTTGGGGAGGGGGAGGATGGTACCAGGGATTGAACTCAGGAGCACTCAGCCACTGAGCCACATCCCCAATCCTATTTTGTATTTTATTTAAAGACTGGGTCTCACTGAGTTGTTTAGTGCCTCACTTTTGATGAGGCTGGCTTTGAACTCACCATCCTCCTGCCTTAGCCTCCCAAACCGTGGGGATTACAGGCATGAGCCACCCTCTGCATCTGGCTTATATAATTGTTCTTAATAGTCTCTCATAATTTTTTTTCTCTGATGTTATTTGTATTGTCTCTTTTTATGTATGTTTTTATTTATTTTAGTCTTCCTTCTTTTTTCTTATTCTAATTAAGGGTTGTTCAGTCTTATTAAGCTTTTCAAAAATAAACACAACTCAAATGTTTATTTTAAAATGAATTTTCAGTTTCCAATTTTGTTTACTTTTGCCCTCTTCGTTTTATTTTTTCTTTCTGCTAATTCTGGCCTAATTTTATTCTTCTTTCTAGTTACTTGCAATATAAATTTAGGTTGTTAATTAGAGATATTTCTTCTTTTTTATGTAATTATTTATTCTTTCAACATTTTGAATACCTCATTCTACTTTCCTCTGTCCTAAAACATTTCTAGTAAGAAATTCATTGATAGTCTTCTGGGAATTTACTTGTACATGAAATTAGATGAGTCACTTTGCTCTTGCTGTTTTAAAAACTCTACCCTTGGCTTTTGACAATTTGATATAATGTGTCATGGTGTAAACTTCTGATAGTTCTCCCAAGTTAGTTTCTTTAAAGCTTCATCAATGTGGATGTCTATCTCCCTCCTCAGATTTGGAAAGTTTTCAATCATTATTTTGTTAGATACACTCTTTTTCCACTTTTTCTATATCTTCTATTTCTTGGGCATCTAGAATGTGTATATAAGTGTGCTTGATGTTGTCTCACAATCCTATTAGGCTTTCTTCACTATTTTCTTTCTATTTTGCTCTTCTAAAAATAATTTCAAATTACCTACCTTCACATTCACTGATTATTTCTTCCACCTGATCAAATCCACATTCAAAACTTCTAGTGAAATTTTAGTTCACTTATTGATTAGTTAAACTCCAAAATCATTCTCTGGTTCTCCTTTATTATTTCTAGTGCTGCTAATATCCTTGTTCTGCTACTGTGCCATTTCCACTTGGCTCTCTGTATTCTCTTGTAATTTGCTGAGCATCTGTAAGACTATTAAGTTTTTGTCCAGCAATTCATAAATATTCATTTTGGTTTCTTGATTCTCCTTATTAATTGCAGCTTTGCTTTGGAATCTTCAAATCTGAAGAAACAGTCTCCTCTCCCAAACTTTTTAAGGACTGGCTTTGGCTTGGAAAGACCTTCACTTGTCAGCCTGACTACAGTCTAGGACTTTATTCTTAGCTGCCCAAGATATTTGGTCTCTTGACCTTCCTCCCCACAGGACACTCTAATGTCATGTTCTCTTTGGTATCCAGGTTGGTTCCATCAGTACTCCACAACAGGTGAGATAGAAGCTATCCCTTGATCAGTGTATTGAAACTCTGAGGATGCTGGTAGCACTCTGTTTTCTGCTTTCTTCTTGGGGAGAAATCTCAGTTATTCATTTTTGCCCAATCTTGCAGAATTATGGTGGGTGCTGTTGTCCCAGGCATCCAAACTTTGCTGATTTTTCCAGTGTTCTGGATGAGGTCAGGCAGAGATCAGTGCCTTGGAGAGTATATGGAAAGCCCATGGACATTAGATATTTACACCCACTCTATTCAACCCAGTTCCAGAGGAAAGACTTGCAATCTCTCTGGAGACTAAGATGTGCAAACTTAATGAAGGTGCTGATGCAGGTAAACTGAAATTATTCTTCTTTCCTCTTTCAGTGCAGCTGATCTCAATTTGCTCATCTGGGGTTATACAATTTCTTAACTGGACTTTGATATTATTTCATGATCTAATTTTAGTCTTGCATAGAGTTTTAATCATACTAGGAAAAAGTTACAGATGCATTTTTATCTTGAAAGTTAGTGAAAGTTCTTTTTTTTAATTATTCTTAGCCTAGGAAGAAAAAAAATGGTTATGTTTTATGGGCTCAGTTATATTTATCCTACTGTCTTTCTTCCAAATTCCACAAGATGTAAAATACTGGAAGCCTCTCCCTAATATCACCATATATCTTTCTTAGATACTCATGTACAACCTACTATGTGATGAGCATTTTTCTACTTGGCATCACTTGTAGAACACCAGTATTACAGCCTTCATAAATCCTTTTCTATCTGGGAAAATAAAGTTCCCTGAAGACAGACATAGAGTTTTTATATTCTATGCATAAACTTTGTTTTTCCCCCTCAGGTAAACACATGTTTTTATAAAGTGTTCTAGGCTATAGGATTTTGACCAAACTTCAAAGGACTTCCCTAGAATCAGAACTCTAAATTGTGGCTCTTGTCTAATGACATATGGAGTGAATGCTCTCAGGAAAAACTTGTAAAATAAGATAGGAAAGCATGAGTGAAAAGGGAGATACAAACAACACTCGGGATTAACTGGAGTCCGCCTACATCCAGAATCCACAGAAAGCTCTGGTGCCTTGCAGTCGTCCTGCCCTGTGACAAGGAGCCTAAAGATTTGTTCCCTTATTTTGGTGATTTTGGGATAGCTCTGGGCAAGAAAACTAATATGACAAGGTAGATACTCAGAGAAGAGTTCTACTGTTTGCCGTTGCCATCCAAATTTTCAATACTTAGTGATGGGTGGAGCAGCCCAGTCACAGGTAGCTGGGTGAGGCTCCAAGAGTGCCCCAAACAACAAGCTATCTGCAGGCTTCACAAAGCTAATGGAAGCTCAGCTTAAGACTGAAAAGGGGCCATTTGTCAGGTGCTAAACAAAATTGTAGTAGACTATGGATTTGGACTGAGTGCCTCCATTGGGCCTAACAGACCAAGCCAATAAGAATTTAATCATGATAGCTTACCTTTGGTTGGTTATAAGAGGTAGTGTAGCCAGTTAACCAGGCTGTAACTAGTTGACTGGTTAATTGACTAAGTGCTAGACAATTAAGTTGCTTTCTATGCCTCACTTTCATTTTCTTATAAATACCATCTAATTGCAGTTGGCTGGAGTTAGAGCAGGTTCTGAGAGCTGCCTAATTTGTGAATCATTTTTTTTTTTTTGTTTAGCTTAGTTTTTGTTTGTCTTTATTCAGATAAACTCTACAAAATTAAGTAGCCCAGGGAATTGTCCTTTTAACACAGGATTGCTAGATTATGCAAATGGCAGGTACATCTGCCCACACAATTCCATGCTTACAGCCACAGGAAATCTGCAATAACAGAACCAACTGCAGTTAGCATGATGTACTTTTTCAGTTAATAAGCTTTTGTCACTTTTCAGCCAACAAATACCATTGCCTCATCATAGATGAGGATAATATTATGAGAGAAGGACTGTAAACTGTGTATTGTTATGCTCGAATTCGGGACCCCCAAAGACCACCAGAGACCCAAGATTGATGCAAGCAGCAAAGAGGTGTTTATTGTGAGCTAGCTCGGTCCTCCGCATGCACACACAGCAACTGGTGATGCTGAGAGGCCCCGAGCCCAGGGTTTGCAGCATTTTTATACATTCTTTGGAGAAGGCAGGGACCCCCACATACATCATAGCATCCCTTAGCAAATCATCACACACCGCGGGAAAATCAAATAACAACTCTAAAACATGATTAGCACATTCACTGGCGGGAACAAGTTGGGTAGGGGTGATTGGTTACTACAAGAGGGGGATTCATTTGAACTGATTGGTTTAAGCCAAGAGGGGTGTACGTGCTGAACTACATGGTTTCCCAACACGTTATCAACCACCATAAACTACTGGGAGGGTCATCTGGCATCCCAGGTATTTCCCTGTCTCATGCTGATTGGTGGCTGCTAGGGGGCTGCTATGGATCCCCACCTAGCCTGACTGAGTCAGGGACACCTGGCGCACAGATCTCTCCTGTTATTTGTAGATAAACAACTTAGCAGGGTGGGAATGTGCCTAGGAGTGCTCTGTGGGTCTTTCCAAGGACAAAGGTCATGTCTCTTCCTTGAACAGGCTTTACTCTGAGGTAGAGGCTGGTTTTTCAGTATAAAAGTGTGGACAATATAGGCAGAAGAGAAACCCTTACTGATTTACTTGTCACTCCTTCTGCTGTTTGGTGGGACACTTGGAGGCGTTAAGTACCTACCAAAATTAGTGATGCGTTAGATTCTCCTGTGGCAATGCTTACGTTTAATATATCTGCATTCCCATCCTTTATTCCTATTTTAATATAGCAATTTGACTGTGTGCAGTGCCTCTCTGTGTCCTGTCAGAAACACATTAACCACTATGGGTTTGAAAGATAATCCAATAGACAGCTGTCTGAGTTTGTGAAGGAAGATCTGAAGTAGCCGAAGAGGGGAAAGAAAGGGATCTGAGATTATTAGCAGCAAAAGGCTTCTGCTTACCTCTAGCTGAGGCTGGATAAAGGAAGGTGGTGGCTCACAAGATCCCACATGTGGTACTGCAGTGAGGGAACTTATACCACAGAGGAGAGGGTGACAAGAACAAGGCACAGCTACGGAGCTACCAAGTAAAGGCTGCAGACACCAGTCGCGGCAGCAGAAGAGAGGGACGAATAGCAAGATGTCTCCAAGGAAAAATAGTTAAAAGTAGATGAATGTACCAGAATGGTGTCAAGGGCCTTAACAACTTCCATAAGAATTATAAAATAAATATATCTGTGGCAGAACATAATTTAGTAACATTAACCACCTTTGGCCCCAGTATATTTATTTTGCTATAGTGATTTTCTTTCTGTCATAGAGTCAATAACTCTCATCATCTCAGGAGTTATTTATTTCTCAAAGAAAAAATACAATAGAAACAAGATAAAGCAATTATGTCAACATCATTTTAAACAGAATTTTTTAAAAAATCCTACTGGGAAGAAAATGTTGAAAACCTATTGCTTAACAGCGAATAGGTATTTTTGAGTTCCAAACTTGTCTTCAAATATCAAGAACCAAAACCCCAAAGATTCTCTCGATAAAGTTATTTGTAAAGGCTTTTGGAAGAAACTTATCAGTGTATCTTCCAGCTCTAGCTCCTCAAACACCCTTCAAACACACACACAGACACAAACACATGTGTGTATCTTACCAGGATGAGACAAAAACCCTTGAGGGAGGTGAATATGTCTTCCAAAGTGTACATATAAAACCTCCTCCATATAAAAGAGAATTTGCATGAAATCTGAACAAAAACTGATGAAAAAGCCAAAAGGGGGGGGGGGGGGGG
>NW_026000020.1:2703653-2791483 GCF_001458135.2 Marmota marmota marmota
GGGGGGGGGGGGGAGGAAAGGTTATTTTTGGTTATAACAGCAAAAGATAACAATAGCGAATTTTTATCATTTTGGCCTGAGGGCTTTCTATACTCCCTAGGACTGTGGTTGCATAACACTATACTATTATCAACTTCAGGTGGCAAAGAACAGGTTCCAGGATGGGAGAAAAAAAATGTAATTTTAATAGAATGTTTAGAAAATAAATGTCACAAAAGTTTTAAAATCTAAAATATGGGTATGAACTCCATTGAAATCCCCATCTGCCTGTCAAAATATGCATGCATAGAGAAACCTCAAGGCACCAAATTTAAAACAGGAAGAAAAAATAGAAAAACCAGTTTTAAAACATAGATTTGCAAATTTTTTTTAACTGAGTTCAACAAATCTATGCAGAATATAAGTGTGTTAGTCAATTTTTCATTCTTGTTATGGAATTTCTGAGCGAGGCAATTTTATAAAGAGAATCAGTTTACTTAGTTCATAGTTCTGAAGATTCCGGAGCATGGCACTGGACCCTATCATGGCAAGGACACTTGCAAAAAGGAGAAACAGAGTGATTAAGGGACCAGGCTCAGTCTCTGATAACAAGTCTCTTATGAGAACTAACTACAGATTCATAGAAAATACAATCCTTCTGAAGGCAGAGCCCAAATTGACCTAGGGACTTCCTACTAGGCCCCAACTTTTAATGGTTGCACCATCTGCCAATATCATTACCCTGCACACCAAGCTCCCATGCATGAATCTTGTCAACCACAGCAACAAATGTACAGGACAAAGTGGCGCAGGCTGGATTTGAGGTGCTATATAACAAAGGAAAGATAGAGATTCAAATTTGAGACTAGGCAAACAAACTGGATACCAGAGCAATGAAACAACTGTCAAATAAGTACAAAGAATCTAGAGTAACTAAAATGCATTAACTACAGTCTGCTTGTCAGACAAACATCACTAGACATCCTAAATATGCAAAAATTTGGTCTACACTTGAGAAGAGACTACAGTCAATAAAAACTGTGATGCTCAGTTAAGGCAGATTTAATGAGAATTTATCAGTCAAATTTTTCAAATCATCAATTACAAATATGTCCAATTACAAAATAAGTGATTTTAATGAGTCAACACATAGGGAGTCTGAGCAGAAAAAAAAAAAAGGAGGAAATTTTAAAAATTATAAATGCAAAAATGTAACTAAAATTTGTATTAAAATAATCAGCAACAGATCATATAATGCAGAAAATACTACTCAGGAATCTTGAAGATAAAGCAATGGAAATAACCTAATCCAAAGAGCAGAGGAAAAACTAATTTAAAAAAAGAAGGGGTAAAAATGAAGATGAAGGAGGCCGTGGGATCATATTGGGTGTCCCAACATAACTATAGTGAGTTCTAAAACATGGAGGTGGATGAAGGAGGAGAATGGAAGGAGAGACCCAGGAGAAGAAACAATGGGCAGATTTCCCCCAATTCAGTTGAAAAATGACTTGATAATTCAAAAGCTTAACACATGCCAACTCAGTGAAATACAAAGAATTCCACTCCTAGACAATAACAATCGAACAGATTTAAAAGCACAATATTAAAATTACTGATTTAGCTTGGGAGGAGGAGGCAGGAGGATGGAGAGTTCAAAGCCAGCTTCAGCAATTTAAGGAGGCCCTAAGCAACTCAGTGAAATCCTGTCTCTAAAAAATATTAAAAAGGGCTGGGGATATGACTCAATGGTTAAGCACCCCTGGGTTCAGTCCCTGGTACTAAAAGAGAAAAAAAGCACTGATTTAAAAAAATTCAAGACAATGATGTGATTTGTGGTTGATATTTCATCAAAAAGACAAAACTGGAGACCAGGAAACATACAATTGATATATCCAAAGTAGTAAAAGAAAATTCAAAACTTTACAATAAATGATTCTCTATTTATATTCAGTAAATCATCCTTTAGAAATGAGGACAAAATAAATACATTTTCCCATAACCAAGAACAAAGAAAAAACATTTGCAATCTATCTGCATTACAAATCATGCTATAGGAAGATTTTCTCAGGCTGAAGGGAAATGACACCAGAGAGCATAAAAACTAAAAAGACAAATAACCCCATAAAAATATACAAAGAAATTATTAATTTTACGTTAAGTGAATGTTTGAGCAATAATCAGGTAAAAAGGTGCTCGACATATTTGACATATGAGGAAATGCCGCTAAACTGATGTAGAGACAAACGAGGCAAGGCACTGAAGACAGCAGGAAACAGTTTTATTTGGCTGCAGCCAGGTTCAGAGGGCACAGCTTTTGCTGTAATCAATTAATCCCCTGAACCCCGAGTTCAGGGAGTTTCAGAGTTTTATACCCAGCGTTTAAGGGGAGGGGCTCAGAAGTTCACAGTCTGCGGAAGTTCACATAAAGGCAACTTTTTCTTTCACTGTTTTGGGCAAGTTAACCCTTCAAGGACAACACCTGAGAAGGGGAGAGTTTCTTCTCCCCTTTATTGCTTCCCCATGTGACCATGGAGCCCATTTGTAACATATCTTAAAAATGTAGACATCTCTGTGAAACCCAGCTTAAGACCAGAGGCCTTGTTTGCACATTTCTTCAAAGTACTATACTGGATACATTTGTGAAAACTCGTAAGGGGGTGTCCAGCACCTGGAGTGCTGGTATCTTCTCCGCCAGTGGCCAAGTAAACAGGGTGACGTGAACATAGGAAGTTTACCTACTTTGGACTCTTTTGCTGACAGTCCCAAAATCAGCCATGGCGAAGAGGGCTTTTCTGTGGAGAAAGGGGGTGCCCGCTTCAAAACCACAGTGGGATTCAGTTCACCCTCTGATGATGACTATGTAGATGCTCCCATCGAGATGCCAATCTTTACAGTTCTGCACAATGTTAATATAAGTTGGTTGGAGCTATTGATCATCCAGCAGGGACACAAAAATGCTAAGTTATACACAAGTATTGGAAGCCATCTATGAGCTGTGTGTGAACTGAGTGATGTTCCAGCCATTAGGCAGGGAAGTCACTGTCTTGGGAACTCCCAGGTAGAAACTTCTGGTGTGAGAGTGCCCACTTCACACTGCACCCTGATGTAGCTCACAGCTCAAGTTCAAACACAGCCCTGGAGATGGAAATAACTTGCCAAACTCCAATCAATCTGTTTACTGCAAGATCTCTTCCACACCGAGAAACAAGCTCTCCTCTCACATAGCAGCCTCAGAGCGGCTGATTGCCTTTGATCTTTATGACCATAAATAAACCAAGCTCAACTGGTCCTGCCCCTGCTTTAAAAATATTCTTGACTTTTAATCAGGCGCGGTAGCCTGTAATCATAGCAGCTTGGGAGGCTGAGACAAGAGGATCATGAATTCAAAGCCAGCCTCATCAAAAGCGAGGTGCTAAGCAACTCAGTGAGACCCTGTCTCTAAAGAAAATACAAAATAGGCCTGAGGATGTGGCTCAGTGGTTGAGTGCCCGTGAGTGAGTCCAATCCCAGGTACTGCCCCCACCCCACTCTCCCACAAATTCTTGACTTTTGTCTTCATTTCTGATAGATTACTTTCATAGCTTTTATTTGGCAGTCAGCCCATCCCTCCTACAGGTACCCATTCCCTCACCTACGCAGGACATGAGCGACACACAAGAAGTACACTGAAAAAAGCCGGAAACTGAGGGCCACAATGGGTCTGGGACATGAGAATGAGGAAAGATGCCAATTACTGCAAAGAAGAGACAGAAGGAACACAGCTTAGTGCGAACCAGGAGAAGACAGAGCATGCCTAAGATCCTGAAACACTCTTTTCCAAGCCTGAATTTCCTGAGTTCCAGTTCTAAAATTCTAGGTCAACTGCGAGGGCCTATATTAAATCGCATGCCATCTTGCAGTGAATGGGTTAAAACAAAATTTTATTTGTGGAATAGAAAAACAAAGTTACATTTTTGGATCTATAAGTTCTATGACTTAACATTAATGCATTTTATACTGTAAATTTATTGAGAATTAGCCAATCAGGAACTTCAGGGAAAACTTTAAAGATACTATCAAAGACAATCACAAGTCCTCAGCACAAAGTAGAGGAGTTATAATCCATAAAGTTAATGTGAATAAACTATGTTAGATTAGTTTGTGCAAAAACCAAGTCAGTGGGTTTGAATGACAATCCATCTGATGTGCTGTCAGAATAATGGTGCACGATGAGTGCTCTCTTGATTTTATAAATCAAGATACTATAGAAACAAAAATAGGAAACATTTATGACAAACTTAGGTGTTGAGAATTCCACTACTGCCACTAAGGAAGAAAAGATTTATCATGTTACCCATAGAACAAACATGTAGGTGCTTACCATGTGCAAGAAATGGAAGATGTAAGCAAAGATTATATTATTTTTCCTGTGTAGGAGGGGTACCAGGGATTAAACTCAGGGGCACTCAACCACTGAGCCACATCCACAGCCCTATTTTGTATTTTATTTAGAGACAGGGTCTCACTGAGTTGCTTAGCACCTCGCTTTTGCTGATGCTGGCTTTGAACTTGCCATCCTCCTGCCTCCCCAGATGCTGGGTTTACGGGCACACTCTACCGTATCCAGCAAGATTATATTCTGAATAAAACAAATTTTGCAAAAATGAACAGAAGATTGGAAAATAGCTCATCCAGATGTAGAAAATCAGTAAGAGATTCCAGTTTTCTGCAATACTTTTTTTTTTCTTCAATTTACTAGGCATGAATAATGTTGCTGAGGCCTAATTCATTCTTCCTCTTATACATCTAATAATAGGTTGGTGGGCTAATTCTGTTTTTTGTCTTCAGCAACTTCAGAAGGAGTGTTTTCAGGCAAATCCTCACTCAAGTGCTGCATTTGTGGCCTCATCAGACTTCATCATCACTAGGGGTTATTCAGGAACTGGCTGCACAAAGGAAGAGGGGAAGAAATCAGCTCAGTTCAAGGAAGACTTGTGAGAGCAGTTTAGGAGCATGAAACTGTGAAGCACTTTGCTTAGGAAGTGTTGCCTGTCAAAGAAAAGGAAAGCAAGTTGTTTTGCTATTTCCTCTGGCTATTTTCTTTAAGCATTCCAAGCTTAACGATACAAGCTCCAAGCTGCTTTTAAAAACCGGGTACCTAGGTACCTAGGGATGGTAAGGTCAAAGAAGGGTAGCCTTACTATCTGTGTGCAATGCCGGAGAATGACATCTACCTGCTGATAAACAAAAACAAGTTTGTTTTGTGTTTGTGCTTTCCTAGTAAGGCAGGACATCGATTATCTATACACAGAAATGAGGACCTCTGAGACTGGGATCACACAACCCCAGATTAAAACCCTAGATTAAAACTTGCTTTTTTGTTTTTGTTTTGTTTTGTTTTGGGGGGTGCTTCCTCACTGGAAGGCCCCACTCATGCTTGGATGCCCTACATTCTCTTGTTGGCCCCCCCACCCCTGCTTCCTTGACTACCTTAATATCAGTCAACCCCATAAAGTTGTTTTGAACCCAAGCAATTATTTTCTTTTAAGGAACAAGTTCAGGACAAACTCAGGTTAACAAATACATTAAACCATGTTATCATGGGAATAAAAGTTAAAATTGCATACATTCAATTAAGTCAGAGAAGGAGAATAATCAAGAGGGACTCTCCAATGAAAGCTTCATTCCTCATCAAAGTAGTATAAAAACCTCTAGACAAAGAAACACCAATGGTACCTTCTTTGGGCCCCCTCCCATGCTATGGAAACTATCCTTGCTTGCTTCTAATAAATCTGCTATTGAATTCTCACCCACCACCCTCTGTGTACTTCACTCTTCCGGTGTGTGAGACAAGAACCCTCCAGTGCTCACAAAACCTTGTCTTATATCTGCATGTTTATGTACTGACCAGTTTATAAACATAATTAATTAAATCATCAGGTTTTCAATTATAATCCAGTGATTAACAAATTGCATTTGAACCATATGAAGTACACAATAAAATGGCTTAGCCACAGTTTCGAGATGGTCCCAAAGACCCTGCCTGCTGTTTTTCAATGTCCTTTAAAAAAAATCACCTCCTCTTGTACTTGATAGATTATGTTAATATCAAGGGGACATGCCTTCCATGATTAAGTTACAAAATATTCCCATGTACCTCTCACTAGTAGACTGTCTCCCTTCCTGTGTTCTGTGAAGCAAGTCACCATGCTTGAGAAACTAAACATTCATATACTGAGAGTGTCTTCTAGCCAAACAACAAACAGCTAGGGATTGAGACCCTGCTGCCAACAGCCTAAAAGAAACAAATATTGCCAGCAGCCATAAAAAGAGCCCAGACTTGGATACTCCAGCAGCGGGGCCTTCAGAAAAAAACACCTGTTCTGTCTCACTTGCCACTTGCAATCACATAAGACCATCATAGCTGACTGTCCCCAGCCCTGATCCACAGAAACACTGGGAGAGTAGGCTGTTATTTTGAAGCCAAGAAGTTGATGGTTGTCAGTTACAAAGCAACAGAAAAGTAAAATAAATGGTGATTGTTACAATCAAAATAAAAGATGAATTATTTACTTGTATTTATTTTTACCATAGCTTGCATTAAGGAAATGAATGTGTTAATCCAGAGTTAACAGTATTAGCATTCCCTGGTAAATCATCATATACTATATTTGAATCAGATTATTTCACACCACTCTGTCTTATGGAACCTCAAGTGGCTTATTTCTCAAATCAGAGTTGTCCCCTCTGAAACAGTCCAGAAAGAAAGAACAGCATATCCAATAGGATATTTTCTTTTTAATGCAACCAATTAGGATTGAGTGATCAAAAAGAATTATAGATAATATTTCACAGCATCATTGGTGTTTAGAGATTGAAAGAAGATTAAAGATAATCAAATACAGTTACAGATAAGAAGCAGAGACCAGAACCCTCCTTTGTGGTTCACAAGCTACATTTTTAAAAAATATTTTAAATGTTGCCAACAAATAAAAAAGAATATGTAATAGAGTTGTATGTGGCCCATAACATTAAAAATACAGACAATCTGGATTAATGTAAGAACATTTGCCATCTCCTATCCTATAACACAATAAGTATTTGGGTTACTCAGGCATAAATATTTTCAGAATTCAGAACATGTGCACTTAAAAACTTGACATTTTATAAATATTTTATATCAAACAAAAATATCAATCTCCAAACAAATATAAAACTCTAATTATAATGTAGCTATTGAAATAAATATTTTGGAGAAATTATACTGATTTCTGCAATTAGCTCTGAGTGCTTCAAAAATAAGAAATATTTGTGGACTGATAGAAAAATGAACAAACATACAGATATTTGCTAAAACATTATGGTGGAATCTGGGTGGTTAGTATATTCATCTTCACTGTACAATTTCTTAAACTTTACTGTGAATGCCTGAAATTTTTTCATAATAAAATAATAGGAGAAAATAAAATTATATACAGTGCTTATTATTAAAAAATCTATTTAGTGGGTAAAAATTGTACAATCATATCAAGCCCATAATACCTAGGTGTGCAGTTATAATTTTGTCTTTAGCTCAGTTTGGATTTGGCCTCTATATCTAAATCTAGACAATTCTTTGTTAAGTCAGAATCATCCAGAATCCATTCCTCACTCTATTCAAACCTATAATTTAGACACATAACTAAATAAAGGAAGGGAAAAAGAGGGAGAAAGGGAGGGAGGGACAGAGAGAGATAGGAGAGGGGAGAAGGGCAGAATGAGTAAATGAGGTAGGGAGAAAAGGAAACAAGGTATTCCCCAAACAATCCCTTCCTTCCTGGTGTCATTCCTAAACTTCCAGGGGTTGATATGATCCCTGTCCCATTAATGCTAGAAAGTGCTTTTTGTAGGATAGAATGCTCAAAGACAGAGTCTCATGCTCAGTAAGCAAAGTTTATTGACAAGGAAGGTGTCTGCCAGGCTGCCCAGTGGCACAGCAGCCAGAGTCACTTGAAGAGAGGATTTTATATCTTTTTAAAGAAGGAACAAGAACAAGCTGGAAATGACCTTGGATACAGGTGGTTGGGTAACAGCATATTTTTGTATTGAAGGACCTTGGAGAAGGGGGTGGGGTATGGAAACAGGGTATCTTAAGTTTTCTTTTTCTTGGCAGTTTATAAATTTCGGTTTTGGATTAAGATAGAGTCCCAGAATCAAAATGGAATTACTAATGTCTAGGATACCCTTACTTTTCCTTTAGGGACTCTAGTTTGAGTACTGGGTCCAGACAGCAAGCCTGCTCCTTCTAGTGGGACTTGTCAGGCTGCCCAACTTCTGCCACCCTCACTTTGATTCCCTAGGGTGATATACTGCAAGGTACAATGGATTTTTCTCCTGTCCACTTGACAGGCAGCTCACACCACTCCTTTAGTATTAGTATTATTTTTGTGGTGCTGGGGATTGAACCCAGGGCCTTGTGCATGCAAGGCAATCACTCTACCAACTGAGCTATATCCCCAGCCCTATACCATTCCTTTTTGATGCATTTACTCTTGTTCCTGCATGGGAACCTCTTAATTGACTTCAGAACCCTGCTGAGACCATCAGGTAATTTACAGATCCTCTCCCTTTCCAACAAAGAACCCAATGAAGCTCAGGGACTTTGGTTGGTGCCCTGTACCTTAGTGGCATATAGCATTGCCTTTGTGAGCCTGCTGCCCTCAAAGTGACTTTCAGTCTCCTGTATACCAAGTATCTCCTGAACACCAAGGAGCATTCTATTTGCTGCTCAACTCTCAGCTCAAGATAATGCATAGGGGGAGACACCCGACCACTGCAGGGTTTCTCTTTTAGTTTGATTGCTTCTGCACCTTTTCAAATTCATGCTAAACAATCTGGCATTGGGCAATGTGGCCTTTGGAAAGTAAGTGAATTATTAAGGCTCTACCCTCATCAATGTGATTAGATGCCTTCATAAAAGGACTTTGCTCTTTTGTACTCTGCATCCTTTCTGCCATGTGCACGAAGAAGAGTGTCCCTTCACCACCCCCTACCACCACCCCAGGGAATATAGCAAAAGGTGCCATCTTGGAAGCAGGGAGCAGCCCTCACTGGACAATGTAACCTGCCAGCATCTTAATCTTGGGCTTTCTGGCCTCCAGAACAGGGAGAAAATAAATTTTTATTCTTTTTTTTTTCCCCCTTGGTACAGGGGATTGTATCCAGGGGTGCTTAACCACTGAGCCACATTCCCAGCCTTTTTATATTTTATTTAGAAACAGGGTGTCACTGAGTTTCTTAGGGCCTCACTAATTTTCTAAGCCTGACTTTGCACTTATGATCCTCTTGTCCTAGCCTCCCAAACCACTGGGATTATGGGTATGTGCTACCATGCCCTGCTAAATTCCTGTTTTTAATAAATTGTCCAGCCTTGGGTATTTTGTTATAGCGGCACCAATGGAATAAGAGAGCTTCAAATGCTATTTTTCTTTCCAAAATTCTTTCTTTTTATCCCAGTTTGGGTTATGTGATGGTGGTGGTTATTATGTTTTCTTTTGGAGAAGTGAAAGTGTCTGTTCTGCTTGTCTGCAGTGTCTTCTAAATCTTTTCTACATTTTCTTCATTCTCTGGTGTCCCAATTATATATCTGTGGTATGTTTTGAAAGCCTCCTGTACTTCTTGGATGCCTTACTCTTTCTTTATTCCTCTGGTTTCTCTTTGCATCTCAATTTGAGCCGCCCCTATTGATCTGTCTTTAGGCACACTATTATTTCTTCAGCTGTGTCCAGTCTAGTGATGAGAACATCCAAAGCAAAATTCACTTCTGCCACAAAGTCTTTTTAATGCTAGAATTTCCTTTTCTTTCTCAAGTTTTCCATGTCAGTGCTTTGTTACTTATGTGTACTTACACATTATTTATCCCTTAGAGCCCTTAATATATTAGCATTATTTTAAAATCCCCCATTGATTATTTCATTTTTTTTTCATATGTAAAACTTGTTCTAAACTTGCTTTGTAGCTTCAGAATGTGCTTTTCTTGGCTTTAAATTTCTCATCAGATAGTAGAAACTGAGAGTAATAGGCCTTTATTGTTAGGCCTTATGTTAATTTGACTAGGAATTAGGCTATGTTAATGTTTCTTGTAGCTGTAGATGCCTGAGGATTCAACTTGATTTAGTAGCCTCATTTTACGCCCCCCCCCCACCATGTTGTTTTGGGGATTCCTGAGAACACTACCCCCTCCCCCCAGCTAAGGTTTTCAACTTGAAGCTCCTTCAGTGGTAATCCACTGTTATATTGGAGACCTACCTTAATGACAATTAATGGAAGAGATTGAGAATTGCGTAATATTGAAGCCAGAACTGAAGCCAGAATTAGACAGGCAGTCAGTATGGATAGGTAAATCGAGTCAGGTCAGAGACAGGAGGCCAATTTTGAGTGAGTCCTGCAAGTTGGAGACTGTTCCCAGAGGGATTGAAATGTTAATTCCTTCAGAGCCCTTCCTCCACCCTTTTCAAGAACCTGCCTGTGCTCCAACCTGTTGCCAAGGTAACCTCCCCGCAGGGAGCTATAAGGTAGTTAAGGTGTCCTGGGCTGCACCATCCTGCCCTTCCCCCTCCAGCCCACCTGTTTCCCCCCTTTAGGCCATACCACCCAGCATTTCCTAGGCCTAGTCAGGCATGCAGGAGGGAGAGTGATAAGGAGAAGGGGGCAGAACACAGGAAGCCCAGGACATATAAAAAGGGCAGAACACCTCACTTCTGGGGATACCAGGATACCAGCTAAGGCCCCCTTCTCCCTCGTGGGAGAAGTCTGTGTTACCCCTTTTTAAACAAGCCCTGATTTATAGGCTTGCCTCCGTGTGCTTCTCTGATGTTCAAACTTCAACAGAGAAAGCAGAACTCATCACTGATAACCGGTGGTATCAATATTATGATTAAATATCAGTTTTTACTGGGCCTGTGGCCTGCATAAGTTTTTATTTTTATTTTTGCTTCCACCTCCCCCGATTAGGTAGGCTTGGAAGGCAGAAGAGGGATAGAGTCTGAGAAATGTGCTTCACCTGGTGAAATGATGCTCTAGTAAAGTCCTTCTCCCTGGAACATGTTTTGTTGTGTAGGAAACTAGGGCATGGTGGTTTCACTCTCTTCTCCCTTCCTGAGCTAGTAGAGGATCATGCTTGGTTCTGTCATGTGGAAATCTTGTGGAATTTCTGGAACTAAAATCTGTTAACTATGGGAGCCCTAAATTGGGACCCATGAGATTTTTATCTCTCAAGCATGTCCACAGCAAGCTTCAGCAGGCTTTCAGAATTACCATTTGACTGTTCCTTCTAGTTTGGGATCCAGAACCTTCTGCTTCAGCTGAAGCAGATCTCCTGAGGCTCTGAATTCATTCATGTCTCCAGATCTTGTGGTGGTGGTGTAAGGGTCCCGAGAAACGTCGGAGAAAGAGACCACCAAGTGACCACTCATGCAATTGGCAGAAGGGGATTTATTGAACCAGCATGCTGGGGCTCCGTGCCCACTCAAGAAGGGAGAGCAGCCCAGAGCCCCGAGCAGGGGCTGAGCACTGCTAAAGCACACTTCTTGGGGAGGGCGGAGGGCTTTGTATACATCAGAACAAATCATCATGAGGCGCGGGAAAATTGAACAACAACTCCTAAACATGATTGGTTCATTCATTGGCGGGAACAGGTCAGGCTGGAGTGACAGGTCATTCCTAAGGAGGGGGTTACATTCAAACTGATTGGTCCAGGCCCTGCAATGCCTACGTGCGACCACACAGAGCCCTTATTAAACAACTGATAGTCAGGGGAAATATTTACTGGGCAGTTCCAAGCATTGTCTCAACAGCTACAGAAATTTCAGGTTTTGCAGGTAGCATAGAAACCTAACAATACCTAATCCTTTACATTTTAACTCAGACCTTGCAGCCTAGAAACTTTACAACACCCGGTCTTTTACCCTTTAACTTTACGCTTTAACTTCAATTTCTTTTACCCTTACAGTGGTTTGCCCCAAAATCTAAATTGTTTTCTGGAGTCCAAGAAAATCCATTGCTTGTCAATTTGTTCAGCTTTTTCTTTTAACACGCTTTTTTCAAAAACTTTTAACAGATCCTTAAACAGGTGAACGAGTAAATCAACTGTAGTGTGTATAGACAATGGATCAGTGCGAAAAAGAAATGAACAATTTAACTATGATAGGACATGGTGGAGGAAACTGAAACACAGATTACTATGTTAATACAGTCGACAGACCAGATACTGTATGATTCCAACTCTATAATCTTCTGGGAAAAGCTAATCTGTGGAGACAATACAAATGTCTGTAGTTGCCCAGGTAAGATTGAATCAGTACACAAAAAAGCATAGTGCATTCAGTAACACAGAGGCCTTTTATGGCTAGTAAATTATTCTGTATGATATTACCACGGTGGGTATCCGCCATTATATTTTTATGAAAATTTTAAAATGTACAATACTAAGAATGAGCCCTAATGTAATCTATGGAATCTGGGTGGTAATGATGTGTCAATGGTTAAGTTTATCAACTGTAACAAATGTCCCATTCTGGCATGAGATTTTGATAATGGAGGAGACTCTGCATATTTGGGAACAGGGAGAGACAGGAATTCTCTCTACTTTCTGTTCAATTTTGCAATGAAACTAAGTCTGCTTAGAAATAAAATCTATTAAAAAATAAAAGCCTAAAATAATTCAGCCTTTCCTCTTAAACTTGGCAGTTACTTTGTTATTTCCTCCTCCTCTCTAGCACTTCTTGAAAGATTTGTCTAGCCTCCCTATCTCTACTCCTTCCTCACTCACATCTCAGCCCTCTAAATTCCTACTTCTGCCTTCATTATAACCTCAAAGTTGCAAGCAATAGCATAACTGATAACTCACAAGACAATATTATTATTTTTCAATCTGGCAGAAGATTTGAAATATCAATTATCCCCCCCACACACACTTTTTTGCAAAGTCTTTCTCTGAAGTCTGTCTATGACCTCAACTCCAATAACCTCAATGCCAACTTTCTCTTCTACTCATTTGAGTACCAACATCTCATTTTTTAGAAGCAGTTTTTACTTTTGGCAATTCATTAATATTTGCATTCTTTAGGTTTTTATCCTTGGCTCTCTTCTATTATTCTGTACTTTCTCTTGTACAATTCCATTTATTCCCATCACTACGTCTGCTGTCCATGTGACAATACTTCCTGAATTTCTGAGTTCATTGCAAAATTCTGTTTGAGATTCTATTCCACATATCCTTGGATACCTACTTGGGCATTCCATAGGTAATATAAGCTCACATGCCAAAGAAGTGACATATCTTATCCCTCCTATTTCAATTACTATCACCACCATGCATTCTCTTACCAAAAAATATATCATACAAAATAACAAAAATAATATTTTACTGAATTTTGTAGTATATATAATACAATAATACTATTTTAGAGATTGAGTATAATGTATTATACTAAAACTACAGATTATAACATTCATTATACTATAATAAAACATTATTTTTTATATTTTTTCTCTTATTGTCCTTGTTAATCTAAAACCAAATACCAAGTATTGTTTAATATGCATATTATAATCTCACACACCTGTCCAGTTCTCATTCTTTTAAATCTTCAAATCTTCCTTCATTAGCAAAAAGAGCACACTTCTTCATTTGTATATGAAGACCAACTTAATTCAGCTTCTTATTTTCTCTCTTTTCAAGGCCTCTGTGGTCTTCAACTGGTGGGTGAACAGGATGAGGGCCCCTTCACCAGACTGACTCCATGTTATCTTTGCCCAGGGCTTAAGTATCACTTCTACCAGAAAATATTCTTCAAGTCTGATTTTGATTCTGCACTTACGTTTTTGTAGCATCTATATTTCCGATGTTACAACATATTTTAATTGATGGTTAATGGTTCCCTTCATCCTTGTGTAGTAGACCTGGTCATTTGGCTTGGTCAGCATCTGTTTCTACTTCTGCAGAACATGCCTTACTGCACAACAGAGACTTGAGAGCTAACAACTACACTTGTCAGACTCCCTTGTAGGTAGATCATTCTAATAAATTGACCTAAATGTTAGATTTTTGGAATGTTTTAGGTTGCTTAACTTAGATGTACTTGGACTTGGACTTGAATTCAGAATTAACAAAGTGAAAAGATAGCAGGCACCTATTGTGTACATTATCAATAGAACAGGCTCTGGAACAATATTTGGATTTTAAGTAAGGCCTTGTAATCCCAAATAAAGCTGACACAGTAGCTTTATTTCTTGCTTCTGCCAAAGGTAGACAGCTAACAGGACAGGTTGAGGGCATTATTCTAGTAGTGAAATCTGGAGGCTCAATCTGATTCCCTACAATTTAGTCCTTTCAACAATTTTACAAGCAACAAATTTGTTTATTAAGTCTCTTTCTTCTTAAATAGCTGAATGGTATATATCATTCATCCATAGCTTATAAAATATTTCCATCCCATCCATTCCCCATTGCTGACAGTATCTGACCCATAATTGGCTCTCAATACATATTTGGTGACTGAAGGAGTTGATGTATGTCAAAGATACTATCACTCTTCTCTGAACCATGTCTGGAGAAATTTTTCAATATGTCAATAAGAACAACAACAACAACAAATAAATAAATAAATAAAAATACTAGAATCAATGTGATAGGTATATCTGGTAATAGAATAATTGCTCTCATCACTTAAATAATACACATAGCAATAAAAGAACAATATACGTATTCTGTTGGAGTTCTTTGGGAATATGCATTCATACCATCTCAGAAGCACACTGGTTATTTTGGAAACATCTTCCTCTTGAACTCACTTCAAACAAAAGTTAAAGCACCACATTTTCTGCTGTGTATGCATTTGGAACATTTTAACTATTCAAATTAAAATATTATTTATTCAGTTTATGATTTTGAAAAATCTTTAAGTTATCTAAACATGTTTTACTTAGGTACCTAAGTATCTAAACCTGAGAGAGATGGCACACAAACCTCTGTCCAACACAGTTCTCCTGGTGTTAGGCAAAGGGAAGTAAAAGAAAATCCCAGAGATGTGCCATTAGAAGCAAATTCATGGAAACCACATGGAAGGGTGGTCTTTCATCTAAGTTCCACTCTAATCCAATCTTGTACTTGTTCCTTCAGGCCAGGCAACAGCTGCTCAATCACATAGCTGTGACCACGGGCACTGGCCTTTAATCTCCTTAGGTTAACTGTATTTCAGTAAAAGAATATTTGAGCAATAGACTAAGCTACCCAGGGAAATGCTGAGATAACATTAATTAGAAGTATTGAAGGAAGGCGAGTGTTCTGTGATGGAAAGTTTGGACCGAGGGAGAGAAGGTAGGCTTCTGCATGGAGGAGATAATTGAAGAAGGCTGAGTCAATGTTTGGAAACCATTACTTCTTAGAACAAAATCCCTTGCAGTGGACTGATTGTTAACTATTTTATTTTGAAGTCTGGACACAAACACTTGCTGGACAGAAAACTTTTTCAAATGCGACAGGGCCATATTCCTGGAAAAAAAAAATACTATCTTTAACATTTGTTCCCAGTTCAACAGGTAGAGAATGTCATTTGTCTCCCTGACAAACTCAATCTTCCTACACTGCCATACCTCATGAATAATGGACTCAGTAGGTCCCATGTCACTTGTATTAGTTAATATAGGTAGATGGTTCTAATAAATTGACCCAAATGCAAATGTCTCAAATATAATAGTGATTTATTTCTCATTTATCTAGCAGTGAAAGTCTAGTGGTTCTGGTGGGCAGCTGATTCATCCCAGGTACTCAGGCTACTCCCATACGGTGTTATACTACTGGCCCTCTGCAGCAGCCAGCAGCTGGGGAAAGAGAAAATGCAGGGAAGTCTCCTGATTTGCTGATCTCAGACTCTTTCTCTCTTTGCTTTTTATTGTATTCTTCTGTTTTCAATGCGCTGAGTATCAAACCCAGGGCCTTGTGCATACTGAGTACATGCTGTACTATAGAACTATATACCCTAGACTCCTGATCAATTGTTATTTCCATCCCAGACAGTGAATATTCTTTGACACCCTCCACAGAAACAGTTGCCTAGTTCACATTTTCCCTGTTTTTTTTTTTTTAATAAAGCCCCATTTTCTATTAAAAACGCCATTAGAGTTCAACAACTTTCGAAAACTAAATCCAATGACCACTTACAAACTCCACAAAAGACTTCACTGAAAAAGTAAGCAAAATATCTATGGTTAAGTGATGTTTTCACAATTATTTCAGCTAGGATAAGCATAGAGTAGCATTATATTTACTTATGAAAGTCAAAATTATTTTGCATATATACTCACTTTCACATGTACATAGTTCACCTATTATCAATCATCCATTAGTATGGTACTTTTGTTACAATTGGTGAACTTTATTCATACATCATTATTAACTAAAGTTCAGAATTTGCATTAGGGCTCACCCTTTGATGGTTTTTATCAAATACGCAATGTCAGAGATTCACCATTATAGTATCATTCGGAGTAGATTCACTGCCCTAAAATTCCACTGTGCTCCACTTATTCCTCCTCTTCTACCTCTTCTTTCCTTGCAACAAGTGGTCTTTTTACTGTTTCCATATTTTTGCCATTTCAAGAATTTTATATATTTGGAATCATATAGTATATATCCTTTTCAGTGCAGCTTCTTTCACTAAGAACTATGTATTAAGATTTTTTTAACTCTGTCCTCTCCTTGGTAACTCATTGCTTTTAATTGGTAAACCATATTTCATTGTATGGAAGTATATTTGTTATTTATTCACCTACTAGGTATATTTGATTACTTCCAGTTTTTATTTGTAAGGCTATAGTGAACATTCATATCCTGGTATTTTGGGAACAAAAGATTGTCTACTCATTTGAATAAATACCTATGTGGGTAATGCTATAAACTTTTCAGCATATTAAAATGGTAATTTTCTAGTACTTCAGGAAACTTAAATGTGGACTAACAGAAGAGTGAGAAGTTAGCTGGGCTGCAGTCTTAGGAAGGGTCTTATAATTTTGTGGGGTTTATTTCTGGCAAGCCCACCAGGTTTTCAAAGAAAGATCCTGGGAAAGATCCTTCCTGTCTATCCCCAGCTCAGGAGAAGAGCAATCATTATGAAAAAATCAGGGATTCTCCAGAGGAAAGCCTGCTCTTTAGAGGAGACGAATTTACCAAAGCCAGTCTCAGGCGGTGTCCTTGATATTATATGTTTTATTGTGTTATTTAAGGTGTCAAATGAACTATGGATCCTTTCAAAAAAGCAGCTTTTCACTTCATTGATTTTCTCTATTGAATTCTTGTTTTCAACTTCATTGATTTCTGGTCTGGTGTTTACTATTTCTTTTGTTCTGCTTACTTTGGATTTAATTTGCTCTCCTGTATCTAGTTTTCTAATGTGGGAACATAGATTATCATTTTTAAATCTGTTTTCTTTTCTAATATATGCATTCACCATTACAAATTTTCCTCTAAACTCTGCTTTGGCTGCATCCCATAAATTTTGATAAGTTTTATTTTCATTTTTATTTATTTATATTTATATCTGTGTGTATACACATATATATGCATATTTTTATAGAGATAATTATTCTTTAACACTTGTTCTACTTCAAAGTATGTTGTTTAGTCTACAAGCACTTTGGGAGTTTTCAGGTATTTTTCTGTTACTTATTTTGAACTTAATCCCATTGTGATTTAACAGTATTCTTTGAATGATTTTCATTCTTTTATATTTTAAAATATCTCTTTGATATATAAATATCAAAGAGAAAAGAATAGAACATTAAATAAGGTATATTTTAAGATGGTTGTGTTTTCCCTGTAATTACCAGAAACGCAACTTCATTTTTTCTTATATACAGTTGGAAAAAAAAGTGAGCATTTCTCTTCCCCATGCCAAAATCTAGAATGGGCTAGATTTAAATATGTCCTTTTCTCCAGATCAATTAAAATTCTGATAAATTCCAGTTGGTCTAGCTTTAGCTAAATAGTCATCCCCTGTATCTGTAAGGATTGGTTCTGGGTCCTATACATATACCAAAATCAGTAGATGCCCAACTCCCTTATAGGAAATGACATAGTGTTCACACATAACCTATATACATCCTCCTACATACTGTAAATCATCTTTAAATTACTTATAATATCTAACAAAATGTAAATAGTTGTTGTGCTGTTATTATTCAGGGAATAATGACAAGAAAAATGTCTGTGCAAATCAGTACTGATGCAATTGTTTTTCAACTATTTTCAGTCTCTGGTTGATTGAATACAAGAATGTGGGACCAATGGATATGGAAGGTTGGATGCAGTTTCTTGTGAACAGGCCATGTCAAGAATACATATTCTTGTCATATTCAAATGTTTATTCACATTCCTATTCCTCCCTGGAACCACAAGGTATTTTTCTCCAATTTTTACCAGGAGAAACTGGTGAAACTCATGAGAGATCCCTTAAAGATTATCCCCCACAGGATTCTGAACTCTGTTAAACTGATCAATGTATAACTGTGTGTGTGTGTGTGTGTGTGTGTGTGTGTGTTTAATTTCATTCATGTTTAATATAACCCTCTCTTTTTTTTTATAGATCCCTAGACATCCATTGTTCTCTCATTTAGCATTTTTACCATGATCTGACCAGTGAGTTGGGTAAAAGGGATATTATCTCCCCAATTCCTGAAACCAAGCCTAAGATGGTGAAAACTGAAACTACATTGCCTTTTTATCACCCTAAAAATTATAAGCTTTCTCAACTACTTATAATAATAAGTTATACTTATAATAATAAGAGGTCAGGTTTTCTATGTTTTTAAGCAGTATAACTGTTTCTCAAGGTAACTTCTTTTAGTATCTTTATTTGCTACTTCAATTCTTGAGCTGGTCTAATATTCATCCTTCTAGAATAATGTAATTTTATTTTTCATAGAAACAAATATAATCTCCCAAACTCCACTTCACTGTTGGGAGTCTCACGTAACAAGGTGAGTGTCTTTCAGCTTTGCTATTATCTAAACATTAATTATTAAGGCCTTTTATTCACTATCCAAATACGGTAAAGGGCAGAGCTAAAGCGACTTTGCTGTACAATAACCGTAGATTTGTACAACTCAAATACATAAAATGTATTTTTGTGCTTATTAAAAATTTAGCTCAGTTAGTACAGAAGCCTTTGCGTAGGTCATGGAAGCATGTTGATAAAATTTTCCTATCCAGAAAGTGTGCATTTTCCACATGAGAGATGTGGACCAGGGATGAAACAGGCAGCTAGTGATGATACCACCCTTATCAGCTCAGACCAAAGCCTCTGTCAGGTGGAATGTTTTGCTTCAGAGTTTTTCCAACAAAAGAAAACAAAAAACAGTGAATATTACCTAAGGTTGATGATTTGCAAGAAATAAGTAGTGAAAATTGTGGCAAGGTGGTAAGACAATAAACCACATTGCAGAAACCACTCTTCTTGGTATTCCCACCTGTGACTTATCAATAAAGAACTTAAAGGGGGGGGGGTGAAGGGGAGGGCTTGCTTTAGGGATCTGTGCTTCATTAATTGACGCATTCACCATTCCTTTGTTCTACTGAGTGCATGCTCTGACTCTAGCTGCTTTGTTGGGATACAGTGACAAGTGGCAACCATTGTGCATAGGTGAGGAGCAGCTTAATCACCATGATGAAGATATGGGCTGTGGGAGAATGCAGTAAAAGAATGTGATTGAACTGGGGAGAAAAATTAGTTCTCAAGTAGGAGACAGCATCTGAAAGTTGCATCTTGGAGTTCATCTGGATGTAGAGGAGGACTGCGTTCCAGGCAGAAGAGGAAGCATGAACAAAGGCTGGAAGAGTGGAAATTATTTTATTTGGTATGAGTATGATTTGAGGGTATAGGGAAGTATGTGTATGGTTATAAAGTTAGATAATTTGAACATACAAGCTTTGTTAGTGAATAGGGAAGAATCCAATAGGATGCATGCAGGCTTTTAACAAATTACAAGCAGATACATTCAGCATAGGCTTACAGAGAGTTAAAAGATATAGAATGATCTTGTCAGCTTCCACTAAGAGGCATTTTTGCTGGGTTTTCAGTTAGTAGTAAAAAATGGTCTTCAGTTAATTAATATTAGTAGAAACATGTACAACATTAAATATCTGCAAAATAATAGATCACACAATGCACTTGTGGCAAATTTGGTGGATAATGCATTGCCTTTGATCAGCAGTGCCTTGAATTCTAGCATCAAAGAAAGCAGGCAGTGGATATTACCTAAGGCTGATGATTTGCAAGAAATGAGTAGTGAAAATTGGGGAGAGGTGGTAGGATAATAACCATGTAGCCGAGAGGTGAAAAAAATCCAGACAGAGGTCAATGGACTTATGATTATAAAGGACAGAATTGAGAGGAAGAAGGCTGAGGTGATTAAGGTGCAGATTTACTGAGGAAGAAAATGAAAGATGAAATCAGAGTAGAGATTATGGAAATCCAAGAATTTGCAGATGGAGTGGCTTGAAAGAAGACAAAGAATGATGAATTTTATAGAGGCTTCCCAAAGGACATTCTCCTCAAGTGACTGAGAATGAGAACTCAACATCAGAGCAAATGCAATGATTTTAAGATAACTAATGAAAAATAAGACTAACAACAGTCATTTGGCACACTTTCACTGAGCCACTGTCTACCAGTGCTCAACACGACTGCTTCATGACCTGTTTTAGTCTCTGCTCTTCGGTGTTGAATTTCAGATTTTTGGTTCCCCAGTTAAAATAGTTCTCCTCATGTGTTCTCCCAGGCCTTCCACAAATGTTGGCTCCTGGATTTTAACAACAGCCATAAAAACAAAAATGAAAAGACATGTCTGTTGTCTCACTTCATAGCTATATTCACAGTTCCTTTTAACACTCCTCTGTCCCCAACCTGCTTGTAATGCCAAGAATTTAGACATTCTGTCCACCTAACCATCTTCCTAAACTCACACTCCTACCCAGGTAGATACTTGCCTCTTTTGCTACTATAGAAACCTAAGCCTGCCCTAACAATCTGTGTGCCATGTCACGATCTATTATATAAGATCACGATTTCTTTCATGCAAGCTTCCCCCCACCATGACATGCAAGAACCTTGAGAAAGTGAACAGTATTTTATCTACCCAGGTTTTCTGGTACGTGGTAAATAAAATATTTTGTCCCTGAAATCTATGAATATATATCCCCTCACTCTGTTTATATCTGTGGGTTTTAATCTTCTCTATCTAAATAGTGATTATATCTACTATGTGTTGATCATTTGCATGGCAGACATTCTATATTCATTGTATCACTTGAAACAAGAATCCTATAAGTTATATTTTGCTAATGAACAAAACAAATATTTTATATGCTATATATTATTAATATATTATTCATATTATTATTGATATCATATATTGTTTGTATTATTAATACTCTTTATACTATTGATGTTAGATTATATACCATTGATATTATTAGTTATGTCATTCAGATAATATATAAGCATTTATAATATTCATATCAAAATATACATATTATTTATATTTTTAAGTTCCTGGCATCTGATGATGTGGATTTTCACTTTAGAGCCACTTGTGTTATTTGCTGGTACCTGAAAGGTACCATCCACCAACACCAGTAACCAGGGCTCAAAAAAAGGATGCTTATTTTTCCTGGGAGTAGGAAGGCTGAGATGTACTTTCAAGAAAATATGCAAATATTTAGTAAAAATGAAGTATGCTTTAGTAAACATTGTTTAGATTGTTGTGAAATCATAGGACATAAAGGTGAAGACCCTTCCCCTTCCTCATTAACTATGTAATGTTTTGAACAACCAACAATAAAAAAAAAAAATTTAAAAAAAAAAAAAGAATCACAGTATATTCCGAGTTCTGATTCCCCATTGTTCTAGATGAAGAGTAGAAAAAAGCTCACTAATGTCTGTTTTGAAAGAGAAACTTGATGCTGGTGGAAGAAAAGCCTAATTATCATTTCAGAAAAAAATTTTCCTGTGTTGTGGAAAAACAAGAAAATGGCCCTGATAAGCAACTGGCTGGTAGATGTATACCCCAAAGAAGAGGGGTAAACTTAGGATACAAGTGGCTGGGACCTTGGATTAGATGGTAGACACATGCTGCCCATGTTTCTGTAGTTGTTTGTGTTCTATTAGGGCAGAATGAGTGAGGCAAGATTGAATTCAGTCCCATGACTCTACACCAGAACATCCGCTTTACAGTCACTCACAACCTAGGAAATCACAACACAGTCCTAGCTTTGAGTCCCTGCCTTTACTGGGAAGAGTTTCTAATGAAGTTTTACAACCACACTGAGAGTAAGGAAAGAATCATTGAAGGTAACAGAATATCAATAGGGAAAGCAAAGATTTCTAAGCTAAGGTGCCATATTGAACACTAAGGGTAAATCTCCTTCCCCTAATACACTAGTAGATGATGACAAAAAGGATGTGTGTACACACACATGCATGGAAACGCACACACACACAACACACACACGACAAAAGCTACAAAGGAGGGTGGGTACCTGGAGAAACTCCTAAGAGATGGAGAACTGACGGAGGAGTGGTAAAGCAAGCTGCCTGGAGATGCATAAACATCATCAGGAGAACAGCAGCCATGACTTCTTGCAGATCTCAGAGATGCTCTGAATTTAGAGATGCTCAAGAAGACAGAACAAGGAAAAAGTTGATATCAATCAGGAGAACTATTTGAGAGCCTATCCTTCTGCCACTTGTTACTCTATTTCTTTTTTTCTTCATATTTTTTTTATTGGTTCATTACAATTTTACATAATGGAGGAATTTTTGTTACATATTTGTATATGCACACAATAGAACAGTATAATTTGAGCAATATCATACCCCAGCATTTCCTCTTTCCTTCCTTCTCCCTCTTCCTGGTTCCCTTCCTCTACTCTACTGATCTCCCTTCAATTTTTGTGAGATCTCCACCTCCCCAACACTACGGACTTCCTGTTCATTTTCCTCTCTAGTTTCCACATATGTGAGAAAACAACTACCCTTGACCTTCATAGTTTGGCTTATTTTACTTCATATAATGTTCTCAAGTTCTGCAAATGACATAATTTCAATTTTCTTTGTGGCTTAATAAAACTCTATTGTGTATATATACCACATTTTCTTTATTCATTCATCCATGGATGGACACCTAGACTGTTTCCATATTTTGGCTATTGTGAATTGTGCTGCTATAAACACGGTCATGTATGTATTGTTGCAGTATGATGATTTAAGTTCTTTAGGATTAATTATCAGGGAGTAATAGAGCTGGGTCATATGGTGATTCCATTCCTAGTCTTTTACTATCAAAAATCAAATAACATAATTAATAAATGGGCAAATGAACTAGACAGACACTTATCAAAAGAAGAAATACAAATTGCCAACAAATATATGAAGAAATGTTCAGCATCATAAGCGATCAGAGAAATGCTGAGGTTTCTTCTCACTCCAGTCAGAATGGTAGCTAAAAGGGATATGAATAGTAATAAATGCTGGAAAGGATGTAGAGAAAAAAAAATGTTGGTGAGATTGTAAATTAGTACAACCACTATGGATATGAGAATGTAGGTTCCTAACTCTACTTCAAGGAATCTGAATCGCTTCCCCCAAACAAAAGGTAGAAGAGATTTTCAAAAGATTTTAAATGTTCTTCCAGAAAAAATCTCCCCGTGTCTACTCCTTCTGAACAATGATGTCCCCATGACTGTGCTCTTGTACACAGAGTGCTAATGCTGCCTCATACTGCCTCATTGTAACAATAAACTTTTTAGAATTAAAGTATTTGTTTGGAATAAAATATTGCAAAATTTTTCCAAGAAAAATTCCTTATACACCACACCCAGTTGTCCCTGTTATTATCTTACACTTTTATTTGTTTTAAATAATGAACTGATTCAACACATGCTTATTTTAAAAGTTCATACTTTATTTGGATATTCTTAGTTTTCATCTAACAACTCTTTCTTTGTTCCAGATTTCCATTTAGAGTACTGCATTACATTTGGTTACCAGGTCTACTTAGTCTCCTCTTGCCTGTGACATTTTCTTAGATTTTCCTTGCTTTTGTTAACCTTGACAGTCTCTAACATCAGGTGTTCTGTAGAATATCCTTCAACTGGCATTTGTCAGATGTTACTCTTATATTAGGGCTATGGTGTTTGGGGAGGAAAAAAATCACTGAAATAAAATGCCATACTCATCGTATCATATTAACAATAGGTGCTCACGATTTGTCACCTATTCATGATGTATCACAAACGATCTACTTGGCCGAAGTGGTGCTTTTCAGATTTATCCACTGTAAATTTCAAATTTCTCACTCTCCCTCCTATGCTATGCTCCTTGAAAGATGTGCTTGTGCATGGCCCACAAGAAAAGGGAAAGGTGTTGTACTTCAATTGAGGGCACAGCAGCTACATAAATTATTTGGATTTCTTTTAAATGGGAGGTTTGTCACTTTCCCTATTTAATATTATAAAATAATTTATTTTTGTCAGTATGGACTTGTAGAATTCTATTTTATTATTTGTGTCATAACACAACACAGAGTTACATATAACATAACGATGCTTTAGTCACAGATAGACCACAGATACGAAGAGACTCCATAAGAATGTATCATCTGGTGATGCTGTAGTCACCTTCATTTACGGAAATACAATCTGCAATATTTATACAATGATGAAATCCTGAGGACACATTTCCCAGAGCATATCCTCCTCAGCAAGAAATGCATGATTGTATTTATTTTGTTGCTCAAAACAGTATAGCACTGGCCACTGGAGGCTCTTTCAGTTGGCTCCTAAATCTCTTTGAGGTGCCCCCATTGTCATGGTTATTTTGAGAGCACTTTCTTACTTTCTGCAACCAGAAGATACTCATCTGTCTATTCCCTGTCCCAGCCCTAGGATAGGCCATTTCTGCAAGGAGCCCTAGTTCTTATCATTGAAGAAAGATATTAGAAACCAAGATCTGGGCAAAGGATGTTATTATCTCATTTAGCACATGGATATCAATCAAGGATCAGTAAACAGTGAAGTAAATATTGAAATGTGAAAGAGAAAAGAAATCCATTGCAAGCAATCTCTAAGAAAAGTATGTTAAACCCAGGGCATAGGCAAGCAAAGAAAGAAAGGCAACATTGTCAGAGCTAAGCTGCTATATCCAACTAGAATAGCAAGCTATGGAGAAAAAAAAATACATTTGCATAAGAAAAAGCTCATGGAAACTGAGAAAAAATGGTTACTGTAATTGAAAAGTAGCTTTAAGAAGCAATAGGGACATTGGAAAATAAAGATAAATCTGAGAAAACAATACTAAACTGCATAAGAATGTAGTATATATAAGACTCAACCATGCATCAAGGAAATTCAACCAAGAGTTTTAGAATGAAAAAATAAATAAAATCATGAGGTAGAAACTGTTAAAGAAATAATGCAATATTTCTCAGAGCAGAAAATTGTAAATCTTTGGATGGCAGTGACTGAAAAAGATGCATCTTGATACATCATCTTGAATCTTTAAAACATCAAGTATGAATATACTAAAAGCTTTTGTGGGGGGATAACTGGGTCCTTAACAATGGAAAACAACTATTGATGTCACATATCTCAACTTCAAAATTGAATGTTAGAAAAAAAATGGCAGAAGAATTTTAAATGCATTTTCATTTTGGGAATCTCTACCCCCATTAAATTTTAAATAAATTATTAGATTAGAATTAAAACATTTCCTGATTTATAGGAAAGTGAGAAATGCCGATTCTGTCAGCATCTCTAAGGGGATTACTGGATGTCATGGTTCCAACAAAATGAAAGAGAACATCACAAAGCAGAAAGACCTATATCCTGTCAGGAGAGGGGAGGCTGGGGAGGAAGGAAGTTTATTCCAAAGATTCTTTGGAATAAAATAAACATAAATGACAAAATGACAAAGTAGAGCAGTTGGCCCAGGACCATGCAGGGGAATGAATGGCTCTTCAAGGATGATATTCAAGAAAAATGTAACTTCAGGAGCTGGGTGTACGGCTCAGAGACAGATCATATTTAACTTAACATGTGGGAGGCCCTGGGTTCTGTTTGTGGCACTAAAAGCGGGTAAACCCTCCCCCTCAAAATAAAACTAATTTCTGAAATTGTGTACTATTGGTGAGAATCTGAACAACTTAAGCAGCTTCTAAAGAGCAGATGATGAAATCCAGTTAGAAATGCCTGCTGTAAAAACAAAAAAAAATCTGTAAAACAAAACAAAATAATTTGTGAAAGAATGTTATACTAGAATACTAATTGATGTATAGTAATATCTATTACATATACATCAAAAAATATATAAATAATATATATTCATTATACTCTCAACGTAAACATGGATTGATTAATATAGCTATATCACTATTAGGAGGCAGGAAAGAGGAAATGCTATGCTCTATGTGGCTAAATCATTATTTCTCAGAGCAGAAAATCAGTATATAATGACTAAAATAAATGGATCAATGACTGAAAAGGTTTAACTAATAAAAGTGGCGCTGTCTGAAAGAGGGCTAGAGTACTGAAAGGGTAGAAAAGAAGTAGCTGTTTCTGTTTTCTTTATTTTAACTCCATGTTTTTTATTTGTGTCTCAACTACACGCTAATTTGATGCAAAATTAAAGTATATTATAATTTAATATATGGATGAAAACTTAGGCAACGATTTAAATGTTCTATGGGAGAGAACACTGGCTGTCTAGTCCTCTATGAGTTCTCTACTGACTTGGGAGTCAATAGCATGTGATGCCATAAAAACCATGAGGTTTTGACCTTGTCCAGAGAGTAGCATGAGAGTGAGAGAAGAGGGCATGGGAGCCTCATCTGGAACCCAGACAAGCCTGAGATAAGGGTCAAGGGAATTAAATTAGGGGATAGATCATCGATCAGAAAGTAGTTGACGGTTTTGAGTTCTTGATGAGTCTCCAGGACTAATCTCCTCAACTTGTGTTAACTCATCTAAACCTCTCTGTGAGGTTGATAATATTATCTACTTTTTCCAAATGAGGAAAAGAGGGATTTGATAATTATCTCAACCCCCCAAGTCTGCATAGTGCCTAAGTGCAGGACGTGGGGTTTTAGCCAGGCAGTCTCTCCCCAGAGCTCCTGTTCTGAGCCCTCATTCCTCCAGTCCTGGGCAACACTGCTGAGAAATCATGTCAATAGGACAGAAGGGATCCTTGGGCCTTGGTGTCTACTGCACTAACAGCCATGCCTAGAAGAGGTACAGCTCTGCTTGAACAAGGGATGGGGACTTACTCAACAAAGAGTAATCAAGTGTCTGAAATGTACCCGTCTCAGTCCTATAAAACACAAAGAAATATAGAGAACTAAATATATGGCTTTGGTATTTAAGGGCCAACACTTGGGATGTTCATCATCCAGTCTAGAGAAACTACTTTAGATAACACATTCTTCCTCCTGCTCAACTCCCATTACAGAAGAGGATGCTTATGTTTGCCCTCACGGCTCTGTATTCTCAAATGAAGAAAGGGATGCTGTTTTATTATGTTTTTATTTTTGGTCTCCATGTGCCCAAAGACAGCTTGATTAGATGAATCAGCACTACTGAGTTTCTGGATTAAGCAAGTGCCCTCATTTTGAATCTAGGGATGCCACAGACAACCCAACTGGGCTAATCTGATGAGTTTTGTGCATTTTTTTGTGCATATTTGTGATGTGTGTGTGGTGCACACATACACGGAGAGCTCTCTTCTAAGGAAAATACAGAATGTGATTTTTTTTTTTTAATTGAAGCTACTTTAAAGTGACCCTTCCCATACTGATAAATGAGCTCTATTGTTCCTGGGCAATCTTCCTGTTCTATCGCCCAAGATTATTTTTTTTTCCATTCCTCTCTAATATTCCTTCTTCCCTGGTTTTTCAGGAAACCCTGAGGTACACAAAGAGCAGAGTGTAAGTTACCACCACATAAAAATGTCAGGAGTTAGGAGCTGCCGAACAAATAAAAGGCTGATGGAGGAGCAAACACCTTCGCAAAGCGTTTCTATTCTGTTCTAGCCTGCAGGCAAATTCATCTGGCTGCTCTTTTTATTTCATGCATATTGATTCTGGGACTGTTTTGTGTAGGTATCCACTGTATCTCCTCACAGAAAAAGAGAGGGCAGATAGAGGTGCAATTACACTACTTTAGCAACACAGCAGGATGTAGCCAGCGAACAAAACCTATTCTTCACTGAGGGTTTGAGCTTTCACCAAACTGAGTGCCCTAATTTGCCCTAATGTTCTGTCATCTGAGCAATCTCAGTGATCAGCACACAGGGGCGGTGCAGGGGCTCCAGCTGAGCTGAATGGAGACACAGGGAGTTCAAAGCACTTTAGCTTTAAAGCCAGCCCTTCATTAAGAAACATGAAATGCAATATTGACTCTGGTAAAGACAGAGCAATGAAAAGAGAAAACAGCGCTGGTAAAAATAGCACACATTTGCTCCCAACACCAGTATTTAATCCATTACGAAGTCATTTCTTTCCCTTTTTCTAATTCAACATTCCTTTCAAAAGCCTTTTCTGACATGGGTCAATGAAAGAAGCTATAATTATCTAACTAGCAGGTTGTAGAGCTTCAGAGGGAAAACAACATGGTTCTGGTGGCAGGCCTAGGAAGCACGGTGTCCGAGTCCCTTTGGGTGCCCGGGGGACGTCTTGGAGGCCTCTGAGACCTGATTCATCCTACTGTCACATTGAAACTTCATGTGTTCACTCTCATTTTAAAGAACCATAAAACAAGAGTCTTCAGTAAATATAGCACCTGCTTTGAGGGGGATATGAGAATGTAAATGTCTCCAAATATTCCTCATTAACAGTAGCCTGGAGCCACTCCTGTGGTAATAACAGAGCCCTTGAGTCTAATGAACTAGCCCTGATGACAAGAAATAGTTACTCGGTCTTAATTCTACCCGCTAGAAACATTCTCACAGAAGTTATCTTATTGAGGAACTCATCTGAGCATATATAAGGATTTTTTTTCAGTCCCCAATGTATAAATTAGCCCCAAATTCCAGGCTTAATAGGCTTTTCCTTGATACGGCAGAATTAACAAGTTTTAATGACCTACATTTGGCAATTTCCAAAAGTAGTGTTCTGCTCCACATGAAATGTGGGCTACAGAATCTCAAGTTATGTAGGTACATACATACACACAATATATGTTATTTTCTATTACCTTTTAATTCTGAAATTTAGGACTTGGAATTGTATATTTTGTTTCAGGAGAAGAGATGTCATTGCTGCCAGCTGTGCAGAGGCCCAGGAGGGAGGTGGCAGAGAAGCCATGCAGGGGCTCAGGAGTGTGTAAGAGAAAGAGCCCCTCCCTGCCACTCAGCACCTATTTTTTCCCACCACCTAGATCTGACTCCATTGTCAATGCCCCATTTTGGTCTACATTCTTTTATTGATCTTGATTCTTCCATTAAATTTTTCTTTTCCAGAGAATTCTCCTGCCTTATCTGCTCTATGGCCCCAGTATGTGGACAATACTTGTCACATGGTAGGTGGTCCATTATTGCTTTTCCCTTGAATTCTTGATGAAAGTCAAACCTAAACTTACAAAGTTATAACCCAGCTGTGAGGAATCTCAATTTAGTGTGCATCTGATTGATAAGGAAACATAGTGGCTTGCTTCAGAAATGCATTTCTGGAGTGGGCAATCCAGGACCACAACTGGTCACTTGGAATCTGTTCAAGCCGTCCCCTCATCCCCATGGGGCTGACTCTTGCACTTGAAATGTGAACTTCCTTCCAGGTCGGCATGAGTCTGATAGATGGCGATTTGGAATGGGTCAAAGGTGGGCACGAAGACTTGGAGAAGTGGGTAGCATCAACTGCCTAAAAAAAAAAAAAAAAAAAACAAGGATTCTGCCACCACAGCAGGGCTGAGAAAGAGATAGAGTGCACATGTTGATGGATGATAATTGTCACATGAGGATATGACGGAGTTGGTGGCCTTGGTGGGGGAGGGGGAGGTTCAAGTGCCTCACATGGAATTTAAATAACCCCATGCCTGCTGAGCCATGGCATTGCGCAAATAAGTCATTAGAGCAAATGCTCAGGGTCTGCCTGGCATTTGGAAATGAATGAGGAGCTTACCTGTGATTAAATAGAAACCAAGCTCTAAAGCTCTTGTGACTCCATAAAAAGGTCACTGTACGCTGAAAAAAATATGCCTCATTCAAAAATCTGGGCTTAACTTCAGAAAATATGTCGCTGTTGTGCAATATTAGGTAGCTCACTTAATCTCTTCTAGTCTAGGTAGCCTTATCTGCAAAAGGTATTAAGGAGAATGCTCTTCCTGATGGCATTCGATAATAAAATGCTGGGTTAAAAAAAAAGATATATAATAGGACAATTTATTGCCTCACTTAACCAGAAGTGAGAGAGTGGGTACTGAAAACTTGGTGAACTTCATGGCTTGTGGATAGTGTAAAAACAAGGGCCCTCCCACCTTTTAGTGCTGCCACCTCCTGGATATGAGGTAGCTAGCTGCGCGGGCTCCAAAATTTCCATCCTTACAAGCATACTGCCAAACAAAGATGGGAGGTGATAGGAACATCTCATTAGATTCTCATTGTTAAGAAGGAAAATACTCAAGGAAAGTATGTTAGGTGAACTGAGGCAGGCACAGAAAGATAAAGGCTGCTTGTTCTTTCCCTCCTTTATGAAGGCTGAAAACACTGATCACTCTTAAAAAGAGGGTAGAAGAAATGTCACTGGAGGCTGAGAGAGGTGAGGGAGGGAGACAGGTAGAAAGGATAATGGAGACCAACATATTTCAGGATAAGAGAAGCCGTTTTAATGTTCTAGAGCAGAATAGGAAAAATTATCTATAACAGTTCATCATACATTTCAAAATAACTAGAGTAGAAGAGTTTGAAGGTTTCCAACACATAGAAATGATAATATATGAGATGAAGGAACTGGTAATTGCCCTGATTTGATCATAGCACATGGTCTATACGTTGACTTCTGTACTTTACCCCATAAATAAGTATAAATATGTCAAATGAAAAATGGAAATTAAAAAGAAAGGACGTTTATCCCAGATGTCTCTTCGGTGTCCAACTGGGATTTTGTGTCCAGTTGGCAGGAACCAGGTACCATCAATCCCCAATCAACCCATGGTGATGGGAAAGACATACAAGATTGACCATGACTAGCAGGAGTCACACTCTGGGGTCTTGGTCACTGCAGCTATTCTTAAGGGCAATGCAAGTCTGATGGTAAAGGAGAGAGGAAGGAAACATGCTTCTTTGGACACCGAATCCACAGATTTTTTTCTTTTTCTTTTGAGGCTTAAAGTGATGAGAACAGAAGTGCACTTTTTAAACTATAGTCACTGTGCTTGTTAAAGTTTATTCCCGTCATATTTTTACTAACAAACTTTCATACCTGGAGTATTTTCCTTCATTTTTTCACTGTGAGAAACTTGATAATAAATCTGGGTTAACCATAAAAGGGAGGAATATCAAGTTCTCAGTTTCTGAACTTAACTGGTTTTCTAACTTAACTGTTTGCTGTTCTAATTAAGACTTCTGCCAGCTCTCTCTGGGGCCTGAATGTCTTCTGTCACATCAAAGACAAGAGGGCAGCAGACATGAACCCTAGGGACCTCAGGGCATAGTCTATGACCTGGCTGTGGACAGCCACCTCCTGGGGCTGCTCACCAGACCATTCATCCTTTTCTGGAAACATCGCCATGGACACAGGTGTATACCATGTGGCCCAGCCCTGCATCAGCATGGGACAGGGCACAGTCTGGAGAAAACACTGGGCTGCAGCTGGCGCAGTCATTCTCTCATGCACCTGAGAGCTGATGGAGCAGAGCACACTGTGAGGCAGGGTGCAGGTGGGAAGGGCTCTGTCCTGCGGTTCCTGACATCCTCAGCATGGCTCTCATTCTTTCCATCCTGTGGGAGACTCCTAGGAACTTGTTTAGGGCAGAGTGATTTCAAATCAGTAAGGCACTCAGCAGGATCCTCTTCTTCTTTCCTTGATGTTTTTCATTCCTGACCACTGACCACCCATGTGATAGTCAACTGGTTTCTTCCTACCTTTTGAGGTTCAAAATTTAAGTTTCTGAGGAGAGCATAGAAATAATCAGCAATATGAAATAGGCAGAGGAGACCAATTTTCCTTCAGGCTTGATAAACATTACCCATCTGGGGAGAAAGGAGAATCAGGGGGAAATCAATGAGAGCTTTAGTGTTGAATTGGACTGCCATGCACACACACACACATACACACATGTGTGCATGTGCTCACATACATGCTGCTGTAGTCACACATGCACTCATGCACACTCTGGTATACACATTCTTTCACATGCACACACTCATACAAGCACTTATGCATATACACACTCACATATGCACATACTTACATGTAAACTGTCACATGTAATCATCCATTCTCTCACCTGTTCACATGCATATGCACACTCACATTTAAAGTCTCACACGTGCATATACACATATACACATTCACACACCTCTCTGCACATCCACAGACTCGCACACATACAAGCACATGTACATGGAAACATACATGCACACGTACAGAAGATCATACACACACATGCACAGTTATAATCTTAAGTGCACACACATACACACTGTCATATGTACCTTCACATACCTGCATGAACACCCTTACACATGTGTACAAAATCTCTTGCACATGTGCACATGAGCACACATATATTTTGCACCTCCTTTGCAACCACCCCAAACTGACCCTGGATTGGAGTGATGAAACTCCTAAGTAGGTCTGTGAAATCTGGAAAAAAAAAAGGGAGCTAGTTTCTCTTTCTTGGGAGGTTCACAGACCTCCAGAAGAATGTGCGGGTGACAAAACAACTCTATAGAGAGTCTTACTGAGTACCTGGTACATCAGAGTGTCATGGGAGGAGAGGAGGGATCTTGGTAAAACAGGGATATAGATGAGATGGGACTGAGTACAACAGGCACAAGGGACCAGTGAGACGGGTCCCTGGACATCTTAAGAGACCCTAGCCTGGCAGAGGACCTTGAGGATTCCATTGCATGCCTGAACTATCCTCCACTTAGATCCTGTGTACAAGCCTGAGGAAAAGGAGGTGCTGACGGCTGAGATTCAGTTTGGATCACTGCAGCAGAGCAGGGGTTCAAATAGCAAAGAACTGCATTTTGGCAGGAAAATGAGAACCTGGCATATTGGAGTGCGTGAACTGAATTTATTTCATTTTGAGACATTCAACCAATGCCTTATTATGCTTAAGTCAGATTCAGCAAGATTTTTTTTTTTGGAGCTGGTGTTTCTTTTATATATTTATCTATTTACCTACTTATTTACAATCAAAGAACATAAACTAGTATCACCAGCCAGTTAATCGAAGGTCTGGAGTTGCAACCAGCCACCAGGCAAAGAGTCTTCTCTACCTAGTGAGGTCTTTTTTTTTTTTTTCTGGTTTGGTTTGGTTTCAAATAAATTTTATGGTGGAACACACACACACACATACACAAAAATTGACAAATTATAATAATCTGGCTTGATGAATTATTATAAATAAGTCACCCATGGAAATAAAAGTCAGGCCAAGAAATAGAAAAAAGCTACTTATAGTCACTATCATGTTCCTCATCTCCAAAAGTGAACATAATCCAGACTTCTGGTGCCAGAATTAGCTTAGCCCACTATGGGATCTTATATCAATGATAACAGGTGTGCAGCCTTCTGTGTTTGACATCTTTCACTGTCTCCATATCTACCCTTCTCTCTCTCTCTCTCTCTCTCTCTCTCTCTTTCTCTCTCTCTTTCTCTTTCTATCTCCCCAACATACACAAAAAGCACTGACGATCTCAGTCAATTCCTATGAATTTCTGAAACAGTATACATTAATTTGCCCAATTATTTATTTTTTAGTCCAACCATATTATAATAGTTCGGGATGGAGTCATACCTATTTTATTCACTGCTGCAATCTCAATGCATAACAATGTCTGACATGCAGTAGGTCTCCAATAAACATTTGCAGAATGTACAAACTGATGATTTAGGCAGGGTCTCTAAAATATTTCTTCAGATACACATTCTCAGTGTGGAAATGGGATTTTGTGTTATTTACCTGATTTTTATTATTTACACACTGTACCACGACTCAGATCACTTAGAAATGCCTCTTTGCATTTGAAGTTCACTGTTGACATTAGATTTGTTCCTTAATTTTAGATGCAGGAGAAGGGGCTTTTAGTTCAGGAGCAAACTTTTCTGTTGCAGATCCCAGGAAATGCATTATGGAAGGAAGCAGGGCATGGTGTAGACAAATGGGGACCCACACAGCAGAATGAGCTACTTGATCTCAAAGTCTTGGAGATGGGTCTGGGATCATTTTGTTGAATGAACCAGAAGTTGAGTTTTCAAAGTTAGCAATGAAGAGCTATATTTTCTTGTTCTTCTCAGATCTGATGTTTCATGGAAACAGCTATCTGATGAGTAGCCGAGTGCACACTCCATGAGTGTCTGCTTCTCAGTGTACTTGTTCTCAATGAGATTCCAAAAATAGCAAACATATCAGGACAACAGCTGGCCACCCTCCACTCTCACCTCCACAACCCACACTGAGGGACAAGGTTCACTCTCTTGGGATGACTGAGTAAAATAGAAGAATAAACAAACAAAAAACTGTGAACCTATTAGAGAAAGAACCCAAGAACGAGGACATTGTGCCACAAGAGTGACTTGAGAGTTTCCAATTCAATGTGACCTCTCATTATTGTGAATTTCTATGACCATCATGCAGTTCCCTTGGCCAGTGTCATTGTGGAGAATAATGAAGTGGACAAATTCTATACCCATTAGGATAGAATCAAGTACAACAGCAACCTAGACCTTTCTATCTTCTTTGTAGAAAATAATATTAAAGACCTCTTTAAGTTAGAAGTGTGTATTTAAACAGATAAGGACACAGAAACAAGGAGCCAAAATGGTTTGAAAAAGTGATTTAAAATTGTTCTTCCTCCTTAAAATCATCTGTCTTTGTAAGATTCAGAATTTCATGGGAGGGTCAGTGAATGATACTGAGTCGTTATACAATCAAAAGGTCTTTCACTTTGCCTGTATTTTAAAACTTGAAGATCCCAGCAAACACAAACTCAGCATTCTCTGTATTAGACGGACTAAATGAAGGTTAAAAACAGAGCAGCAGAGAAATAACTGAGTTACGGAAAAGTGAGCTGGAAAGAAATTTACTTCCTCCATCCAGAAAAGAAAGGCTTTGCCAGCTGCCTTGGAAGAACTCTGTATTTGTCTTAACAAGATGGAATCACGAGTTTAATGGACAATCCTGCTAGAAGCTGCAATTGAAGTTCAAAGCAGAAAAAAAAAAAAGAAAAAGAAAAGAAAGAAACAATTAGGGTTAAGAGGACTGAACTAAAAAAAGCATCTATCTTCATACTCTGTTCAGATGGGAATGTGGGGAAAAAAAAGAAACCAATAGAGCTATCTAAATCATGAGAGTTTCCCATCTGTTACATTTTATTTCTTATTATGCTTACAAATGCTTGCTTGTTAAATAGCCTCTAGGCCCATGTTAATATACAGATTAGACACATAAGTCATCTTAATATTGCCCAAGTGAGATAGGTGGCTAATCTACCCCTCCTAGGAAGAGATCAAGTCTGAAAGTAAACATGATAACCCACAACACAACTAAATGGAAAATATTATACAGTTTCTATTTGTGAAGCTGCATGGATGAAGTAATTACTGCTTTGTAGTAAATTTCTTAACCTAAGAATTTTTGCCATATTTTTATGTTGTGAAATTACAAGAAGTTGACAAAAATAAATATGAAATTTCTTCTTCTTTTTTATTGGGTTTTAATTATATCTGAGATCTAATTAGCCTCAAAGAGGGAAGGGTGGCGTTTTCATCTGCATATCATCCCAGCAAGTCCTGTGCTACTCTCAGCCCCTCAGTTAGTCATGGTTGATTTCTGGAAGTCAATAGGCACTTCCACCACCATGTCCTTTCATAACCTGACAATATGGCTACTTCATCATCTACTCGAGGAATTCTGTTCACCCTTTGAGTAACAAACCACTTTTTTGACAGTGCCCAGGAAACAATATTAGAAATGTTTTACTTTAGATTCAGAGGGCTAAAAGATTAAAAAGGGAGGATTCCTGGAGGTAATCACATTCCCACGTTTACCTGTGGGGGAAATGAGGTGCAGCTGTGCCCCGGCCCTGGGGACTGGAGGTGATTCCTATGGGTAATCCACCCTCCTTCTAACCCAGGCTGCTCTCACAGCTGGATCCACTCCTGGGCCTGATCCTGACCCCTTTCCAGTGCCTGCAACAACTGGGCTTTAGACAATGAGAGCTTGAATAGCCTCTTTTTTTTTTTTATCTCGTACAATAAGGTTTGAATCAAACTATTCTCCTTGGATCATCCATTGGGTTTCTGGGTTGAGTCCTCAAAATTTTGGCGGGGATTTATTTGTTTTGATAAAGTTTTTTTTTTTTAAATTTTATTTAGGATAAAGTCATGGACACATATACACATACTTGACCACACTGACACCTACACAGTAGGCACACACGTACACACACAAGCATGCACACCTACACATGTAGCACATGTATGTCTACAGCACCCACACGACTTGCATGTCACACATGTACATACCATGCATGTTCATATGTATGTCACATGCTTATATACCACACACACTATACACATGCACATTACACACATATACATCATACACACATACCCTTGAGTTCACATGCACTATGTTCTTCCTCAACCAAAGAAAGAGGCCCTGGATTCAAGCTCTTCTCAGTCATGTGCTGACTGGTCCCATTTTCTATTGTATTTATTCTGATTCTCCTCTGGAGAACCTCAGGGCCTGGCTGAGTCCCATCACCCGATGCTTGGGTCTCTCTGCTGCCTTGTGAGCCTTAACCAGCAGCCAGGCCTGACCCCCAGGAGAGCTTGGGCTTCCCTTGGGATTTAGTTCATCCCACCCTCTTTCACCTGCTCAAACTGTAAATATGTACACTTGCTCTGATTAAAAAAAAAAAATCTGAAACACTCAAATGCCAGTATCTTTTGCTTGACATTAATTAGTTCCTTGTCCAAAACTTGGTCAAATCTAAGGATCCGTAAAGATACAGCCAAATTAACAAAGATGATTACTCTTCAAAGGAACTGTAAAAGAAATTATTTTGTAGGCCCAAACATATATATTTTTTTTTGGTATGTAGATAAAATTTAACTAACCAAGGTTTTATGTCATAAAAAGCATATTAGCTTAATTCAAGAGACTTCTGAGACAGAAGCATACGCTGCATACTAAAATGCAAAATTCAAGACTTATTAGCCTAGAAGCTCCACTCCACACCCAGGGGTGAGGGGACTTCCCCTGTTAGACATCAGTGCACAAATGTGTCCCTAAGAGTCACAAGTCCTCATGTCCCCAACTGAAAGCAGCGATATTCCCTGGGAAAATAATTTAAGAAAGTGAATAGATGGAATTGTCATCCTATGATGGAAAGTTAACAGGCAGGCAGGGAGGTGTTTGAGGGCTATGACAAAGCAGTATGACAGATTCTGAATTTTTAAGAGTTTCTTTCTTTCTTTCTTTCTTTCTTTCTTTCTTTCTTTCTTTCTTTCTTTCTTTCTTTTTAACTTTATCTGTCAGAAATTTTTCTGGAGAGGAGTGCTGAAGATAGGATATCCCTCAAAATCAGAGGCAAAAATGAACTTGAAGGCAGTGTTGCCAGCTTCATCTGGCAATCACAAGGGACCTGGGAAGCTCAATGCAGGACTCACTAGAAAGTCATGGAATCAGAGGGAAGGGGTGTGCACATTCAGGGTACAAGACATTCAGCTTCTTCAATAAAAGCAGGTTAAAGATTTGGGGGAGTTGCCTCAAAAGGCCATGGTGCCAAAATAAAACCAAGAGAAGACTCTAAAGGAACTTGATTAGGAATTAACTCAGCCTAAATAATATATTTTAAGCCAACATTCCTATGTTGCAAAATGAGAAAGTTCATCAGTAAATTGTAAAACACCCAAGTCACCCATTCAAGAAACATAAACTGGGTGGAAGAGGACTTCAGGGAAAAGTATGTGCAACTGGAACTTCACACACTATGACACTACATGATTAGCTCAGCCTGGCCTGTGCTGGACACAGAGTGCAGTCTTTTAAGACATCTGCAATAAAAAGGGAGATGCAGGAGAAAGAGCAGGAGCTAAGCTGAAAGAGATCAGTGTGTCCTTGGGAAAGTTATGAACAAACACTCTCTAAACGTAATTAACTTATTTGGAAATCAGGAATGATAAGATCTACTTTTAAGCTTTATTTCATTTAGAAATGCAATGATTGACAAGAAGTATGCACTCAGAAATGCTGTTGTTCCTGTCTTCTTGAAAATTTATGTGCAAGGGATTACTCACATGGTAGCATTGAAAATTTCAGTCTAGTCCCCGTGTCCTTTCAATTGATTCCCTATACTCTAATTAGCCTAATGTGTTTGTTAGGGAAGAAAGACTTTTTCTGTCCTCTCTTATGTTCTAGTCTGGGGGCCTATGAATCAAACCAGCAAAAGAAAGATTCTCGGGAGAAAAGGTGCTAATTCTTCACTTAATGTTTGTGCACAAGAGAGTTTTCAGAAAAGAAGTGAAACTCATGTAGTTAAAATTGGGGGATTGTGTACTATTTGAACAAAGACAGTTTGGACTTCAAGGGACAACAAATCATGGAGAAGTGACCAAGAAATACATGGGGGAACTCATGGGGAATGAGGATTATTTTAGCTGGGGATAGCTATACAAACTCGTCTCCATGTTGGCTCTCCAGCTGTAAAGATAAGAATCGCTCTCCTCTTCCTGGAAGACATGAGAGGGTCGGGCACATTTACAATAAAAATGTATGACCTTCATTTAGGAAGAAAAGAGGAAGGCACGAGGTAAGATAAAAAAACAAAAATCAGGTTAAAAAGAGATATGAAGGAAGGACAAGAAAACAAGACTTTAATTAAAAGTTCGGCATACTTTTCCAGACCTGTCACTCCATAAACCTCTTTTCCAGAACAGTTGCTACCAAATGGCTGAAAAATCTTTAAACCTACCAGTGCTCCAGAAACCATCTTGAGATTGTCGGGTGATACTATTCCTACATGCCTGTCCATATCTGCCCCTCACTGAATTTCTTTTAAAAGAAGAACCAGGAATTTCTAGAATATGTCTCTCTCTTTAATTTGCCCACATTCTGCCTCGAATGTGTGGATCTGTTTCCTAAGTAAACCTCTGTTTGTGCCTCCTGCTGACTGTGCGGAAGTCCTTTTCTATCACATATGCCAAGAACCTCGTTGATTCTGAGCTGAGTTGTGCCTCCTCTCATAAACTCCTCAGACACTTCTTTGGAAAAACTTCTTCTCCTATGGCAGGTAGAGAGTTCTTACAGCTGTTGATTTTCAGTTATTTACAGATCGAAATAATCCTCACGCCAAAGTAGTATATTTTGGGGGTGGTACATTCTGATTCCCTGTTCCTACCTTATGTTCAATAGTTAAATTATGTTTGTGACTTACTCAGAATAATAAAGATCTAGAAGGATATTGCTTGAATGAAGCTTCTGAGTTTCTGATTTTGAAAAACCAGCCCCTACCTCAGAGCAAAGCCTGTCCAAGGAAGGGGGAGTGACCCTTGTCCTTGGAAAGACCCACAGAGCACTCCTAGGCACATTCCCACCCTGCTGAGTTGTTTATCTACAAATAACAGGAGAGATCTGCTGTGCTAGGTGTCCCTGACTCAGTCAGGTTAGGTGGGGACCCATAGCAACCCCCTAGCAGCCACCAATCAGCATGAGACAGGGAAATACCTGGGATGCCAGATGACCCCCGAGTAGTTTATGGTGGTTGATAACATGTTGAGAAACCACGTAGTTCAGCATGAACACCCCTCTTGGCTTAAACCAATCAGTTCATATGACTCCCCCTCTTGTAGTAACCAATCACCCCTACCCAACTTGCTCCCGCCAGTGAATGTGCTAATCATGTTTCAGAGTTGTTGTTTGATTTTCCCGCGGTGTGTGATGATTTGCTAAGAGATACTATGATGTATGTGGGGTCCCTGCCTTCCCCAAAGAATGTATAAAAATGCTGCAAACCCTGGGCTCAGGGCCTCTCAGCGTCACCAGTTGCTGTGTGTGTGCGCGTGGAGGACCGAGCTGGCTCACGATAAACACCTCTTTGCTGCTTACATCAATCTCGGTCTCTGGTGGTCTTTTGAGGGTCCCAAATTCGAGCATAGCAATATCTGGAGGCATCTCACAATTGTGCTCAAGTACAATTCAAAGGAGGCTCTTAGAAGACCAGTTGCTCAGAATTTTTGCCCCATCCAATAGAAGTTTTAATAAATTTTCAGGTCAGTATTTTTAAAAGCAAAATTCATGTGTATCTCTTTGAGGTCTTGCCATTTATTTTATTCAATGTAGTCACTATTATTATATTCTGGGGTGGTCCTGGCAGACTTGACCTCCCAGTAAAGATGAATATTAATATTGTTGCTATATGGGTTTTAATCTCCATATAAATATGGAAAAGTGCTTGCCAATTTGAAGTTTAATTAACCCTCTTAGAACAGTTTCCATCTAATTCACAGAGAGGTACTTAGTGTACAAGTGTTTACAAAATTATGAATATTAGAAATTGCCATTCACAAACTCTAGGATTCTAGTTTTACCTGGGTCACAGAAAATGATCTAGCCCACTAGACAGTAATAAAAGAGTAAAACTTTAAGGAGTCTGGCTCCCTGCCCAACATTCCCAGTCCAGAAAAACTTTTCAATCATAAAATCAGTGACAATAACAGTCTTTTCCTCCTAACAATGCCCTCTGCTATATCCAGTTCATAAATGTAGGATTATTAGTCTTTTCATACCCTAAAATGAATACATGCTCCCAAATGCATCTTGGAATAAAGAACCATAAAGGATCTGTCTTACTCATTGTGATCCATTCTCTCTCTCTCTCTCTCTCTCTCTCTCTCTCTCTCTCTCTCTCTCTCTTTTTTTAACCATTTCCACTGCTAGACAAATAAAACATGTACATTTATGGAGGAATTAATTCCTTGTGCTTTTTTCTCTTTAAGTTAGATATTTCCTAAGTCCAGGCAGAGAAGGTAAGCTATCAATTTAAAGGCTGAAACACCACCAAATATTTTGAATTGACTCTAAACCCAAACGTATACACAATCGAATGTTACTACATTCCATAACTGGAGTTATTCTTGTTCCTGGCCTTTGCTGACTGAAGACCACCAGCTGCAATGAATTATGCTCAACTGAACAGTGGTTCTGTGACAGTAATAAATGAGGACCAGAATAACACCACAAAACATATATCCACTTGAAACTTGAGGTTAGATTTCAGGACTTGATGTTCAGCCTGGTTGGAATCTGCAGCCTCCAGATGCAGTTGACAGATATGATTGCATTGGACAGATGCTGGCTGGCTTGGATGTGCTATAGTCTCTCTGCATCGGCAATCAATCCTCAGCCTGGGATGGTTTTCAGTTTTATCCCTGGAACATCTCAAAAAACTGTAATTGAATTCATTGTTGATGGCACAAGTAGGTTTCAAAAAGTAGGTACGGTTTGTTTGATTTCTTAACATATAAAGCCAATGGCACCATACTCCAGATAAATGATCTTAATCATTTATTTAACATTGATCTGATATCCAAGTCCACCAGGAAATGGTTTCATCCTCATGCACACCTTTTGATACAGCAACAAGTCAGCCCTGCCCTCTTCCTGAGCTCCTTTGACTTGAAAACACATGGTATGGATTACGATCTGTAAAAGGCATTCACTCCCCTCACCCCCACACAACTTTTCTCAAAAGACTCTCACTCCAAGTCAATCTCAAATACAGCTCAGGGTGTTGCCTCCAGGCCATTCCTGTCTTCCCAGAAACCTGTTTTTCTTTCACTCTGTGTTCCCACTGAGCAATGAATGACCTTTATCTCTGATGAAAAACAAGACACAGCGTGTGTATCACTTCCAGGATTGAATGTCTCCAAATATATAATACATATGCAATGTCTGTTCTGCAGAGATATAGAAGAGATTGCTAGACAGAAAGAAAGCTTCAGGTGGTGAGGCTCCAACCATCTGATAGCAATTTCACAATTTCTTCACATCTCCTTAAAATTTAAACCAACAGTTATTGTTTTAAAAATCAGGTTTATTTACTTAGGTTTATTTACTGCATCTTTTTTTTTCTTTTTTTTTTTATTGGTTGTTCAAAACATTACAAAGCTCATGACATATCATCTTTCATACATTTGACTCAAGTGGGTTATTTACTGCATCTTAAAGACTGAATTGTGTTCAAAGGAAAAAACCCTAGCTCCCAATATGACTGTTAGGAAATGTGTTTATAAGGAGGTGACCCCCAAAAGCTCACGTGTGAGACGAGAAAGTTCAGAGGTGAAATATGAGCGTCTTAACCTAACCAGTGCATTCATCCCTTAATAGGGATTAACTGGGTAGTAACCAGAGGCAGGTAGGATGGGGCTGGAGGAGGTGGGTCCCTGGGGTGGAGCCTTTGGTGGGGATGTTTTGTCCTTAGTGATGGGAGCTGTTTCTCTCTCTGCTTCTTGGTGCCAGGTTCCCAGCTGCTTTCCTCTGATGGTTCTTACACCATGATGCGCTGCCTCACCTGGGACCCTCAGTCTATGGACTGAGAACACTGAAACTCCGATCCTCAAAATAAACTTTTCCTCTTCTAAAATTGTTCTTTTCAGGTCTTTTGGTCATAGCAACAAAAAAAAAAGATGACTAAAACAGGAGGTTATTCCAGTTAAATGAAGTCATAAGGGTGGGGCCCAGTCAGATAGAACTGGTGTCATTATAGGAAGAGATGCTAGAAGTGTACAAGCTGAGAACAGACCATGAGAGGACACAGTAAGAAGGTGGCTGTCTGCAAGGCAAAAAGTTAGGTATCAGGAAAAAGCACATCTTCTGCAGTCTTGACCTTGAATTTCTAATCTCCGGAATTGTGAGAAAGTACATTTTTACTATTTAACTAATTTGGCTTGTGGTATTTTGTTACGGCAACCCTAAGAAACTCATAATAGTCCATATGGGGATTTAATTAAGGTTTTAAGTTCTTGGTTTGGGTTTAAAATAAGTTGCAGTGTTCAACAATACAGTAAGGTGATTATAATTTAAAACAATCGTGTATTTTGTGAAGAACTAGGAAACAGAAGATTGAAGGTTCCTATCACAAAGAAATGTTTAAGGAGATGGAAATGTTTATTGCCTGATTTAATCATTACACATTACATACACATATGAGATTATAACACTACCCCATAAATAAATGTTTATACGCTAAGCAACATGAAACTTCATTTAAAAAGAAATTTTTTAAAAATGCAATAAAATCTTTAGCTTAAAAATATTTTCTACTCCTAATTATTAACAATAATTCTGGATTGGTAATAAGGTAGCAACAATTTTCTAAGGTTTTTTGTTTGTTTTTGGTTTTAGTGTTTTGGGTACTGGTAATCAAACCCAAGGGTGCTTAACTACTGAGCAACATCCCCAGCCTTTTTAATATTTTATTTTGAGACAGGGTCTTGCTAAGTTGCTTGGGGCTTCGTTAAATTGCTGAGGCTGGCCTAGAACTTGAGATTCTCCTGCCTCAGCCTTCTGAGTCGTTGGATTTACACTATGCCCAGCTAAAGTTCCCTCTTAAGCCGGTACTAGCTATCTTTTGATCACAGGCAATAAATCTCGTCAAAGAGATTTATACAAGATCACAGAACACTGAAACCAACAGGCAGCTCATGGATTTTCAAGAGAAACTCAGACCTCCTGTGCAGTTCCATTCAAATGTAAATGCCATGCTGAGGAAACTTGCAATTCATCTGCCCACTTTCTTTAGGTTTGGAAGCAGAGGAATAAAGTTGCTGGTACCCTGCTGTTTAGGTTCAAAGGCAGGGAGCAAAGACAGAGCCAGGGGCTATTACAGGTGAGAGCTCTTGTCAGAAACCCTGGCTCACAATGAGACTCTTCAAAGCAATTTGTTCTGTTTGTCATCTAGGAAAAAATGCCCCACTCCCAGGACCATGCTGTAAGAAGGCATTCCCTCCCTTGATCTGGACTCTAGGTAGAAGAGAGAGAGAAATTCCTCACATAAAGTTCAATCTCACATTAATATATACTGAGTAAATATTACCTATAAGACTCAAAATAACTCAACCCCAAATCTTTAATTTAATAAATTTCAGGTTTGCAGTGCCTCAAGTGGCTTCCAAAAGCAAATCATCTCTGAAACCTCTGTGGATCTCCCATGGTCTCTTAATCAGGGTCCAAAATAATTCCCATCAACAATGCATCCAAAAAATAATGATTTATAGAAAAATCACAAAATATTTGAGGAAACAAGACACAGTGAGCAAAAGTCAGAGAAATATTGTAGAACTGGAATTGCAAAGTTTGCAGATGTTAAAATGATAATTTATTTATTTATTTATTTTTAAGAGAGAGAGAGAGAGAGAGAGAGAGAGAGAGAGAGAGATTGATTTAATATTTATTTATTTAGTTTTCGGCAGACACAACATCTTTGTTTGTATGTGGTGCTGAGGATAGAACCCAGGCCGCACGCATGCCAGGCGAGCATGCTACCACTTGGGCCACATCCCCAGCCCTAATTTATAGAATTTAAATGCTCAACCGTTTATCAACATAATGAGGTTAGCAAAAGGATAATAGGATAAAGCCAGAAAAATGAGAAGAAGAACCAAATAGAGCTCCAGAAATGAATATATGAGTACAATTAAAATCCCAATGAAAAAAGAAAGTACAATAGATTTCAAATGGCAGGAAACAAAATGAATGAGTTGTATAATGTATCAAAAGGAATATAACATAACACAATCCAGGGTATGAAAGTATGGAACTATGAAAGTGAGGTAAACAGATATAGAGGTTGGGTAGAAGGATTTATAGTGCAACTAATATGATTCCATCAAGTAAGGAGGGAGATAATGGAAAAATAAATAACAGGTGAGAATTTTGCAGAACTAATGAAGGACTCCACTATTCAGATTTAGAGAGCACACCCCACCCCATGCAAATAAACAAATACCCATCCACAAACACAGGCAAACTAAAGATAGGTTATTATGGGAAATGACTTCTCAAAGCAGCATGGAATGACCAAAATTTAAAAATATATAGTACAAATGAAGTAAGGAGAAAAATTAACTGTCAACTTTAAACTGTAAATTTAAAAACATTTTAGTACCTGTTTTGTGAATTAGTGTGACTCAAAAATGTATGCGAATTGACCAAAAAAAATGAAGGTTTTCTTCTTTTCAAAAGATGCTCATTAATGAAATTTTTAAAGGATACACCTCAGGGAGACTGAAAATGATATAATTGAAAGGTCTCAGATTCTTGAAAGAAAAAAAGCAAAAACAATGGAGTATTACTCTGCATTAAAAAATGACAAAATCATAGAATTTACAGGGAAATGGATGGCATTAGAGCAGATTATGCTAAGTGAAGCTAGCCAATCCCTAAAAAACAAATGCCAAATGTCTTCTTTGATATAAGGAGAGTAACTAAGATCAGAGTAGGGACGAAGAGCATGAGAAGAAGATTAACATTAAACAGGGATGAGAGGTGGGAGGGAAAGGGAGAGAGAAGGGAAATTGCATGGAAATGGAAGGAGACCCTCAGGGTTATACAGTGGAGGGGGTAGAGAGAGAGGAGGGGAGGGGAGGGGAGAGGTGGGGAGGGGGGAGGGTGGAGGATGGGAAAGGCAGCGGAGCACAACAGACACTAGTATGGCAATATGTAAATCAATGGATGTGTAACTGATGTGATTCTGCAATCTGTGTATGGGGTGAAGGTGGGAGTTCATAACCCACTTGAATCAAAGTGTGGAATATGATATGTCAAGAAATTTGTAATGTTTTGAACAACCCACAATAAAAAATTAAAAAAAATAAATAAATAAAAACAAGTGCCAAACTGTTGAACATGAATAAATGTGATAGAGATTGAATATAAAACAATAACTGCTCAAAAGGGGTAGATGCAAAGTTAAAGTTGAATATCGGACATCATGGTATATACTGTGGGCAGAAAGCAGAAATTAGGGATCTACAAGTCCATGTATTTTTAAAGACAGGGCGTGGATACCTGTTTAATTATTAAAATGTGTAAAGTACCTGGCAAACAATAAAAGCAAGATTGCAGCAAAGAGAAAAGAGATGTTCACTAAATGAAGCAGTCCAGTAAGTACTCTAGGTTTAGAAAGCATATAGAATATATAAAAAATAGGGGAAATAGAATCCACAAAAACTAGAATAGAAATATAATCTGATATCTTAGAAATTACATTGCATATTCTGTGGCACCACATTTCCATTATAATATGAAGATTGTCAGATAAAATTCCAGCATGATAAGAGAATGAAAATTCAAATCAAGCCCAAAATTAATTAAAAGAGGATGGCTTGACTACATTAAAATCAGACAAACTAGACTTAAAGAAAATAGACTTAAGAAAATACATTCTGATAAACTTACTAACTGATCAGGATGATATAATAATAAACATGTAAGTACTGACAGAGCTGAAGGAGAATTTGTGATTTTCACCTTGTGACAAAGATGGTCACACATTGATGACGGTACCTGAAGTTTTTGTTGACAAAAACTAAATGAGGCATGGGAGATTTGGGTCATACTACTAACAAACATGATCTGACACCTGGTAGAAATATATGAAGTCCTTCATCCAATAATGAGAAATTTTACATCCACTTCAATTTAAAAAGGGAACATAAATATTGATTATACTACATCATGAATCAAGTATGAATACATTTTAGAGTTTCATCATTACGAAGTAAATGGTCTTTAAAGTGAAAATAAATTAGAAATCTATTATGAAATATTTAAAATAAATTACATTTGCATATTTAAAACAGTAGTGAGCAATGCATCATCGATAAGAATCATAATGAAAACATAAAACACTCCAAAATACACATGAAAATTCAAACACCTAGGCAAAAACACAATATGTCAAAAGAAAGTAAATTAGAAAAGCTTAATGAATGAAACAAATTACATGTGAAATAATGGAAAGAACTTCGAGCTTTTTCAGTGGGAAAGTGCAAAATCTGAACAGCATTAATGTTATTTTTCTTCATAAATTTAACTCTCTCCTCTCAAAATATCTGCATGTGTATATGTATGTATTTATAGTGAGGCTTGAACCTACGGGTGCTGTACCACTGAACCACATGCCCAGTCTATTATTATTATTATTATTAATTTGAGACAGGCTCTCACTAAGTTGCTTAAGGTCTCACTAATTTGCTGAGGCTGGCCTGGAACTTGTGATTCTCCTGCCTCAGCCTCTGAGTCACTGAGATCACAGGCCTGGACAACCACACCTAGGTCAAAATATTTTCATCTTCTTCTTCTTTTCCCTCTCCCTTCCTTCCCCTTCCTCTTCCTTTTTCTGGTGCTAAAATTTTCATTGCAAATTTTATCTGGACAAAATGAATTCCTTTAGAATTCAGAAATGAGGAAAACTTGCTTAACAGTAACAAAATTCAGACACAAGAAAAAGCATTCTTAATATCAGGAAATATATCTCAAATGTTTGATATTTGAAAAAATAGAGCCTTTTGGCGCGGGTCACGTGGGGCAGCACCCACAGGGGTGGTGGGGGTGGGGGGCTGTCCACCAGGATGGGCTCTGGAGTCTGCGCTGCTGCAGGCTGCCAGGGCTGCCCTTGACAGTCTCTACCTCTTGCACAGTAAGATCACCAGGTCTTGCAATTGCTATATGGAAGCACTAGGTTTGGTTGAAGCCTGGTACAAGGCCAGGAAAACATCACCATCATCTATGACTTCTACAGCCTGATCAGGCTGCACTTTATCCTTCTCTGGGGAGCAGGCAGACGGAACCAAGCAGTACCGAAGATGGGCCGTTTCAGTGGTGCAGCAGATGGAAGTGGAGAAGCCTATGCTGAAGAGTTAGCAAGCCAAGGTCTCAACATTATCCTGATGAGGCAGAACGGAGAAGCTGTGGACAGCTGTCAAAGACAGCCGACACCTACGTGGCAGAAAAGGATGTTATAGTTGCAGAATTTAGCAGGGGACAATTTTACTCTCTCTGAGGACAACCTCTGGGACATCATAAATGTGAACTCTACCACCACTAGTTGGCATGATGATCCATGTAGTGGCAAGGAGGCCTTCGCCTGCAAAGCCTGAATCCCGGTGGTCAGTCAAGTTTTGCCAACTCATGGTAATATACAGCATTCTGACATTTGGAAACACGTTTCATTTATCTGATGCATTTTATTTTTGACGGACTATCCAGTGTGCTGTTGATTCAGCCTTTGCAAGGCAAACTTAGAAAGCCTGTGATAAACCTCTGGGGCCAAGTGGATGGCCCAGAGTAGATAACCACCAAGGTGTGAGAACGGGTGAAATCGCCTGCATATCATTGCTTTGTTCCCAGGCTGCTGAAGAGTGGTGTTGACTTCAGAGCCATGGCAACCAAACTTGTCAGCTTTTAAATTTCAGATGTTGTGTTTAAAGGGAAATAGCCTGTTTTCCCCTAAACAGATGACATAACAGTCTTGGTTTTGAAATGTTCACTAGGAAGATTGTTGAAGATTGTTATTTCGTAACTGAGATCACTGGTGTCAGCTTAGAAATCTGTGGCTGGGCTGCCCCAGACAGAGATGCTATTCTTCATGAGGTCTCAGTAGACAACCCCAAGGGCTGTGCTCTTTGCTGTTTGTGTCTCAGCAGCTTTACGTATGGTTAAGTTACGAAAGAGTCTTGTCAGGGGTACACAATGCAGAAGACCTAGGCTCTTCCTTTTCAAACTAGACAAGCCTGCTGGGTTTTGTCCTGTGGGATTGCCATGTCGGATGCTGCTTCCTCCATCATATTTTTGTTTTTCTAGCTCTGGTGGTGAGTGCGTTTCTAGATTTGGATATCTAATGAGTAACCTTTTAGTCACTATCTTTTGATTTGTAATTGTGGGTAAGTAGTGATTTCTTAACCTATGATCCATTTTATAACTGAAATTTACCCCTTTAGAATTTGTTATAGCTGGTTTTCATATACCTTGCTATGTGATATGATTCTATTCCAGTAGTATTATTGATATAAGCATCAAATATCTATGGAATAGCACTTAAAATATGGACAAATTATGTGTGTCATATGATATATCTGTTGAAATAATGTTGAAAGTGTATTTTTGGTCCATGTAATCAATTAATACTTTGATTGGTGTAATGGTAATTATACACAAACCCCACAATATGGATCAGCATCAAAACCTACAGTAGAAATGTCTTTAATTCAGATTCTACAAAGACAACCATTTTTTTGCGGGGGGGGCACATACCTTACACTCAAAATTCATGTAAGTTTCTGTATGAATATGGTAGCATGTACAGATTTAAAATTCAGAGCTTAGTATTGGGACACTGCAGACACTGGTGTGAAATTATTCTCTCGCCTGGTATGCTTCTATACTTCAGCCTAAGCACATTTCTGTGTTGAACACATGAAGTTTTGTCTTTGATGTTGCTTGCAGCATTTCCAGATGTGACATGGACTCAAGAAGATCAGTACCTAAATTCCGAAGCTCCTCTGCTCCTAATCATGTCTTCTCTTCCAAACATAAGATGTGGAGCGCTTTGCACTTGGAGGCACTGTGTAGCAAAGGTTCTGGGGGAGGTGGCTAGGAGGCCTCTTGACTTCATGCCTCACTGATGGAATCTGTGGGACTTGGGATCAGCCGCAGTGCTTTCTCTAGCAACATGGTCAGATGATTCTGTGTCAGGCTGTGTGCCCAGGGCTTGTTAGGCTTCTGGATCACGTGCAGAGGTGCTGCATGATGAGAACTGGTGAATGCACCTGGCAGCGAGGCTCTGAGTTCTACCCTTGGCAGGATGTGCTGAGACATGCAGACTGTGTGGATATGGTGCAGAGTCATCCATAGCTTCAGGGAAAGAGCAAGGCCGAGGGTGTCCTTTGGTTTTCTAACTTTCATAAAATACCACCATCGAAACTCAAAATTGAGATCCCATCACTGTGGATGGGATCTCTTATTAAGGATGTGCAAAATCTGAACTTTTGAAACGTGGTCTATGAGTTGAAAATGTAACAATAAAAGCATTTGTTCTGTTTCCTCTGGGGGGGAAAATAGAGGCTTTTTTTTTTTTGTCAGATATTCTATTTGATACTATATCATCAGTGTTTTCTTTAATTTTTACAAAAACCATAATAGGTTTAATATTGCCCACATTTTACAGATAAGGAAGCAGAACGAGAGTTTATGTAATTTGCCCAAGGTTCAGGGCCAATAAATATTCTGAGCTAGTATATTTTTTTCCCTGGAATTTATTTACTCAGACAGTGTACTTGTATGATTTTTACCAATAGCCTAAGAAATTGGCTATACAGAGTGAAGAAGGGGGATAGAGAATTTTATTACTTTAGAAGTAAAATTGCCTACAGCCTTCAGTGAAATATAGCACAGTAAAAATATTGCTTCCCTGTTTTATTGGTTTAAATAAACTGAAAATCTTGGTAAGAATAACCAAACAAGCAAAACCTTAAAGACAAAGTTTGAACCACAACAAATTGAAAAAGACAGTATCAGAAACTTAAACACAACCTGGAGGAAAGGCATCAGTTGCAGTGAAAATAAATAGGATGTTGGAAGTGGGAGGGTATTCAAAGCAGACTCAGACTCATGCAGATCTCACAAAGGACAGAAATAGCCAAAGGCAGTCAAGGCTGAGATACTTCGAAAAGTTCTGGACAGTCAGTGCTCTTGTAGCTTTATGCACCATCTCTGAGTGGGGGAGTGAGTCAGGTGAAAGAAGGAAATGGAACATAGAACAAGCAGCCGCCTCTTGGTGCATGGAAAAAAAGGGAAAAGGTAGCAATCATCTACCCAACTGCTACTCTTGGTTTTCTGCAAAGAATAAAATCTTAATCATCCAAGGAAAAATGCATCAAGGATCCTTAGAATGAGGTTGGAAAACAAATGATGAAATGATGTGCAGCCTGAAGGGCTTAGACAGAAGGGTACGCATGTCACAACATGCTTGGGCATGCATCTAAAATAATATGGAGTGACTGGATATCAGGATGGATAAATCAAGAAGTATAAGATGAATTGAATGGCAACCATAGACTCTAGGTGGTAGATACACCGGGGTTAACTGTACTTTAAAAAAACAAAACATTTTGATATATATCTCAATGTTTTTATAATAAAATGTCCAGTACAGAAATATATTAAAGAAGTCTTTCTTTTTAAAAATACTCAAAAGGCAATAAGTAGACAGAAAATTGTTTATAAATAATTTTTAAAATCTCAAGCAACAATCGGCTTCAGAGCTCTCAATTTTCAGTTGAGATGGCCTCCCTCCAAACCCCCAAAACTCACATTTAATGACAAATCATAACCAGAAGGCAGTTGTTATGCACCTTGTGGGAAGTTATTGAAAGTATAAAAAGAAGGAAATGAATACAGAAAACCAACGAGAAATGAAGAAAATCTACAAGGAGAGCAGTGTTCTGATGAAAACAGGCAAACAAGCAAAACCAACAGCAAGAGCATCATTTCTCCATGAGAAAAAAATACTGAGATTATAAAGAGTCCTATTTAAGATTACATTAACATATAATATCATTTAAAGAGAATTTTAAAAAAAATGTTACTGGTTACTCTAATAACTACAATATATTTAAATTATAAAGTTTCTTTCAAACAATGGCTACAGTGTGATAATCAATGAACACACTTTTTTTCCTAAGAGAGAGAGAGAGAGAAAAGTTTTTAATATTTATTTTTTAGTTTTTGGTGGACACAACATCTTTATTTTATTTTTATGTGGTGCTGAGGATCGAACCCAGCACCCCGAGCATGCCAGGGGAGTGCGCTACCGCTTGAGCCACATACCCAGCCCCAAGAACACATTTTTTTAAAAGATGAAAATCCAAGTAGCACAGATCAGAAAAGAAACAGGAGAAAAATAGAAAATCATTCCAGGAATAAAATAAGTATTAAAAGAAGCAATTAGGAGAACGCACTTTTGGGAACAGTCAAGACAGTTAACAGAAATGGCTTGAGAAAAATGTGTGTCATAAAGTGGAAAGCGATCATAAAATATTTCAGGATAAAAGATAAAGTGATAGTTCTAGAAGACAGACCAATGATCCTTTTAAAAGTCCACTCGTATTCATGAAGCAGCTCAGAAGAACAATGGGAAAGAACGTTTATTCCCACATGCAATAGAATACAATTTTTCTAACATTAAGACAGCCTCGAGTCTGCAGGGAGAAAGTTCAGACTTGCTCAAGGAAAAAATGATACAGAATCACCACAGTCACTTGGCCATACACTAGTTTAAAATAATAACACAACTCCTTCATCCTAAGAGAATATACATCGTTTTAGTCATTTGGTTTTTATTTAAAAAAAAAACTCATAAAGGAAAATTTGATATTTTGTTCACACCCAGAAATCACTTTCAAGGTCTAAAAAGCTACAAAAATCAGAGCATGCAAACAAGTCAAGAGAAAATGTCATTTCTATTATTAAGTTCCTTCATCACATGTTATTTTATTTTATTAGCCATATACATTATTTAATTGTGCTATGTAATTACATTATGTGTGAAGTTATTAAAAACGTTTTTCTACTTACAGTGATTTGTTTGTGTGGGTAAAATATGAAACAATCATGGAAAAACAGTGTTTCCTGAGAGCCACAGACACACAGGATGTGCGGTTTTCTCCCGGAGTCGCCCTCTGGTGTTTGGTCCTTCTAACTGCATCACAGGAGTCATTGGAGGACTCTGTTTCTCTGTTCTTAACTGAAGATTGGGTGTCTTCCTCGCCCACCTGAGATCCTGGCCCTTCAGTTCTCCATGTCTCCCTGCCTTCCAGCTGCTTTTCTCCTTATTCAGAAGCTGCTGCAAGACTTTGGTTAAATGATACAATAATTTATATATTTATTCTTCATATAATTGGCATCCATATGTAATATTTATGAAAGTTATAAAGCATGACTAAGACATATCCACAGAGGGAGGCAATTTTTCCAGTGGTTCTTTTTCAGAAGTTTGAAAAGTATTCATTATATCGAGAGAGAGAGAGAGAGAGAGAGAGAAAGAGAGAGAGAGAGAGAGAGCACAAGACCTAAACACTCCATGTAAAGGAAACATTGATTTTAAATTTAAAAAAATCACAAATGTAAATATGTCTCCATAGAAAGTTATTCTTTTCAACCATATGTGGAACACATTTATCCTAAAAAAGTTAAAAAAAAAAGAATGCTATAATGAAATATCTAACTGAAAAATTAAAAAAACTAGATTAAATATTAGGAATGGGGAAGAATTCTCACATTTTAAGAAATGAAAATTACATAAATTTTTAATAATTCTCATTAATATAAAAATTAATCTAAACTTCAGAAAAACTTGAGTACTTGTTCAAAGCCTGGCAATTTTTAAATTAATTTTAACTGATACACAAAAAGATATTAATCATACATTTTAATGAGGTACCACGTGATCTTTTGATACACATATACTTCTGCAACATTGAAACCAAGTTAAACGTATTTATCACTTGTATGTGGTGAAAATTTTCAGTCCTTTCTTATAGTTCTCTGAAATGTATGGTACATCATCATTATCTGTAATCACATACTATGCAACAGCACATCAGACTTCCTACAGTCATCCAGATTTAACCAGGTAACCAATGATCCATCTTTCCTCATTCCCCCTACTCTCCATCAATGTCTGGTAACTACCACTCTACTTTCAATTTCTATGAAATAAATTTCTTTATATTCTACATATGAATGGGATCATGCAGTACCTATTTTTCTTTGCCTAGATTATTTCCCTTAACATAATGACGTTCAGTTCCACCTTGTTGCCACAAATGAAAGGATTCCATTCCTTTTTAGGGCTGAATAGTATTCCATTATGTATCTGTAATTCATTTTCTTTATCCGTTCATTAATTTATGGAATCCAAGGTTGATTCTGTTTCTTGGCTATTGAAATTAGTGCTTCAATTAATTTGGGAGAGCAAATGTGTCTTTCATGTACTGACTTCATTTCCTTTGTATATATGCCCAGAGTTGAGATTGTTGAATCATATGGCAATTATATTTTTAAAATCATAACAATTATAAATATTTAGAAGCAATATAAATTTATATCAATGAAAGAATGATTAAATTTCACACATCAATCAGAAAGCATAGTATACCATCTTTAAAAACAAAACTCCAAAATGTAGAAAATATGTAAAATACATATGGCATAATACTGAAATGATATTGTACAACTGGATCCCAAATTCTCAATGTATGCTAGAAAGTAAATCTAAATAAAAGGGACAATACAACAAAGGGGAGCTATCTCAGAAATTAAAGGATGGTCTAATAATGAGAATTCGGCAATTAGGTCAAGAATGTACAGGAGTAACTGCACAAAGGTGACGAAATAAACACACAGGGCTAGTCGTATTGACATGCATAACAAAAAGCCCCAGAGAAGGCACCTACTGTGTTCAGGACCAAAGTGAACTTACAAGCAGATTATTATTATTATTAGGTATGACTTTGTACTCTGGCGTTTGGAAATCCGGGGTGCTTGCTGATCCTGGAAGGACTGACTTCTCACAGCCAGTTATTCTCTAGAGATCTAAAGCACTCATCTGCAAGTCTGACCTTCATACATAGAACGACTCTCCAGAACTCCCAGCCACAATCACCTTCTCTGTGGAGCCCTCATTCTCCAGGCCACCATAGCCCAGCCCTCATCTCCCAGGGCCAGCACTAGAGAGCTAAGCACAGACCCTCTCACCCACAGCCGCAATCATCCAAGCCAGCCATCCTGCTCACTCACTGCTTCTGGTCGAAACCATAATAAAGTCTATAGCCTCATTTTCCTTCTCCTTCTGCCTCTTGAGTGACCTTTGTGCACCCTCCATGGTGTGCTATGTCGATTCCTTGCAGAAATCCACAAGTATAAACCTATCCCTTCATGACAGTCATTTCCATGTCTGTCCATTTTATCATAACCGGCTTCAATGAATTCTAAGCACCTTTTCCAACAACCACCTGTATGGAGCAGTGAATTCATAATAGAACAGATTTCATGCAGTTAGCAACTATGATTATGAGCAAAATAAAGAAGTAAGCATATATGAAATCTGCTTTTAGTGTTCTAAAGAGTAAATAAAATGTAGGATGATGTTTGAGGGGTATAAAAATTTGAAGTAAGCAAGGAAACCACACAGAATTAATTCCCTATATCTATGGCTTCAATCTGGAGATGATTACAGTCACAATATAGCACAGATGATTTAGAGTAGGGGAAACATTATTTTCCTGGCTAAAAAGACCAGAGCCACTAAAGAGTGATAGGGCAAATTTGAAAAGGAAAAAAATTAAAAAAAAAAAGGATAATTCCAAATTCTGTATGAGTTTTGTGTGTATCTGTATATAACACCAAATCTCTGACTGGTTCTACAAGTGCTGTAGCAGATTGCAAAAATATCTGAACTATTAGTCATGTTGCTATTTAATAAGATAGAGTTTTCAGTTTGAATCTAACCAGGTAAATTGGCTCTTAAAACAAATAGATCAACAATCTTGGAAGGAATATAACAAAATCCAGAGCTTCTACAACAAAATACTCCTAAAGTCTGGAAAAAAATCTAAAATAACTCAATATATGTACAAGCAAGAAAATGTGATCTTTTCTTAAAGGGAAATTCACAATTCACCTTAAAAATAATGTCTTGTGAAACAATTGTTTTCCTAAGCAGTTAAATAATAGCATACATTGGAAAATATATTCATTGTATTGGTGAGATGTGAAAACAACATATATCTTTTCTTGAACTAAAAGCTCTTGGTGTGTGAATGTTTGAATATATGTGTACATGCATGACAAAAAGTCAGAACTAAAATTTCCTAGCCCTAACCATTCCTGAACAAAGTTTCAAGGTCATAGTCATTTATAAAATAACAGTGATACCTACAAGTTGTATGAATAACTTTATGTTTTGGGTAAGTACACAGGAAAATCAAACACCCAATGTGCTTTTAACAAATAAGTTAGATATTCTTTTCTGTTAAAAATCCCACTTACAGGGCTGGGGATATGGCTCAAGCGGTAGCGCACTCGCCTGGCATGCGTGCAGCCCGGGTTCGATCCTCAGCACCACATACAAACAAAGATGTTGTGTCTGCCAATAACTAAAAAATAAATATTAAAATTCTCTCTCTCTCTCTCTCTCTCTCTCTCTCTCTCTCTCTCTCTTTTAAAAAAAAATCCCACTTACAGAATGATATCATGTGATCTGAAATACTAATGATCTGCTAAACTACCAGTTTTCTACTTTTGAAGATAGCTATTCCTGCTTTTCAAAGCAAGGTGAGGTGAGTTGGCACCGTGATCCATCCCCAAAGTGTCAGTTTAATGGAACTCTCCAAATCACCCAGTAAAAATGTCTAAAGTTCATACATTTCTCCATCAAATTGTATATTGAAGATATCTGTTGACATAAGTTTGAGTAAACTATTCACAAAGCCGTCTTTACAATTGAACATAATAAAGAAAGAGTTATTTTATTTGCAATATAAATTTGCCATAGGTCCTATTGTATGTACCACAAATTTTATATAAAAAATAAGCAACTGAAAAATATCTTGCTTTTAAATTCCCTATTTCTATTGAAATATTATAATTCCCATTCCAGTATTCCCCATATTATTTACATATAATAAATGTTCTACTACACCTTAAAAATTTATACAGATTTTAAAAGCAATTCAATTTCTGAGAAAAAAAAAAACTCATTCTACTTTCTATGTTTCCTAATTAGAATACTTATTTCATTCTAATATTTTTGTTAATATAAAAATGGGACAACTCATCTCTAGTTATTATCTTTTAAAAAGATAATTCATTGAACCGCAAATTAATTCAGCATTTTTTAGGGTTGGAAAAATTATGTCAAAGATGCTCATAAAGGCATAGACTACAAAAGCGTATTATTTTTTCTAAAGTGAGCATCATGGTAGCAATTTAAGAGGACCATTTTCTGTTAAATACTACCCATGTGTCCTGGGAAAGTTAATACTGTGGATCTAACTCAAAATGTAATTTGGTGTGTTGTAGGATGACCATTAACAGAACTGACTTAATGTGTAAGTGAAAATCCTAGCTGTCATTTCTGGGCCACTTTCTTTTATGGCTCTCACTTTCAAAAAAGGTAGATGAACTTTGAGATTCACCTCCACTGAGGCCTGAATGAAAGTGGACACTGTGGAATCTGGAACTTCCTCTGTTCCCACAGCTGTAGACATAGGTAGAAAAAGCCCAGGATACCTACCTGGGCATGGATCTGTATGCGCTGCCTTTCCCGGAGTCCTTGGGCTCCCCTCCCAGGTGGACTTCTGGCTCTGGCTTCATCTCAGGTCTGACTTGGACTGAAATCTGGCTGACTAAACCCCAGCTCTCCTTGCCTAGTCCCTGACAGTATGTTTGCTCTAACCTCTGCTGTTTTTTGTTTGTTTGTTTGTTTCAGAATTGCTGACTATAGCTTTGTGGATATCTGCTTTAAGACCTGATGTGACTTCCCACCATTGCCTCCTAGAAACTTTGGCCCCTGTGTCCTTCTTCCATCCTCCTGGATGCTGATGCCTACCATTCTGGGTAGGTCTGCAGTTAGCTGTGGCCTTTGAATAGGTCATCATCCTGCCCGCGAAAGACTTCCAGCTAACTGTGCTGGGTTGGGGGTGTCTTCATACCTCCCAATTCACTGAACACTGGGTTCACGTGGATTACCACACTTCACTTACACAATAGGTGTGTAATTGGTCCACTATCACCCATATCCTAATAGACTACTCACCTTATCTGAAATTCTAGCAAATCAAATTGCTGCTTAGATTAATGCCACATTTTCAGGTTTGTTCCCACAGTATTAATTAAGAGAAATAAGATACTTGTTAACATTGATTATAACATTCAGAACAGTCCTGAGGAAATGAGACACAAGGATGGTAAATCAGATTTATGCATTCCAAGTATGTATCTTGAATGTATGCAACATAAAGTCTCTGGGCTAGAAACAGCGAAGGGAACACTGAGGAGCAGTGGTTACAAATAAGCCAAAGTTTGAGAGAGCACGCACTTGGTGAAGCATGCTAACGGTAAGGATGTAACCTGATGACTTTACTTGTGCAACTACCTCCCAGTTCAACACACAGAACACTTCCAACTCCAGAAAGACTTAACCAGACAGCACATTCCATCTCACCTTTATTTTTATTTCTGTCATCATAAATATATTTTGCCTGTTCTTGGGTTTTATATAGGCGGAAGTTTTCAATAGATATTCTTTTGTTTCTGGCTTCTTTTACTCAATACTATGCCTATGAAATTCATGTATGTCCTTATGTCTAAAAGTAGTTTGTTTTTTTTTTCCTATTTCAATGCTGTGTAGTTTCCCATTATGTGACTATGCCATAATTAAGTTCTTTTACCATTGATAGAGGTTTGGGTTATTTCCAGTTTGGAGCTTTTATACATAAAGCTGCTATGTGTATTCTTATGAATGTCATCCAAATATTTCTGTTTTACTTTCTCAGAAGTGACAACAAAAATTATTTAGGACCACTTTTTAAATATTGATTCATTTGTCCTACTGTTCTTTGGAAGAGTAGATATAAATTGTTGCAAGGCAATGTTACTAACTAAAATTAATGTTTAAACCACTTTAATTTCAAAGAGCTAAATCTAACAGCTGAAGCAGACATGCCAATCAGTTTGCTCCTTCCCTCCTCCCTCCTTCCTCCTTAACTTTCTGAGAGTATGATGCCCAGGTTACTCCCTCTGCTCACACAACCCCAGCCTCTACCTTCTAACCACAAGAACATCTCTTTGCACAATCACAGTGCAGTTATAAACTTTAAATAACACGGATGCAATGCTATTATCTAATATGCAGTCCATTTTCAAATGTTGCTGATGGTCCCGATGCTCCTTTTACAAAACACTTCCCTATTTTTTTTTCCCCAGGATGCAGCCCAGTATCACACAGTTCATCAGGCTTCCTAGTATTTTGGAACACTGGGGTTTTTGGAGAGTGTAAGCCCATTGCATTTTAGAATGTTGCCATTTTGTTTCTCTGATTTTTGTCTCATGACTCAATTCAGGTTATGCATTTTTAACAAGAAAAGGTCAGCAGTATGGTAGGGTTTTTCTCAATGCATCACACCAAGTGGTATTTGATATCATTAACATCAATATACTTAGCCAGTATCTAACATTACTGATAATGGTAATTTTGATCACTTGGTTAAGAAGCTATCTTGTAGCTTAATAATCCATATATTATAACATTCACATGCTAAAATTGTTACAGTGTGGATGTGAGATGTTCCCCCAAAACACACGTGTAAAACAATGCAAGAAGACTTAGAGGTGGAATGATTGTGTTAGACAGCCTTAACCCAATCAGCAAATTAAACCCTGATAGGGATTAACTGAGTAGAACTAAAGGCAGGTAGGATATGGCTGGAGGAGATGGGTCATTGGGAGTGTGCCTTTAAGGTATATATTTTGTCCTTGCTTAGCAGATCTCCCTGCCCCTCTGCCCCACGCTTCCTGGTGAGATGCCTTAAGCTGCTTCTCTCCACCACACTCTTCTGCCATGATGTTCTGCCTTACCTCAAGCCCCAAGGAATGGAGTCGGCTTTTCATGGACTGAGACCCCTGAAATTCTGAGTCCCCAAATTAACTTTTCCTCCTTAAAATTGTTCCTGTCTCATCTTTTAGCCACTGCAGCAAAACAGCTGACTAAAACGATAATATAACAATATAATTTTAAAAAAACAGAATAAAATAAAAATTCTGTAGTGGAAATTACTTCATATCCAGATAACATTTCCTAGTAAGATTTGAAAATGAACATAACAAGTTCATGAGAAATATCATGCTTCTTAAAAATAGATACCCATTGTTACCATTCTGACATAGAGGTATATCCTCCGGTAATTTTTTCTTCCCTATAGATTTTTAGTCATTATAAAAATAGGATTGCATTTTATGAAATCCATTTTATTCATACATACAGTAAATATATGTCCAAAGTAATAATAAAACATCGGCAAGATCTTTAAAAGACAGCATAAAACATGTAAAAAAGGAAGGAATTTGAGACATTATTTATGAGGCACATAGGCATAATATCACTTTTGTTGTTGCTTATGCTTATTCGTTCACATCTTTTTCATCTTTTATGAGATTTAATTGGATCTTGACCTAGTCTTTCCCCTGTCTTTTGGTGACTCAGTTATTCTGGGGATGCCCATTTATCAGTGAAACTAATATTATTGATCAGGAGGTACATCTGAATATTTTGGTGGAAAAGATGATAAGTCTTAGCAGATACTAGAATGTCTTGGTGAAGTGCTCAATCATCTGACACTAGACAGCCTGGCTAACAGGAAATCAAGACAAAAATAGAAAAACTATTACTTCAAATCAGAGCAGTTGAGGATGGGTATAATCAGAGTGGAGGGGAGAGCCAACCCACATATTAGCAATATTCTGGCACTTTTGAAGGGATATTATTGGAGAAGGAAAACATCATAGTAAGTAGGAAAACCATAAGCCATATGGCCCACTCTAGAGTCCCAATACATATATCATGGGGCTTGAGTCAATTTCAGTGAATCTAACAGCCTGGGCCACCTCATGTTTACTTCAATCTTGAGCTGTGAGGGAAAACAGTGAGGAACAGTGTTCAGTAGAAGTCTGAGTAAAGACATGGGCTATTTTTGTTGTCAATGATTTCATCTATCATTCAGGTGCTTGTGGAGAAAAGTGATAACTTTGTTCTTAAAGTTTTCCATCTACAACATAGACATAAGATCGCCAGACTCATCTAAACTACAGAATTGTATAAAGGTCAAACAAGTACTTTAGAAAAGTGTGAACTTGTTTAGAGCAAAAGGCCTCTGGGATTGACTGAATCTGGAGCCAGAGGTGATATGTCAATGTCCGTGATGTGGGTTCTAATCTCTCTTTGTCTTTACAGCCAACTGTTTGGTTCTTATTCATATTAAGGCAGGTTCAACACCAGAGTGTATGAAAAGAATTCATCCTTCCTCCCTGAAACTGTGTGATGATGACAATATCTTTCATCTAACTGTTCAAGCAGAAACGCAGAAGTCCACCTAACCTGACCCCCCTACCTCCACATCCATCCTATCAATTGCAAGGGCCAATTAGCATACATGTCTCCATTCCAGTCACCACAAGAACTTTATTATGCACCATGACACTTTCACTTTGAATAATGCTGCTGCTGCTCATGATGATAATGAAAGTGATAAGCCAAAACTTTTGGACAAAGTGCTGAACCAAACACTTTCCCTATTCAATCCTCAAAAGAACTCTTGTTGATGTTTAATTTTCTCCATTTCCCAAATGAGACAACTAACTGAGATAATGCTAGATTTTTTTTTTTTCCAAATTTAAGTACTTAGTAAGTGGTGAGGCAGGAGCTTACATCCGAGCAAATTAACAGTAGGTCTTATTCTCCTAGACACCACATTACAATTAGGATGACTTTCCTTGATCTTGTCATCCCTTCAAACAATTTTTCACACTAAGGCTAGAATATAATATTTCCTCTTGCCCTCAGGGCAAAGCATACAAAAGGTGTGGGTCTAGCTTAGCAGATGGTCGAATTCCTGGATAATCTCTCATCATTCTCTACCCGTATTAGACAACATTCATTTATCTGAACACAACTGTGTGTTATCTTGCCTCTAGCAGATCTTTGCATATTCTTTTCCATCCCCTCGGGGCACATCCTTCACCAATGTTGCTTGGCTATTTTCTACTTATCCTTCAAGTAAATATTACAGCATGCTTTTCTGGCAAGTCTATTTTTACTTGGCTCCCAAAGCCATTATATGTATCCTAATGGTGGATTCCTGTTGCAGTTTGTGTTTTCTCTCTTTTCATTCTGTTATAATTGAATGCTTGATTTACTATGTCTTCCAATGGACCACAAGCTCCTTCATGGTCAAGAACATGTTTGATTTCATATGCCAACTGATTCTGGAAAAAGAACACTTAATTAGCACTTCTCAACAGGAGGTCATTATAGGAAATTCAGAAGTTCCCATGGAATCTTATGCCATGTGTTACAAATATATTGCTATGTATTTGGTTGTGTGTGGAAAAGGGTAGTATTTGATGCTTGTTCCTAGATGAGGGCTTGTCTGTAAGGGAAATGAATTGGAGATCCTGCAATAACTTATAGCACCTGTTTTCCTGGAAGAATCCCATATATTCCCAATATTTTCCAGGGTTTGCTTTTCCTATAACATTGACACCCCTCTGCTCCCTCATGTGGCAGGCTGGGCACGCTTCCATTCCATGTTCTATTTACACCAAGGAACTGAGTGCTTTAATCAGGAAATTCAAATCATAAAAGTTCCTATATAAATGAAATGTCATCATCAAGCCTGACTAGAAAATAGAATTATCTTAGTCAACCAAGTATTCTAATTAATGCAGAGTGATCACAGGTGACATGTGACTACATGGCAACAAAATGGATTTGTATCAGTGGTTGCTGAATCGGACCAAGCACATCATAATGGCAACTACATGTAGATTTTTCAGTTTCAAAGCAGCAGCAGAGGGTAAACATATGCTTCTGAACAGAGTAAACTCTTTGATGACTTGGCAGAATCCCCCAATGCCTCAGTCTAGGGGGTAGAGACATCTCTCATCACTGCTATAACGGTACAAGGAATGAAGATTTCTGATTGGAGGGTTAGTCTATACTCCTCTCATTTAGGCCTTGAAAAGGTCATCGGAAGTGAAGAGAAGGTGTTAAAAATTTTAGTGAATGACTTCAAGAAGAATGAAGGAAATCTGTATTCATCGACTGTGGTGGTTGAATTGTTTTCTCATCTCTAACACATATTAACCTTCCACCCTCTTTCTGTGGCCTCATAAGGAATTCATTATTACTTTTTTTAATGTTTGGACCAAGTGTTTCATTAAAAGGACAAGCTTGAGCAAGTCCCCAGCACAAAGCCTCCAGCTGTATAAAGTAGTCAGTTAATGTTCAAAGGAATTCTCATGTCCTTTGTATCCAACTGAAGGACAATAGCACATTAGTCATTTTTTTTTCAACCTCATTGGAGTTGGGGATGTGTAGGAAACAGAAGGAAAATAAAAGAAGCAAGCACTGCCCTTTCAAGGCAATCTGTGGGGTTCTTGGAGCAAATATTATGTTCAGTCTAGCATTCATCCATCTTCTCCAACACCTCATGATTGATTCTGCATAATAATAGAAGTGTCAAAGAAATCCAGGACTGGAAACACATTTGAATGAGAAACCTGGAGCTCACAAAGAACTCAAGCTGTCTTTAATAACTTCAGGCTTCCCTTCCTATCTGCCTGATGGTCATCTCCGAAAGGGTTTTAAATCTATCACGACACAAAGGAGATTTATCATCTTCTTCCCAAATGTGACCCTCCTCTTTTCTGCCTCTTTCACCCCAGAGGAAAGAATTAATCAACTCATCCCCTGAGCCACCTCTACGCTTTGTTTAATGCACTAATTCTTTCTTTCACTGATCTCCTCGTTACTTGTAAACAATGTATAGTACAGATTATACATTAGCCTCTCCCATGATAGTGATGAGCTGAAACCTGAGAGCAGGGCTACTATTCATTATTGCATGTGTGGTATCTTGCAGAGTGCTGAACTTTAGGTAATAATTCAACATAAGAATAACTGAGATATAGTCAAAATTACATTGCAAACACTCTTCTAAGCAAGTTACACATACTAATCCACCTATTGTATATTAAAGCTCTAAGAAATAGGCACAAATATTATGTCAGTTTTACAGGTGAAAAACTGAAGCACAGAAAGTTTAATTCACTTTCCTAGACCACATGCGTACTATTGGGAGGTTCCAAGATTCAAATCCAGCACTTGGTGTGATTTACCTAAATTTTGACAGATTTTTCTTATTTGATAATACACTTTTTTTCCCTTCCAATACTTGAGTCCCTGACTAACTGTAGATAATATAACATAGTCTCAAACATCACAGACATATATGATCAGGTGCCATATAACTAGATGTTAGTCAGTGATGGAAGGCATATACCATGGTGCTCCTACAAGATTAAAATATAACCCAGTTGTATAAAGATCTGCATCATGTAGGTTTGAGTAAGTCCACTTGGGGTTCACATAATAACAAAATCCCCTAATGATGGCTGAATTTTCAGGACATATTCCCATTGTTGAGCAACACATGACCATGTTGAATTAGACTTTATTTTTGGCAACATAGAAAATATTATATCTTGATTTGCATTTCTCTGATTGCTAGAGATGATGAGAATTTTTTAATATATTTATTGATTGATTGTATATCCTCTCCTGAGAAGTGTCTGTTCAGGTCCTTGGCCCATTTGTTGACTTGGTTTTCAGTGTTTAGCTTTTTGAGTTCTTTGTATACCCTAGAGATTAGTGCTCTATCTGATGTGTGAGGGGTTAAAATTTTCTCCCAGGATGTAGGCTCTCTGTTCACCTCACAAATTGTTTCTTTTGCTGAAAAAGAAACTTGTTAGTTTGATTCCATCCCATTTATTGATTCTTTGTTTTAATTCTTGCACTATAGGAAGACAAACAACAATAAGTGTTGGCAAGGATGTGGGGAAAAAGGTACACTCATACATTACTGGTGGGACTGCAAATTGGTGCAGCCAATTTGGAAAGCAGTATGGAGATTCCTTGGAAAATTGGGTATGGAACCATCATTTAACCCAGCTACCCTCTCCTCAGACTATACCCCAAAGATTTAAAAACAGCATACTACAGGGACACAGCCACATCAATGTTTATAGCAGCACAATTCAAGATATCTACACTATGGAACCAACCTAGATGCCCTTCAGTGGATGAATGGATAAGATAATGTGGCAATATACACAATGGAATATTACTCAGCATTAAAAAAGAACAAAACCATGGCATTTGCAGGTAAATGGGTGACGTTGGAGAAGATAATGCTAAGTGATGTCAGCCAATCCCAAAAAAACAAATACCGAATGTTTTCTCTTATATAAGGGGGTTGACTCATAGTGGGATTGGGAGGGAGAGCATGGGAGGAATAGATGAATTCTAGATAGGAAAGAGGGGTGGGAGGGAAAGGGAGGAGGCAGGGGATTCACAAGGATGGTGGAATGTGATGGACATCATTATATAAAGTACATGTATGAAGACTTGAATTGGGTGTCAATATACTTTATATTCAGAGATACAAAAATTGTGGTATATATATGTGTATTAAGAATTATAATGCAAAAAAAAAATAGCATTACCTTAGATTAGGTAGAGGGAAGTGAAACGAGGGGAAGGCAGGGGATGTGGGGATAAGAAAGATAGTAGAATGAAACAGACATTATTGCTTTATATATGTATGTGACTGTAGGACCAATGGGATTCTACAATATGATCCAGAAAAATGAGAAATTATATCCCATCTATGTATGATATGAAAAAGTATATAAGTGTATATTCTACTATCGTGTATAACTAATTAAAACAAATAAAATTTTTTAAAAAAAGAAAATATTATATCTTGACAAAGTCTCTGTCTCACAGACCTGATGGAAAAATTAAAAGCAAACCTGAAGTGGAAGCACAAACTATAAACTCTAGGCATAGCTAACAAGGAGTTAATATTAGTCTTCAGGAGCTGAAAACAAAGAAAGAACAGGCAAGCTGAATTTTTTCAAGAGAGCAGTAAGGGTACAGCTGCTATCGAGGGTGCTTGCCAATTTTAGCTAATTCAAATACTGGATTTTACCAATCACAAGAGGTATAAGAGACATGGGCTCAAGAAAGTGAAAGAATGAGAACTGAAATACACACACACACACACACACACGTACATATAATTGGCATCCTTCAGAAGCCAAAGTAACAATAATAAAGTAAAAGGACAGAAAAAAATAACTAACTTTATAAAAAAAAAGACCTGTGTAGCTTGTCCATGGTTTCAAGATTACAGATCTGCCCTTATGAATATTTGAGGTTTAAATTTGCAATTTCAAATTACAAATTTGAAACATAACATTGAATAATTATGTTCAGTGGACTAAGGAAGCCATAATGACTGAGATACATAAACAAACTGTCTTTTTTTGTTCATACTGAAATACACTCCATATCCAAAATTACAAAATACCATAAAAAGTTGATGGTCAAAAGAATAAAGAGCAAAGAGGGCCTCCCCAAGACACCCTGTATTAGGATCTTATCTACAAAGGAAATAAGTGCGAATAAGCTTTTATAAGGATTAAACTACAGAACTGATAACATGGTTCAAAGTAAAATGCTCTCCAAGAAAGGCAGAAAGGTTTTCTAAAGTTGAAAAAAAAAAGACATAATAAGTAAATTATAAAACTGTAGGTAGATTAAGTGACAGATCGGTCACTGGTGAAGGGAGAAAGAGCAACTGTGCTACAAGACAGGAAGAATATACTTGAGGACTAGAGAAATTTTAAAACAATCTCTCTGTGTGAATACATACATACATAAATATGTCTATAAACATGAAGAAGAAACTAAGAAACAGTGAATAGAATGAGAAGGTAGAATATAGGTTACAGAAGATGGGAAGAAATTAAATATGGGGGAAACATTTAAAGAAACATTAGTGAGACAGTTACAGATTTGAAGAAATTCATGTAATCTCAGATATAATAGGAACTACAGTCATACAAAGAATTAATTAATGAATTTAAAAGTACAGAACATATTAGAAATATTATACTACAACAGCTCAAAAATAAGGGTAAATAGATGAGCTCAAGCTGCCTGTGATAAAAGACATATTATATGCAAAAGACAGACTGAAAGTTGACTTCTTAATAAATTACAGAAGCTCCAAGATGGTGGAATGATGGATCCAAAGGGTGGAAATGAAAGTGCACCTCAGCCAAAGTGTATCAAAGAGATCATAGTAATTCAAGAATGACGAATATATTTTATTTGGATGTGTTTGTGTGTGTGTGTGTGTGTGTATTTGGAAATATATATATTTCCAACAAAACCAAACTTTACTAATAACTGTTTTTATGAAACAAGTTCATATGAGAACTAGCAGAAGGAAGGAAATAAATCCTGAACAAAGACCTGAAATACACAAAACAATAACAAGAAATTATCCAGTATATTGGAAGATCACCACTTACATAAGAAGTAGTGTTCCCTAATTTTCAGAATAAACAATAATACTTAAAATATATGTCAATAATCATGTCAGTTGGAAAGGCACAAACTAATAAAACCAAAGCATTTGGATGGTTCAGGATGAGAGTAAACACTTAATTTTATAGTCTACTGGTTATGTAACTTCCATTTAAAAGAGGAGCAAATAAAACAATAGAACAGCTGTATGATTCCAAACAAGAGTGGAAAACTGTAGAATAACAATAAAAATGCAAGCAAGTATTTCCCAACGACAACAAAAATAAAATCAAGAGCACAATATTCAGTGCTGAGATTATAGCTCAGTGGTAGAGTGCTTATTGCCTAGCATGTATAAGGCACTGAGTTTGATGCTCAGCACCACATAAAAGTAAATAAATAAAATATTGTGTCCATCTACAACTAAAGAAATTATTTAAAAAGAGCATAATAATCAAATGAAAATTCAAGAAATGAGACAAAAATAATTTCAAATATGTAATTATATTGCATTTAAATAGGTAAATGTTCAATAAAGGGCAGTCATTGTAATATTTGTTATTTATTTTTTAAATCTATAGTTGTATACTAGACTATTAAACTATTACAAGGAGATAAATACTCATCATAGGAAGCTTCAAGTCAAACAGATACTTTGTAAAAACATGAGAGAAAATGAGGATAACTGTAGATAAGAGGTTGCTACGGACTAAACTGCATCCCTACAAAATTTATCCATGAAAGCAGTAACTCCAAATGTGATGGTGTTGGGGAGATGTGGTCTTGGGGAAGTATAAGGATTGAAAGCAACAAAACTGTCCTCATTGACAGATCCAATTTTCTCATAAAATTGCTAGGAGAATAGGTAGGAAAAAAAATAGAAATAATGAGGGAATTTGTCAAGTTTGCTATAAGTATGATTTACATATAAAAATCAGTGGCATTTCTATATTCTGAAAACAAAATAAAATGCATTTTTTAGGACAAGAGAAGGTAATGAGATGGGGTCCTCATGATGGAATTATTGGCTCTACAAGAAAAGCCATCATAGTACTCAAGTCCCACTATGTAAGGACCCAGGGCGAGGTTGCCTGCTATTTGCAGGCCAGGAAGACAGCCTTCACCACAACCCTGCAAGAGCCCTGATCCTGGAATCCCAACTTTCAGAACTGAGAGAAATGAATCTCTGCTGTTTAAGTCAACCAGTCTATTATATTTTGTTATGACAGCTCAAACCGACTAATACTGAATTTTAATAGCTCAAGAAGATATGAAAATTCCTTGTAATAGTGTTAAAATAGATAAAAATGTCTAGAATAAAAATTGACAGAAACTCAGGGAAAAATGAAAAATGCAGAACCTTGATGGAAGTTATCTCACACATAAGCAAAACAGTCAGTGAGGACATGGAAGAGTTGGAAAGATCAATTTAAAAAGTTGGTCTAATAAACACATGAGTAAATGTACTTTTGATCCGGCACACAGGGAACATTGGAATAAAATGTCTAGGCATCAGTCACAAAACAAGCCCAATGGACCAGGAAACTACAGCTCTTCCTCTAACTCAAATTCATTGTTCCACAGTCACCTCGACAGAAAAGTTTCTAAAAGGCAACAAAAATCCAAATGTATAAGGATTGAAAGCAACAAAACTGTCCTTATTGACAGATCCGATTTTCTCATAAAATTGCTAGGAGAATTAGTAGGAAAAAAAATAGAAATAATGAGAATTTGGCAAGTTTGCTATAAATATGATCTACATATAAAAATCAGTGGCATGTTCATATTCTAAAAGCAAAATAAAATGCATTTTTTTAAGAAAATGCCATGTACAGTAACAAAAACATATGTAAATATTAGGTATAAATTAAAGAGAGAAGTTTTATAAAATTTCGGGGCTTTATTAAAATAAATTAGAGTAGGCCTAGATAAATGGAGCAAGATGGCGTTTCTAGATGAAAAAAGGTGTCCTACAGTTGTTCATTTTCCACAAATTATTGTAAAACATCTACATGAATCTAGAAGAGAGAATTTTGTATGGTGCAAACACAAAGAAATAATAACTATTTAAGAATATGAAATGTTAACCACCCTAGTTTGATAATTACACATTCTTTACCTATGTTTAATTAAACAAGAGACCTTGCGCCTAATAGAAGAAAAAGTAGGCCCAAATCTTCACCATGTTGAATTAGGCCCCACAACTTCCTTAATAAGACTCCTATAGTGCAAGAATTAAAACCAAAAATCAGTAAATGGGATGGATTCAAACTAAAAAGCTTCTTCTTGGCAAAAGAAACAATCAGTGAAGTGAATAGAGAACCTACAGAAAGGGAGCAAATCTTTACCACAAGCACAACAGATAGAGCACGGATCTCTAGGATATATAAAGCACTCAAAAACCCTAACACCAAAAAAAAAAAAAAAATCCAATCAATAAATAGGCCAAGGAACTGAACAGATACTTTTCAAAAGAGGATATACAATCAATCAACAAACATATAAAAAAAAAGTTCAACATCTCTAGCAATTAGAGAAATGTAAATCAAAACGATTCTAAGATTTCTTCTCACTTCACTCAGAATGGCAGCTATCAAGAATACAAACAACTGAGATACTGGAGTCATGTCTCAGTGGTGGAGCACTTGCCTTGCCAGTGTGAGGCACTGGGTTCCATCCTAGCACCACATAAAAACAAATAAAGGCATGGAGTCCATACACAACTAGAAAAAACTTTAAAAAAAAGAAGACAAACAACAGTGAGTGTTGGGGACGATGTGAGGAAAAAGGCACATTCATACATTGCTGGTGGGACTGCAAATTGGTGCAGCCAGTATGGAAAGCAGTATGGAGAATCCTTGGAAAACTGGGAATGGAACCACCATTTGACGCAGCTATCCCTCTCCTCAGTCTATACCCAAAGGACTTAAAAACAGCATACTACAGGGACACAGCCACATCAATGTTTAGAGCAGCACAATTCACAATAGCTAAACTGTGGAACCAACCCAGATGCCTGGCAGTAAATGAATGGATAGGGAAACTTTGGTATATATACCCAATGGAATATTACTCAGCATTAAAAGAGAATAAAATCATGGCATTTTCAGGTAAATGGAAGTGCTATGTGAAGTAAGCCAATCTCCCAAAATCAAAGGCTGAATGTTTTCTTTGATATGAGGATGCTGAATCATAAGGGCAAAAGGCAGGGGGAGCAACAGGAGGAATGGAGGAACTTTAGATAGGACAAAGGGGAGGAGGGGGGGAGAGTGGGCATGGGAGTAGGAATGATGGTGGAATGAGTTAGACATCATTATCCTAAGTACATGTATAAAGACATGAATGGTGTGAAAATACTTTGTGTACAACCAGTGACTTGAAAAACTATGCTCTATATGTATAATAGGAAATGAATTGCATTCTGCGGTCATATATAACAAATTAGAATAAATAAATAATTTTTATTTAAAAAGGGAAAAAATAAAGGTTTTATTTAAAACAAAGCAGTTTGTAAGCCACGGAGTCACAGTCTTAAATTATTAAACCCTGTCTCATATGTATGTACAATTACTATCATCCATTAAAAAGAAATTTTTAAAAAACAATGCAAATAAAAATTCTAAGAGCAATTTATTTTTAATTTACTGAAACCTCACATTATTGATTCTAGTGCATGTGGAAGAATCAGCTTAGAAAATTTTGAAGAAGAGCAGTGTCGTCAGGGAACTGCCCCACAGATAGGAAGTCTTATATAAAGCTTTGGTATGGCCACAGAAACAGATGGGGAAGATGTGGAGAGAAAAATGAAAAGGGCAGAAATGTACCTCACTTTTACAATACTTGTCAGGAGCACGTTATCATAGAGAGAAGATAGACAATTCAGCAAAAGGTGCTGGGGCATTTGTTCATTCGCATGGCCAAATGAGGAACTGAAGCCTTCATTTATGAAATAAACTAAAAGATCAATTTTTAAAACTTTCGATTTTGTGGGTAATCAGAGAAGTGAAATTAAAATCTAAGCAGATACAATTTCATACATACCGGATGGGCAAAAAAATTATCAAACATTTGATAATGACAAGCATTTATTGCATGGGAACTCACCATTTACACAGAATTATAATGTTAGATCCCCAAATTTTGTGAAGGCATTTTGTCTAAACACATTAATGTCAATGGTGGATACATCTTTGACTTAGCTATTCCAACTCTTGGGATATACCAAAAAAAATTCATACTTGTACAGAAGGATACAAAGGAGTTATAAAAGAAGTACTACATACATTTAAAAAGAATAAAACAGCCTAAATATCAAGAGGTAAATGCATAAACAAGTTTGATTGTGTTTCACAGTAAATATCATGCATCAGTGAAAAAGAAATGATATATATATCTATCATCAGGGATTGATCTCCACATAAAATGTGTAGAGAAAAAGCAAGTTTAAAACTGCAAAGTTTCAAAACATACAGAAGGTTAAGCATATTTATATGAAAATTTGCAATTAACATTATTCTTAAAAATTAAATGTTGAATCTTTCCTTTAAGGGTGTAGACAGGGAAAGAATTTCTACTTTCGCCATTTGATTCAGAATGCATCACAGGTCCTAGTCAGCACCATCAAGAGTAAAGGGTAGGGTGGGAGATAAAGGAACCGATGGAGAGAAGGAGGGAGAAAGAAAGGGAAAGAGAATGAATGAGGCAGGAAAGAAAGAAAAAAGAGAGAGAAGTAGGAAGGTAAATACATACAAAAATTGGAAAATAAAAATTAAAGTATTAGTTGAAGGTCAGATGATTATGTATATAGGAAATCTGAGGGTTAGGATTAGGGTTATCAATAAACAAACACTGCATCTAATACTGTAATTTAGTAAAGTTGTAGGCTAAAAGTTGAACATGAAAAATATTGATTTTATTTCCACCAGCAATAATTAGAAAATGAGGTTTTAAAGTAACAATTATTAATATTATTAAAAAAGAACACCTAGGATTATGTTTAAAAAAAGATATATAAGACCTCTAGGGAACATTGCTGAAAGACATTTTGAGAACTAAAATAAATATGTCCATTGACCATGTCTGTGCATTGAAAAACCTCAATATTATTAAAATGTCAATTCTTTTCTGAGTTAGGTTACTAACTGAGATAAATGGACTGAGATAAAGAGGAAAGGTTTATTTCAGCTCATAGTTTGGAAGGTTTTAGGTCATGACTGGTAAGCTTGTGGTTTGGGGGCCCTTGGTGAAGTAGCACATCATAATGGAAAGCATATGATAGAGCAAAGTTGCTCCCTCATGGCTGGGAAGCAAAAGAGACAGAGGAAGAGGACAAAATTCCGCAGTCTCCTTTGAGAGCACAGTCTCCCCACCAGTGACCAAAAACCTACCATGAGGTGACCTCTGCAAAGTTCAACCGCTTCCCAACAGCAGGAAGCTGAGGACCAACAACGTTCTAACACATGGGCCGCTGGGAACATTTCAGAGGGAAACTGTAGCATCTTCCAAATTGACCTGTAGATTCAATGCAACCCCAGTTGAAATTACATCAGACTTTTTTTTTTATTTCAAAAATAGAAATTGGCAAGCTACTTGCAAAATTTATATGCAAATGACATAAGATAGCAAGGCAATCATGAAGACGATAAACAAAATTAGAAGACTTGTGCTCCCTGATTTCAAGACTGACTCAAAAGCCAAAGTAATAAAGATAGTGTGCTGTTTGCAAAAGTATATACAAAAGGATTGGTAGAAACAAGGAGTCTAGAAATGGACTCACTTACATATCAGAAGTTCTTCTAAAAAAAATTGTCAAAGCAATCCAGCAGGTAAGAGAAAGATCTCTCAAGAAAGAGTGCTAAATAAACATGAAATCCATGAACTATTTATTATTTTTAAAAGTTTGTAGTTATTAACTCATTGGAATCCTCATACAACTCTAGGAGGAAAACACTAATTGCTATGGCCATTTTTACTGAGAGAGAACTGAGGTACACAGGGGCTGAGTAAATGATTCAAAGTCATACAGCTCACAAGTAGCAGAGCCAGAATTAGAACTTAGGCAATATGCACAATTCAGATCAAGTTAGGATGATAGAGGTGGCTTACCAGAAGAAACTGCTTGTGGCCTGGGAAAGAGCAATGTTTATGAGGGGATAATTTTTTTCATCTTTTTTTATGGTTCCCTTTTCTAAATTATTTTCTTTTCCTTAATGGGTCTGTGCTGCGACTGCTTCCCCTCAGAGGCCCTGCTTTGAGTCAGGCATTACTGCCTCTGGAATGGGAGGTTTCTAGAGCAAGGGCTTTGAACCAGGAAAATACAAATCCTAATTTACCTAATACAGAAGAGATACTTTGAATACACCTAGGACCATTAAGGGCATTGAACTTGTAATTTCTCCCTAATAAAAGCAGAGATCCAGGCTCAGATGGTTTCACTGGAGAAGGCTTCCATGTTCACAAAGAAATCACATGAAATCTACGTAGTCTCTTTCAGGAAATAAAAGAGCTCTCTGACTTAGCTTTGTGCTGCAAGTTCTTGCCAGTGTAGTAAGGCAAGAGAGAAAATGAAATGTACATAGATCTAAATCCTAAAGGAGGAAGACATAAAACTGCCCCTATGTAATGGCATGATTGTCAACATGGAAAATTCCCAAGAATTTCTAACACTCAAAACTTATGAGTTCAGCAAGTTAGCATTATACAAGATATTTTAAAAGTACACATTTTGTAAACACAATAATTGTGCAGTATTAAGGAAAAAAAATGAAAACAGCTAACCGTCTCAAGAAGAATAAAGCAGAAGATTAAATCTACTGGGTTTTGAGACTTACTTGAGAGCTATTGTACACAGTATGTGGAACTGTCAGAAGTAGAGACATATAGATGAACAGAACAGCACAGAGTACCCAGAAATAGATCTATAGAAATATGCCCCAAAGCCTTTTTTAAAGGTGCAAAAGCAACTCGGTGGAGCAATAGATCATTCAACAGTTCAAGAAATAGCACAGAAGCAACTGGACATCCATAGACAAAAATAATTTGAAAAGGACCAAAAAGGGCCTCAACCTAAGACTTTAAAATTCATCCAAAATCAACATCAAATGGATACACAGATCATAAACTTCAATGTAAAACAGAAAAACGACAAATGTTTTAGAGGAAAGCATAGAAGAGATCTTCACACTAGGGAAAGCCAAAAAAATTTAGACTTGACATTAACACTACCTAAGGAAAATTAGATGGAATGTACTTCATCAAAATTAAGTTAAAATTGAGTGGGTTCTGTGAAAGATATTATGAAGAAAATTAAAACTACACTGAGACTTCATCTCACTCTAATCACAATGGCAACAATACACGCAACAAGAATACAAGCAATGATAAATGTTGGAGAAGTTGTGGGGGAAAATGTGCACTCATACCATGCTGGTGGGACTGAAAATTGGTATAACCACTCTGGAAAGCAGTATAGAGATTCCTCAGAAAACTCTGAATGGAACCACCATTTGACCAAGTTTTCCCACTCCTTAGTTTCTAGACAAAGGACTTAAAATCAGCATTCTACAGTGATGCAGCCACATCCATGTTTATAGCAGCTCAATTCACAATAGCTTAAAAATGGAACCAACTTGGGTGCCTTTCAACAGATGAATGGATGAAGAAACTGTGGTATATATACAGAATGGAATATCACTCATCCATAAAGCAGAATGAAATTATGGCATTTGCTGGTAAATGGATGGAGTATGAGACTATCATGCTAAGTGAAATAAACCAATCCCCAAAACTCAAAGGCCGAATGTTTTCTCTGATACACAGATGCTAACTCACAATAAGGGGAGTGGGTAGGGAAGAATAGAAGTACTTTGGATTAAACAAAGGGGAATTAAGGGAAGGGATGGAAAATACAAATAGGAAAGATAGTAGAATGGATTGGACGTTACTATCCTATGTGCATATGTGAATACACGACCAATGTATTTCTACATCATATATAACCAGAAGAATGAGAGGTTATACTCCATATATGTATAATAGGGCAAAATACATTCTATTATCATGTGTAAGTAATAAGAACAACTACAAATATTTTTAAAAGAAAGATATTATGAAGAGAATGAAAAGACAAGCTTCAGAGTAGGAGAAAATATTTGTAAGCCACATACCCACCAAGAAACTGTAATATGTAATGAACTTTTAAAATATAACAGTGGGGATAAAAACAAAACCAAAAAAAAAAATTTCACTTAGGGCACAGACAAAAGATATGAAGAGAAATTTAAATGCAAAGGATACATACATGACAATTGAGCACATTAGAGAGCTAAACATTATCAACTGCTGGGTACATGCAAGGAGGTGGTCACTACACATGGATTAGAATGGCTAAAACCGAACAAAAACTAAAACAAGCATTTGGCTTAAATGTGGAGTATGTGGAGAAACCATACTGCACATGTATTGCTCATGGGGATATAAATGGTAGATACACTGTGGAAAGTAACTTGGCAATTTCTTCAAAAACTAAATAGACCAAGCACAGTGGCCCATACCAGTAATCCCAAGGGCTCAGGAGGCTGAGGCAGGAGGATGGCAAGTTCAAAGCCAGCCTCGGGAACTTAGAAAGAACCTGTCTATACATAAAATACTAAAAAAAAAAGGGGGGGTGGGGGCTGGGGATGTGGCTCAGTAGTGCCCCTGGATTCAATGCACAGTATAAATTAAAGAAATGAAGGAAGGAAGGAAGGAAGGAAGGAAGGAAGGAAGGAAGGAAGGAAGGGAGGGAGGGAGGGAGGGAGGAAGGAAGGAAACAAAAAGAAAGGAAACCTAAATAGGTAGGAGCCATCTAACCCAGCAACTGCATTTATTCTGGAGAATTGAAGACTTAAGTTTACAAAAATCTGTGAGTGTCCATAGCAACTTTATTTATCATTACCCAAACCCTAGGAACAATTCCTACGTCCTTCCATGGGGGAATAGTTAGATATACTTAAAAAAAAAAATACTATTCAAAAAAAAAAAAAGAAAGAAAGAAAAAAGGAAGGAAAGAAAGAAGATAGAAACAAATACTACTAAAGCAATAAAAAGTAATGAACTACTGATTTATGCAAGAACCTGAATTAGTCTATATGGGATTATTCTGAATGAAAAGCCAAGCACAAATGTTGCAGACTGTATGATTCCACTCATATAACATTCTAGAAATGGCAAAATGGTATGAATGGAGGACAGAATGGAGGACAGAACAGTGGCTGCTAGGGATTGAGGAAGACATGAGCACAGGAGGAAAGGGCAATGGAAATAAAGGGCCCTAGGGTTATACAAATGCTCTCTGTCTCAATACTGATGTCAGTACTTCTGTTGTGATTTTACTATAGTTCAGAAGGATGCTACTATTCAGGGATACTGCAAGAATGCGATCCATGATCAATTTCCTACATCTGTACATCAATATAGTTTTCTCAAAATTTTAATTAAAACTAAAGTGCTCAATAATCTATTCTTTCACTATATCAAAGCTTTATGAGAGAACACGTCTCCCTTTCTGTAATCACACTAGCCTCGTGCTGAGAATAGGAAGCAAGTCCTACATAAGAACTTTGTCAAATGAAGAATACATCATACTCCCATTATTTTATTTGCTTAAAAATTGGGGGGGTGTAAAATTGAGGTGCAAAGTATCAAAATCCTGCCCCCCCCCCAAAAAAAAAGTGGAAACAAACATGAATAGGCAATGCACACAAACACACATATACACAGAGACAGAGATAGAGGTGCTCTTAGCATTTGGGAAATACTCAAAGTTACTCACAATAAAATAACACAAATTGAAAACAAAAACGATATCTTCATATAATGATTGGGAAAAATAAAAAGGTGTGCATGTGAAGAATTATTTACATCCATTCATTGCTTGTGTTAATACAAACAAGTACAATATCTATGGGAAGAAATTTGGCAATTCTCAGCAAGACTATAAATGTACTTACATTTTAACCACAGCAAAGACCACTAAGGAATCTCCATGGAATCTGAACCTTTAGCAATATGTAGGTACACATGCACAATTATTCAGTATAGTTGTTTTTGTTTGTAAAATATCTGAAACATAATAAATATCCATACATTGAAGAATGGTTAAAGAGTATCCACAAAGTGAATTATGGTGCAACTGTATCAAAAAAATATTGTTGAATGAAAAAAGTTCAGAATATATGTATTGTGCCACCTTTCGTATAAGCAGGAAGATGACATATATAAACATGTTTGTGTGTGTTCTCATTTTGTACAACAGTGTTACAGGAAGGATATATCACAAACTAAGAAAATGTGTTACCTCCAAAGAGTGGGTGAAATAAAGCATGAACAAGGGGAAAAGGGAATGGGGCATTGGGAATGAGGAGCTAGTGCCATGTCTTCCCATGCATCTTTTTTTTTTTTTCTAGAAAGGTCTAACTTTTAGGACCATAGTAATATTTTATATATCCCTAAAATAATAAATTTAAATGAACCAGGATGCAGATAGAACCCAAATGAAAAATGAACTGTAACAAATGATCTGCTGTTTTACAAATACATTACATTATTTCACAATCACAGTAAAGGAGAAGAAAAAATAGGAGTGGTCTAACAGCTGTTAGACCACTTCCCTTCTTTATGTCAGGCAGCATACATTTACTGGTCCTGTATTTTGGGCCAAACTTGAGTTTGCCAAGAATTGGCTTCCTCCATTGCTGCACCACACCACCTCCCACACTGCAGCTGCAAAATTGTTCCTTCCTCTGTCTTTTGCATGCCTCACGGATAGAAAATGGCAGCTTCTTTCCCCACACATGGATGTCATGCAGCATGTCCTTCAGGTTTGTTGGGCAATGACCTTGTTTCTAAATACTTTGTACCTGGACACACCTCAGCCTTACCCAAAATGTGAGTTCCTCCAATTCCCTTGTCCCTCTACCATGCTCTCAGAGGGATCTCTCTGGCTACAGCTTCCGGCATGGCTGTGGCAGTAGCTGTGACACTAGGGATTCTTCCTTATTTTATTATATCCAAACTCCTGTGTCCCTGATCTGCTTTGAATGCCCAGTTTTAGGTTCCAGTAAAGCACACCCTCTCTAACTTAAAAAATGAACCATCTTCACCAATTTAAACTGCTATAAAATATTTCATGGTATGAATGAACCGGTTTAACCAATCTTTATTGGTGAGGAAATTGTTTAATTTTCAGCCATTATAAGTAAAGCTGCAATAAGCATCCTCTATATGTCTCCCTGTGGTCATATAGGAGCATCGTTTATGTTAAATGAATTTGCATGCAAGAAAATACTTCATAGTATATAATGAACGCACACATATATACCTAAAAATCATACAATGCATAATAATTACATTTAACCATTTCTTAATAGCACTCTCAGTTGAAAAAGGGAAAAAAGGCAGGAGGGAAAATGGAAACTCAAGCCGGAAATTTAAAATTGTATTTAAAGAAAAACTCAACAAAACATGGCAAAATGTTAGCATCTCTTTAATCTGAGTGGTTGATAACTGAGACTTTTTTTTTCAGCGTGTTTAAAACATTTAATAATCAGAAAAAATGTGCTGCCTAATCAATTGTAACCATTGTGACAATCACTAAACATGCGTATTTTCATCAGATGAGTTCTTCTCATCTGGAGCCTCCAAACTTCTCACCAAACTTTTAATAACACCATTTTTCACATTTCCTCTGAAAATTCACATTGCAGTCTTCTGCTTGACCTTCAACATCAGCAAGACAGGCCTTGGAGTCCAGGGAACTGTCAACCGGCCACATCTTTGATTTCTGTGCCAGGAAACAAGTTTGAAGGAGATATGCCCTAGCTTCTAAAGTTCAATTTCTGATACTGCAGCTAGACCATGCCAATTGAAATGCACCTAGATTTGGTTAATTGGGGGCACTCCAGGTATAATTTGGTTGTGTGCTCAATTCTTAGACTCTATTTTTTGAAAGGCAATAAATAAATAAATAAATAATGATGAGTATGGATGAAGAATATAAATCCTGTGCTAATTTTACGGCATCATTTAATTATGACCTTTGCAGCACAGCTTCTTCTTCTGGTCACACTTAAAATCCTGAATTTCATTATGGCAGAAAAAAAAATAAGAGTTTTCTCTTCTTTTTAATGAACTTTACTTTTCAATTTAGAACTGATTATACTGACAGATGCTTTAATTCACTGGATGGTTCACATTTAACTTTGCATTTATCTCCTTGTTTCTGGGAATTTGTACTTAGGAAAATTGCCCAGGGGTGGATGGGGCCACACAGAAACACCTGGGGGAACACTAAGGAGTCAGGCTTGATTGGGAAATCAAGTTTCCTACAAGGCTCAAGATCCCTTTCCTTCATGGGGCCACAAGAACTAACACATCACCAACCCTTATTTTTTTTTTTGTCTGAGATACACTACCTTGGAATCTCTATGTATATGATCAAAAATCCTTATACAAACCTTGCCTATTAGATATGAGTGTCCTCTTCTTATAGATAAGAACACTGAGACTAACAGAACTTGGAACTCCCCTACGTAGAATATAGCACATACAGAATGAAAACACGTCTGTCTGACTCGAAAGCTGCAAACCTACACCACACATTATCTAGCTGATTTTTAGAAGTAGAAACTTGTTTAGTATGCAAGTAAGAAAATACAAGTAATAAATACAATATTAATTGTTTTAACTTAGGTTGAACTTTCCCCAAATTAATATGCAATCATCTTCAAGTTGAACGACTACAGGATATTAGATTCACAAGTGATTTTTAAAAAAATGCCCTAGGGTAAAATAGATGGTATAAGTTATCTTACACAGGGCCATGTCCTACATATCAAAATTAGTTCCTAACTACACAGTAGAATTTCAGGGGTTCAAACCAATTCCTTTAACATCTTTCCAGATTCAATTCATTATTACAAGGAACAAAGCCCTTTATCTAACAATGACAAACATAAATGCAAATAATTTTGAGAGAGACAATGCAAATTTTCTGATAGTTTATCCTTTAATCAGACTATATTGTAGGTGATTAGAAGAGCAAAATAGTTCTCTCTTCTCTTTCAAGGGAGAAGAGAGGAATGTAGCATCTTTCTTTTTTTAATCCTCTAAATTCCTAGGAAGACTTTCAGATTCTTCTTGGACATTAATTTGGGCATCTTTGAGATTAGCACAAATTTATCCCTCAATGTCTCCACATGCCAGAAAAAAGTTCTTACTCAGAGTCCAAAGAGTTGTGGTATCAGATAGAAGGACCAGGCGAGTGTGCATGTGCATGCACACCCACATACATGTGTGTTCAAATGCAGAGTCTACTGCACCTTTGACATCAGGGGATATCAATTATCTTACCTTCTGTCAGTGAGTGGACAGAAGAGCTGTAGTACTTGGCTGTCTCTACCAGCCAATGGAGCCAGCCAAAAAAATATTGCCTCTGGTCCAATATCCAGCTGAGTTATGTTTCTGTCTTCCTTTGTGTGCATAGAAGCAAGATGGCAGGTATCACTGTGATGCTACACAGCTCACCAAAGGAAAGAAACCTGGGACCCCAACATATTCATTGCTGAAAGAATATCAGAACATTCAGGGACAGAATGAGGCCTCTTACCTACAGACATGAGCATACTGACTTTCCAAAGGAACACAGAGCGGGAGATATTATACCTGAGCCAATCTATGGTGAATAGGATGGAAGCATACTTCCCTCTGACTACTACAAAGGCACTTCTTTAAACAACGGTGTGGAAAACAGAAACTCCTAGGGCTCTCAGCCTATGTATCCCAGAGATCACTGATGCCCCATCAGACAGTACCTTGTGGTGCTGTTTTACCCCAGGTACTGCTCTGCCCCTGAGATGCGCAGGTGACAGTGGACAGTGTCCTTTGAGGTGCTGTGGCCCTCTGCTCAGGGACTTATCTGAATGTGCAGCCCATTAAGACATCCTGACAAAAGCTAAAAATAGAAGCAGGCCTCAACAACTCACGAGCGTTCAACAAAGGAAGGTGGAAGCTATACAAAGGCTTTTCTACCTGTGGTTGGAAAATTAGAGATGTTTCATTTTCCAGAAAGACCCCAGAGGAAACAAACCTCAGTTGCTGATTGACATCGGTGATGGATTCCAATATGTGCTCTTAGATTGGTTTTCCTTCTTACCCTATTTCTCTTATCCCAGTCTCCATTCCTTTGCTTTGGGACCAATCTGCAAATTGACTACTGGCATGGAACCTTAAGGCCAGGCTCTGATTTTTTTCAGGAAACCAGGCTAAGACACATGAGATATTGAACTGGTATAGTTTGGATCTGAAATGTCTCCTAATCCCCATATGTTAAAGGCTTGATCCCTAGAATGGTGCTATCAGGGGGTGGTAGGATTTTAACAAGTGGGGCCTGGTGACAATCTTTACACCTTTACCCTCAAGAGGCATGGTGGAAGCCCCATCCACCCATCCTTGTTCTCTTTCACTTCCTAGCCTTGAGGTAAGTGGTTTTGCTCTACCACACACACCTACCTTGATGTGACTCTGTGCCTTGGGCCTAAACACAAAGAGGCCAACCAATCATGGACTGGGACCTCTGGACTGCTGGACTATGAGACGGAATTATTATTTTACCTTTATGAGTTGAGTTCAGGTATTTGCTACAGTGACAGAAGTTAAGACAATCACTTTGCTCATAGATTACTATTATTAAAGTTGATGGATTTAGTATCGAAATTGGTTCTAAAAACTTATAAATCAATAGCAGACAAACAACTTGATTATAAAATGGGCAACAGACCTGAACAGACATTTCTCTGCTGTATTCAATGACAAAGATGATTTCAACCAAGCAAAACAAAACAAAACAAAACATAAAAGTGGCAAGTACATGAAAAGGTGCTCAACATCCCTGATCATCAGGGAAATTAAAATTAAAATTATATGAGAAATTCCCTCATGGCTAAACTGACACACATTACCAAAAAGACAAAAGATAATGAAGGTTGGTAGAGGTGTAGAGAAAATTAAACCCAAGTACCCCGTTGGTAGAAAATATAGACTGTTACACCCATTGTGGAAAACAGTGTAGAGATTCCTAAATTACAAATAAGACCACCATAGGATATACCCCCAAAATGAAATTAACACCTTGTAAAGACATCTTGCACTACCATGGTCACTGCAATATTACACACAAAAGTCAAGATATTGAAAAAAACTAAATGTGCGTGAAGGGATAAAGACAAGGTGGTGAATATAAATATAATGGAATGTTTTTCAACCTTAGAAAAGGAAGATATTTCATCATTTGCAGATAAATGGCCCTGGAGGACATTATTCTAAGTGAAATAAGCCAGACAAAAAATAAGAAATATTGTCTTATTTCACTTATATGTGATTTTTAAAAAGCAGAAGAGAGAGAGGAAGAGGGAAAGCCCAAATATACACAAAGAATGAAACAGGGGTTGGGGAAGAAATGGGCAGAGGTAGAACAAAGGATGTAGAGTGGCATATATGTAGGATGAACAAATCTAGAGATTTAATGAAAAACATGAGGAATAAAGTTGTATTGTATTAGGGATTTTGTTAAATAAATAGATTTCAGTTGCTCTTTTCGCCAAAAAAGTAATTATGTAACATGATAAATATATTCTACTTCATGAGAGTAACCATTTTTTACTATGTGCCTCATAACATTATGTTGTAAATCTCAAATATATACAACAAAATTTATTTTAAAAAACATGTAGGTTTTCTTCTCTGGTGACAACAAGTGGCCATATCTGTCCAATTCCACCCAAATGCAATCTGGATAGTTGTAATTACTTGCAACTTCTTGTTTCCCATCCTGAGAATAATTGTAAAACTGAACAATTCGCAGTAAAGCCTTATTCTCATCTAAGGCCTTTGAACAGATATCAAAAGAAAGCTTTCCTACATGACTTATCCCCGCTGAAAACATTAAAATGACACAAATGTACGCCCACTTAGGCTTCTAAATGCACAATTTCGTGTTGGAAACTCAGTGGCTGTGTTTTATCTTTCTTGTGCTAGGCCATGGGATACCCACCAGCAAGTCCATCCCCTGGTGGCAGCAGAGGGGTGATTAATGCGTGTTATTTCTACAATTAGGACTTAATGTTCCCTTAAGTGATGCACTCTGTTAGTTCTAGATGAGTTACTTTTGTTTTTATACTTTCTCATTACTGATTTGTATTTTTGCTAATGTTCTCGAAGAGAGTGTAAAACAGAGCTGACACAAAGCACATTATTGCTAGGCATTATTCAAACTGAATCTCAATGCATAGATTTTAATTTACAAAGGGGAGGACAAAGATCCATGAGGTACTTATTCAGTGCATGGCCAGAAGCTCCCTGGATATTTGAGAAGCCAAATTCATTTATCTGGCTAGAGAGCTCTCCAAGGAAAGGGGTTCCCACACCCCACCCGTGTGATCCCTCTGCACTGGAATCTCTGGACTTTTAAGTAGCTGATCATGGTATGCCCAGAGGACACATTATTCCTAAAAACGAAAGGGACACGTTATCAGTTTGTTCTCTAATGCCTTGCTTACAATGGAGTCGAAAAACCTGACCAATTGAGAAGCTTGACATGGTTCTCTCTGTCCATGGAGTCATCATCCCTAACGTAAAATGTTTCACTTGCATCATTGCACTTCACAGAAAGAAGTGGATTCAGATTAAACACATTCCATTATAGGCAAATAGGTTTTTTTTTTTTTGAAATTTGTTTTTATTTCGAAAACTTAGAAATGTGCACTTTCTCTGTATGTACAGGGGGATTTTATGGTTTGTAATATTCAGGATTCTTCAGAGAAACAGAAACAATAGAACAGAGCTATATCTTTATATTTATCTACATCTATACCAAGATGGGGGGGAGAGGGAATTTATAAAGAATTAGCTGATATAATCATGAAGGAGGTTGTGAGTCTAAAATCTTTAGAGCCCAGTTGAGCTGTCCTAGTTAGTCTGTAAATCATAAGCTGTCATGCATCTACGAAGAGCCTATGTACCAATTTGAAGGCTTCTCTCTTATTTGTGGGAAGTCAGTCTTCTGTTATGTTCAGGTCTTAAATTAATTTGATAAACCCAATCCACATTATGAGAACAATTTGTTTTATTCTTTCTACGAACTTAAATATTAATCTTTTTCAAAAACACCCTTATAGAACTACAATAATGTTTGGCTAAATATTTGGGCATCTTGTGACTCAGTGAAGTTGCCCATGATATTTAGCATCATGCAATTCTAACCCAACTCTGTTGTGGAGAATCATACAATTTTCTGCTTCTCAGATACTATAGGAACAAGAATAATTTGAGAAAAGTATGTTAATCTTAAATTTATTATAATAAGACTCAAAAATAATCATAGCTTTTCTTCTGACATTAGGTGTCCTTGATGATACCTGGCAGGAAAATCCAAGAGATGTTATCATATTCAGAAGTCCCAGGATAAGGTATGTCCAAATATTACATCATTTATTCAAAATTCTTTTATGCCTATGGTGGACAGATGGATCTTCTTGTCATTAATCTATGGGTTTTACTTCTAGGCAAGTGGAACCTTATTAAAAAAAAAATGGAGTAAGGTAAAAGAATGAATTAGCCCATCCAGAGTATGATTCAACAGTAGGACTTGACTTCAACCCCAAAACTCTCACCCCACCATGCAAAGAAAGCAAATAAATGTAGACTCTTCCTTTGTTTGTTTTAGTAGTGGGTATTGAACTCAGAGGGACTGTACCATTGAGATATATCCCCAGCCTATTTATTTATTTATTTTCAAATTTTGAAATAGGGTCTCACTAAGTTGCTTAAGGTCTTGCTCAGTTGCTAAGGCTGGTCTCAAACTTGTGATCCTCCTGCATCAGTCTCTTGAGTCACTGGGATTACCATGTGTGCCAACTTTGTCCAGCTAACCCAATACTCTTAATCTATATCTAGAGCTTTAAGATCTGGTAAGTTACAGAAGGAAATTATCAAAAGAATTTCTGCAAAGTGCCATCTTCAATTTTAGTATAATGGTCCAGAACAGATTTTCTCATATGAAATAAGAGGAAGAATTAGAGAAGCAAAAAACAAAGTCAATGTACAGATCCTGGCCAAGTGTGCTGAGTCAATCCAGAGCTCAAACCGAGGGGTAAATAAGAAACTAGTCAGCAAACCAGTGAGAAGCCAAGTCATACAGACAAAGCAGAGCCATCGGAAGGCTGCAGCTTATTGGGCACAGCACGTCAGAATGTGAGAGAGGATATCCAGGTAAGCTCAGAGCCCACACTAGCTCTGTCCACAACTGCTTAAACACTGCCACTTCCTTCAGGCAAATCAGGCCTGGAAACAAATTTGGGACTGAGTTTAGTCAGAAAACTTTTCCATGGGGTAGATTTGCAAAGAAGTCAATGAAGTTTAAGTTTTGGAACTGCTCAGTTGTAAGTGCTACTTTCAAGGCACTATACTTGTTTCAAATTTATATTTTATTCTTTTTCATAGGTAGGTACCACAAACTTAGTACACTTCAATCCTCACAAAAACTGGATTCACTCTTGCTAAGATCCTATCAGACATCTTAAGTACAGTGCAGTTTTCAGGATTATCAGTCCATCATGGTCCTTCATGGAATCTATTTTGTATATGGATCTTTCATAGAGAAGACTTGAATTTTTAAAAACGTAGAGGGAATCCCAGAGCCTCAGCAGGAAAAGCTAGTTCATAGTACTCTTGATCACACCTCTAGGAAATTATCTCAGTTGAACCATTCAACAAACAAAGTAATGTAGAGATTGGTAAGATATTTGTCAAAGAAGTACAATTATATTTGTGCACAGATTTTCAAACAAGTCAGTTGAAACATAGAGAATAATAAACTGAAACTGAACTAAAGCTAACTTAAAAAAAAAAACAAAACTAAAAATTCCTGACCATCTTCTCAAGTAAACCCTCCTGAAATCTGTCACATATAATAGAGGTTTAAGTCAAAGGTGGCAAACGAATAAAGGCTAACGGCAAATAATATTATGGAGTAGACCTGAACTGCCAAATTGTCTCTTCTTAATATCTAATGAGATGAACAACAATAAGAGGAGAGAAAAGAAAAATATTAAAAGTATCAATAGAAACAGTAACAACAAAAACAGACTCACTAGCAGCAACAAGAAGTTAGCTATGACTTTATCCCATGTGAAAGTTTAAACTAGAGAATTAAACAGATAAAACAGAATTCGGCATGACTCTGGACAGCCTAGGAATTTCCCCACTACCCTCCCTCACTTTCTCCCACAAATTGAATGAGAAAATAACTTAATATGACAAGATTTGGGAAAGTTGCACAAACATTTCTCATTCCAGATAAATCTCAGTAAATACTAAATGAAGACCCTTGAAAATGGAGGTGACTCTGATCTCATTGGTGTTACAACAAATGTTTATTGGAATATTAGGTGAGATATCTTCAGGGTTTCATACTGAATTCAAGAGTTACTGAAGGCTAGAATCATTGCATCATTAGAAGAGAATCACCTGTAACTGGAGGAATTAACTGTCAGAGAGAAATTAACCAACTTCACCAGGAGAATGGCTCAGGACCACAGCGAAGGGCTTGCAGCCCTGTTGCGCTCTCATTGGTCCTGCCTTGCTGGGCTACAAAGAGCAAATAGAGCCCAAGTATGCAATATTCAAATTATACTATGGGTAAAAGGCAAACATGCCCTAGATAGCTGCTGGGAGCCATTAGCCAAGTAGGTATGACAATTTCCTTGCCAGCGTACCCCATGTTGCTTGTGGAAATAGGACATTTTGCAGTGACATTGCATCTAAGGTGACCTTGCTCAAGGACCAAGGCTGATCCGGGTTTAGGGTGTTCCCGGTTTAGAATAATCAGGGTTTAGGGCTCTCCTTGGGTTTAGGGCGTTCCAGGTTTAAGATTATTCCTGCTGGGAATAGGGCGTATCCTGCTGCCTGAGTTCCCCTTGAGTTCTCACGGGATTCAGACAGTATTTTTTGGGAGAGAGAAGCCCAGTGGGGGTGGATTTGGGCAGAGAACGTGGATTTCCCCAGAACGTGGTTGTAGACGGCTGGTGTGAGTTCGGGAATAAAGAGTTGCTGTTTGAATCTACACGCTGTGTGGTGGCTCGTGATTGTGTGCCCAGCCAGACTGCGGCAGATAGCCTTCAAGGAGAAATTATCAACACTGTATGTATGAGAATAGATATTATATCTGAAAATGCATCAGGTATGAGCTAAAGATGAAAAAATAGTAAGTACTCAAAAGAATTATAGTTTAAGAGGAAGGAAGGAAGAGGG